>NC_077227.1:583491034-583840130 GCF_027887165.1 Monodelphis domestica | reverse complement strand
TGGGAAACAAAGAAAAGAAAAAGTATAGGAATAAGATGGAAGGAAAAACATCATTAACAACCATCACTGTGTATGGTAATAGGATGAGTTCCACCATAAAACATAAGAAGAAAGCATAATGCATCAGAAAGCAGAATCCAAAATATGTTTTTAGTTTTTAATATTTTTCCATGGTTACACGATTCATTTTCTCTTCTTCCCCCCTTCACTCTCCCCACCTCCAGGAAATGATAAGCAATTCTACTAGGTTATACATGTGTTATCACTTGATACCTATTTCCATATTATTCATTTTTGTAATAGAGTAATCTTTGAAAACTGAAACCCTAAATCATATACCCATGTAGACAAGTGATAAATCATGTTTTTCTTCTGCATTTCTGCTCCCACAATTCTTTCTCTTGATGTGGATAGAATTCCTTCTCTTAAATCCCTCAGGATTATCCTGGATCATTGCATTGCTACTAGTAGCAAAGTCAATTACATTTGATCATTCCACAATGTTTCAATTTCTGTGTACAATGTTTTGGTTCTTCTCATTTCACTCTATCATAGAGGTCTTTTCAGTTCATACAGAAATCAAGCAGTTCATCATTCTTTATAGCAAAATATTATTCCATCACCATTAATACCACCATTTGTTCAGTTATTCCCCAAAGGACACCCCCTCATTTTCTAATTTTTAGCCAAAACAAAGTGTGGCTATGACTATTTTTCTACAAACATTTTTCCTTATTATCTTTTTAGGGTACTAATCTAGTAGTGCTATTGTGGGATCAATGGGCATGAATTCTTTTAAAGCCCTTTGGGGATAATTCCAAATTACCTTCCATAATGGTTGGATCAATTCACAATTCCCAGCAATGCATAAGTGTTTTAATTTTGCCACATCCCCTCCAACATTTATTGTTTTTCTTTATTGTCATATTGGCCAATCTGCTAGGTGTAAGGTGGTATCTGAGAGTTGTTTTGATTTGCATTTCTCTAATAAGGAGGGATTTAGAACACGTTTTCATGTGATTGTTGATATTGTGTAGAGGGAAGTTCATCCCCTCCCCCTTCTGGGTTGCTGACCAGTTTGTCAACATTCCTCACATATCTCAGTTGCATCCTAAATGCATCCTGAATGTCAATAAAGGAAAGGGGGCAGAGAAGACCTGTGTCTCTTTTGGCAAGGACAGACTCTGGTAGGGAGAGACAGGTAATGGGGAAGAGGAAGAGGCTTTCAGGCTAGGCTACATGTGGTCTGAGAACTTACAGTAAAGGCTGAGATCTAAATCTATGCTGATCTACATTTCCTATTTATAAACTTTATGAAAAATATGAAATTATGAAAGATATATTAATTTTAAATATAACAGTTTTGATTTTTTCATCTGAAAACTGCCTATTCATATCTCTTGATCATTTGTCAATTGGGGGGATGGGTTGATTTCTTGTACATTTGACATAATTCCCTATAAATTTGAGAAATCAGACCTTTGTCAGAGACTTTTCTCATAAAAAAATTTTCCTCAATTTGTTGCTTCCCTTCTAATTTTGGTTGCATTGGCTTTGTTTGTACAAAAACCATTTCAATTTAATATAATCAATCTTGCAAAGTTCTCTATCTCTTGTTGGTCTTAAATTCTTTCCTTTCCCATAAATCTGACAGGTATACTCTCCTTTGTTCACCTAATTTACTTATAATTTCCCCTTCATATTTAAGTCATTTACCCATTTTGTATTTAACTTGGTATAGGGTGTGAGATGTTGATCTAAATCTAATTTTTCCCATACTATTTTCAAGTTTTCCAGCAGTTTTTGTCAAATACTGTGTTCTTGTCCCCAAAGCAAGGATCTTTGAGTTTATCAAGCACTAGTTTGCTAATGTCATTTATCCCAAGTCTATTCCATTGATTCACCCTTCTAACTCTTAGCCAGTACCATATTGTTTTGATGATCACTGCTTTATAGTACAGATCTGGTACTGCTAGGCCTCCATTATTCACATTTGTTTTCATTAGCTTTCTTGATATTCTTAATCTTTTGTTCTTCCAGACAAACATTGTTACAATTTTTTCTAGTTCTACAAAAAAGTTTTTTGGTAGTTTGATAGGTATGGCACTGAATAAGCAAGTTAATTTAGGTAGGTTTATCATTTTTATTATATTAGCTTATCCTACCCATGAGCAATTGATGTTTTTCCAACTGTTTAGATCTAGTTTAATTTGTGTGAAAAATGTTTTGTAGTTGTGTTCATATAATTTCTGAGTTTGTCTTGGTAAATAGATTCCCAAATATTTTATATTGTCTAGAGTGATTTTCAATGAAAATGGCTTCTGTGATTTTATTTTGTACTCTGCAACTTTGCTAAAGTTGTTAATTATTTCCACTAATTTTTAGTTGAAATTCTTAGATTCTCTAAGTAGACCATGATATCATCTGCAAAGAGTGATAGTTTAATTTCCTCATTGCCTAATTTTATCCCTTCATTTTTTTCTTCTCTAATTGCTACTGTTAGCATTTCTAGCACAATATTAAATAGTAGTGGTGACAATGAACATTCTTGCTTCACTCCTGATTTTAATGGGAATGCTTCTATTGCAGATGATACTTGCTGATGGTTTTAAATAAATACTGCTCATTATTTTGAGAAAAGGCCCCTTCATTCCTATACTTTCTAGTGTTTTCAATTTTGTCAAAGGCTGTTTTGCATCTATTGAGATCATCATTTGATTTCTATTAGTTTGGTTGCTGATGTGGTCAATTATGTGGATGATTTTCCCTAATATTAAACCATCCTTGAATTCCTGGTATAAATCCAACCTGGACATGTTGAATAATCCCTGTCTTAACTTGCTGTAGCCTTTTTGCTACTAATTTTGTTTAAGATTTTTGCTTCTACATTCATTAAGGAGATTAGTCTATGGTTTTTCTTCTCTGTTTTTGGTCTTCTTGGCTTGGGAATCCATATCATATTTGTATCATGAAAAGAATTTGGAAAGACTCCTTCTTTGCTTATTTTATCAAATAGTAGAATATTGGAATTAGTTGTTTTTTAAATATTTGAGAGAATTTACTTGTGAATCCATCTGGCCCTGGGGATTTTTTCTTAGGGAGTTCCTTCATGGCTTGTTCAATTTCTTTTTTCTGAGATGGGATTACTTAAGTATTCTATTTCTTCTTTTGCTGATGTAGGCATTTTATATTTTTGTGAGATCACCCTTTTCATTCATGATACTGTGAATTTGTTTATCTTCTTTTTTCAATTAGATTAACCAATACTTTATCTATGTTATATGTTTTTTCAAAAGGCCAGTTCCTAGTCTTATTTATTAGTTCTATAATTCTTTTACTTTCAATTTTATTAATTTCTCTTTTGATTTTTAGGATTTATAATTTGGTCTTCATCTGAAGATGTTTAATTTGTTCTTTTTCTACTACTTTTAGTTGCATGCCACTTCATTGATCTCTTTCTCTTTTTTTGTTGAGATAGACACTCAGGGACATAAATTTTCTCCTCATTACAGATTTGACTGTATCCCACAAATTTTGATATGTTGTCTCCTCATTGTCATCCTCTTCAATGAAATTAGTAATTGTTTCTATGATTTGTTCTTAACCCACCAGTTTTAGAGATTTAGAATCTCTCCATGAACCCTTACTAATTATAATTTTTATCTCATAGGTGATCTGAAAAAGTTGCACTTATTATTACTGCTTTTCTTCATTTGTTTGCAATGTTTTTATGCCCTAGTATATGGTCAATCTTTGTGTATGTACCATGTTATCCCTATTCACTTTTCTCCAAATATCTATTAACTCTAATTTTTCTAAACTTTCATTCACTTCTCTTACTTCTTTCTAATTTATTTTTGGTTTGATTTATCTAGATCTGATGGAAAAGGTTGAGGTCCCCCAATAGTGTAGCTTTACTACCTATTTATTCCTTAAGCTCCAATAATTTCTCCTTTAAAAACCTATACCATTGGGTGCATATATGTTCAGTACTGATATGTAATTGTAATGTAAATTGTAATGTAAATGTAATACAAACTGTAATTGCCTTCCTTATTTCTTTTAATTAGTTTTGTCAGAGATCATGATTGTTACTCCTCCAGCCTCTTACCTTGACCCTGTGTGTGTCTACCTGCCTGTATGTTTATTGTAAACAATGTATGTTTGGATTTGGGTTTTTAATCTACTCTGCTATCTGCTTCTATTTTATGGATGAGTTCATCCAATTTACATTCACAGTTTATAATTACTATCTATGTATTCCCCATCATTTTGATTTCCTCTTTTAATCCTGTCCTTTCTCCTTATACTCTTTTCCCCCCACACTGGTGTTTTGCTTTTAATCAGTCTCCTTTTCCCCTTCCCTTATTTTACTCCCCCCTTCTCAGCACCTCCCTTTTTATTCCCTGCCCACTTCTCTAAGGGTTAAGATAGGATTCTCTACCCCAATAAATATAGCTGCTCTTCCCTCTCTGAACTGATTCCAATAAAAATAAGGTTTAAGTATTACCAGTCATCAACTTCATCTTCCCCTTTTTGTAATTGTCTTCTCTCCCCCTCCATCCCCACCACACACCTCTTTATGTGGTATAATTTATCCCACTTTACCTCTTCCTTTGAATTTCTCTTAGTACAATCCTCTTTTTTCTTCATTTTTTACAAATCACCCTAAACAGCTTAATGACCCACCCTCTGCCTATATATATGTGTATATATATATACATATATATATCTTCTATCTACTATGATAATGAAAACAATTTTTAAGAGTTAAAGGTATCATTTTCCCATATAGGAGTATAATCAATTTGACCTTGTTGAAGTCCTTAAATTTTTTCTCTTTCTTATTTACCTTTTTATGGTTCTCTTGAATTTTTTATTTGGATGTCAAATTTTCTATTTAATTCTGGTCTTTTATTTAGGAATGCTTGGAAATCTTCTATTTTATTAAATGCCCATACTTTCCCCTGAAAGTATATAGTCAGTTTTGATGGGTGGGTGATTCTTGGTTGTAGAGCCAATTCTCTTTCCTTTTGGAAAATCATATTCTATGCCTTGGGGTCCTTCAGTGTGGAGGCTGCCAGATCTTATATAATCCTGACTAGGGCTCCATGATATCTGAATTAATTCTTTCTGGCAATTTATAGTATTTTCTCCTTGATCTAGAAGCTCTTGAATTTGTCTATAACATTCCTGGGATTTGTCATCTGGGGATTTACTTTACTATCCCTACTGCCATCTCTTTCTCTGACCTCTACTATATTTTGTTTGGACTTCTCTGGGGTTGGCCTTGCCCTACATATTACAAGCTTTTTCCATATGCTTCATACTCTAGTGGACAAGCCCAACTCATTTATATTTCTCTTTCTGTCCGGAATAAAATACTTCTTAATAGTTCCGAAAACTTTGTGTGTAAATGAAGAGCAGTGAAAAATGCTTTTCTAAGATATGCATTGCATATTATTTTTAAGTATAGCAATAAAATATTTTTTTCTAAATTTTCATATATATGAGTAATACTATATAAGTAATGTCATACCATCGCAATACCAGCAGCAGACTTTTTTTCACACATTTTCCCTTGAAATGTTGCTCCCACATATTTAAAAGTATCCCTGTAACTTAAGCACAAAAATAAAGTTTTATTTAAAATCATGTCTTTAGAACAGGTAGACAAAAATAATTTTCATCTGTTTTCTACAACTATTTGAGTTCTTCTATGTTTAATTCTTCTCTTAGAATCTTCAAAGTACCTCAGCCAACATTTGACACAGAGTGGTTCCAATGTTTCTATCTCTTTTAAAATATACAATAAAAATTCACATAAAAAGGGAGAAGAAATATATAAAGAAGGGGGAAACATTTACCATAAATTTAAAGAGAAACCAATTTAAAGTAACTAAACATTTATCATCTTATGGCTGGCCATGGCTCAAGAAGTCATCACTAAGTGTCTAGACTAGCATAATGAAACTTCATGCTTAGCCTGATCCTTGTAAAGTAGGCTTAGTGCCTTGCCAGGACCATACCTGAAACCTTTCCAGAATGGTAGAGCTGCCAAGAGACCAAGATCACATCCACAACATGATGAAGAATTGAAATAAATTTTGGGGAGGTCAGAGTAAAGGAGAATTACAGCTTCTGAAGAATTCAAAATGAGTGTCACTCTGAAGACATGGAAGAGGCAAATACTTGGTAAATGTGAGTTAAGATGCAATCTATAATACATAATTAAGAAGATTTCCAAATAAAGGATGTTGAAAATGCAATGCATGATCAAAAAAAAAAAAAGTTCAGATTGACTGATCCTTGTGAAGTGAAAAGAAATCGAGAAATACCTCTGGCATATTATGTGAACCCTCTGTACTGAATCTGAGAATAGACAAAATCTGCATAGGACAGGCAGAAATGGATAAGTTATAATATGCATTGGAGGGAATAAACCAATGAGATTTCTATTCAATTTGAGAAAGTTTGTGACCTGAAAACAAATGGAATCTTGATGAAAATTACTTTAGAGAGAGACACACACAAGTACAGCCCTTCCCATTCAGTGAAGTTGGCCTAATAACCAAAATGCCTCAGCATGGATATTTAGCAAAGTAAGAAACTAGTTTCTCCTAGGTGTCTCTATAATTGCTAAATATAGTGGTCCTTTATCAGTCCTCAGTCTTCTTAATGTGGTGACATTTCACACTATTGACCATTAACTCCTCTCTCCTGGTGAGTGTTTGTAACACTACTCTGTATTCAGTCTTCTCTTGCCTGTTTGATGTAGTGTCTTCTCATTTCCTTTGTCTGATTATCATATACATACTATTGCTATGAATGGGTATAGCTTGAGGCTCTCTTCTTTCTTTCCTGGTGCCTTAATCATCTCCCATGAGGTTAGGTTATTGCCTCCACACAGAAAACTCTCAATTCTACATATCTAGTCCTCATCTCTCTACTGAGCTCCAGGCCCACATACCAGTACATACTGCACAACTCTTCCTGAAAGTCTCATAGGAATCTCAAGCTCAATATATCCTAAACAGATTTCACTATATTCCTCCTTAAACTCATGCCTCTTCCTAACTTGACTTTTTTTTCTGTCAGGAGTACCCAATCCTTTCAGTCATCTAAAGTCACAACCTCAGAATCATCTTTAACAATTCTCCCTCACTCAGCCATATGTAATCCAATGATAGGTCTTATTTGCATCTCTCTTGTCTTCCTTCTCTTCACTTATATGGATATTACCCTTATCTACACAACTATCCACTCATATTAGAATGACCAATACTTAAAGTGTTGTTATAGAGTCCTAATTGGTATCACTGCCTTTAGTATCTCCAACTCACCAATTTCCCCTCCATCTAGCTTCCAAAATGATATTAAACATCAGTCTTACTATGTCACTTCCTTAACTCTGGCATTTATAGGTCTGGATCTAATACTGCACTTACAATGTGGCTCCAATTTATGTTTATAATCCAATCTTACATCACTTTATGCATTCTACTATGGAAATGGGATTAACTCCACCCTACTTTTTCTTTAGATTTTTAGCCACCAGGAATGTATACACCCCCACTTAAGGATTAAGTGTGGAGGGGGGAAGGTATATAACCCACATGTGCTACAAGTGACAAATCAGAAACAACTGACTGCCCCCTGGGCAGTCCAAAGCCAAGTTTAAGCCACCATTGGTACATGTAAAGGTGGAAGGATGGCACAGGAAGTGACACAAAGAACTGCCTTTAAATTTGGTGGCCACTTCCTATGAGAGGTCTTCGGCTTTGAACTTGGCCTTGGAGGAGCTTGGGCTTGAGATCTTGGACTGCTTCTCTTTGGACTGACACGTGGTGAGTGAAAAGGCTGACTCCCTTTCCTTTTTTTTTTTTTTTGAAACATGGAGGCCTTGTGGCTGGACGTCTTGTTAAATTAATCCTCTGGGCACTCCCTTGTTAGGGCCTCTGAATCCCTACCTGGTTCAGACAAGGCTAGACCACCTCTCTCTCTCTCTCTCTCTCTCTCTCTCTCTCTCTCTCTCTCTCTCTCTCTCTCTCTCTCTCTCTCTCTCTCTCTCTCTCTCTCTCTCTCTCTCTCTTACATTTTTCTCTCTATTTGTAAATAAACTACCATAAAAGCCATTCTGACTTGAGTAATTCATTAGAATTTAATAATTAAATTCCTGGCAACCAAATTCTCAAATATTCAGTCCAACCATAATTTTTACCCCTTACACCTTCAGCTAAACTAGCCCATTTCCTATTCCCCATATATATATATCACCCTTTATCTCTCATATCTGCAATTCCATGTATTGTTTCCCTTGCTTAGAATACTCTTCTTCTTTAGCTCTGCCTCACTTACCCTCAAGATTCAAGTGCCATCTGCTATATCTTTCCTGGCACTTTCCTTCCAATTGTTAGTGTTCTTTCTCCCCACAACATGATTTCATAGAGATGTTTCCCAGATGATGTTTGGAAAAATAAAACACAGAAAAAAAGATTTAAGGTCTTGGTGCTCAGGGTTAGGGAGGGAGTAATCTAGGCCTCCCAGAAGAAGAGGAGTCATTCAGAACTTAGGAGAAGAAAAAGACTGCCATGGCATTCAGTGATCGAAAGAAAGCAATCTATTTCCTGAAATAATTAAATATAGTCTTCAGAAAAAGGGAGTAAAAGAAATAAAAATAAGCAAGTCACAGCTGACTAAGCTCTTGGATTTTATTCAAAATTGTAGTCTGTGGTTTCCCAATGTATGGATGGTAAATTTAGACACAGAAGAAAAAATTAGCCTTGACTTAAAATCTTATAACATTCCCAATCAGGCTAGACACCTGAGGAAGGGAGGGGTAAATAGACGGGAATGCGGGTCCCTCTCCTCCTTCACCTCCATAACCCCCAGATCCTCGGCTCTAGTAGAGAAAAGCCCATTTTTCAATCCCTTGTCACCTGCCTTTTCAAATGTTAGCTTTTAAGGCTCGTGGAGCCAAAAACTTTTTTTTCCACCTCTCACAGTTTTTAAAGAGACAGTACAAGATGGATTTTTTCATTCCTCTTTCTTTCTTCCTCAAGATCTTGAGTAAACACCTTAACTCTTAAAAGCATGCTTCCCTTAGTATGTGTTTAATGTTTGTTTTGTGTGTCTCTATGTGTGTCTGTGTTACAAGTCTTGTGTCAATATTTCCCTAATTGGCCACTTAACAAAAAATGCTACAAAGTCCTCTGCTGAAAAGAGATAATTTATGTTCCATAAATCTTCTCTCTTTTTGTTTTGGAAAGGGTCCATCCATAAAAAAAGAGGAAAGAATGATTTGGAACACAGAAAGAGAAATATTATCCCATAAATTGGCTATTCTCTTAGATTTAATATAAATATCTATATATGTAATCTTGGAAAACTGCTAATTAGACTGAAAATGTATTATGATAAGTGGAGTTTTATGATGATGATTATGTTTCAGTTAAAGGTGATATGCTAGCTAAATTCAATTCTGCTCAAGCCAGAGAACTGTTTATCATCACTAGGACTGATAAGAGATAGTGATTGCAACAAGTTTCAGAACTGTAACTAGTAAATGTGAATTTGTATGGGTATTAAGAATTTGGTGTATGGCTAAGATTGGAAATTTTAAACAATGTTATACTTGATTGGGAATATATGTGCTCTAAATAAGAAGAGACATATCTATTCAAGTATAATTTCTTATAATTTCAAAATAGATGCACACAAAATACATATAAATTTGTGCTGTGAAAAAAAAAAGGAAATTTTATGCAAACTGCGTATAATGCGATTGGCATGAGAAATTTACCAGTCCAGAAATCAAATAAGATTCATTATTAGGCCATTAAATATAGGTAGAAAACAGTCACCTCTCCCCTATTTATATTAAGAGTAATAGAGACAAAAACTGAAGGTTTTATTCTGCCTGGAGCAGAAGTTTGAAAGGAAAATTGGAACACTAAGGAAACATTATTAAGGGACTTTTAACAAAGCCCATTTGGAAGTTGTTAAGTTTTTAATTAATATATTGGGAGTGATTTAATATCAAGATTTTAAAATCATGTAACTTCAGTGTTTAAAGGATTGGGGGGGGGGGAAGGAAAGATTCTTCTCAGACCACAAGTGCAGCCAAGCAGCTACAGTCTTGGAAACTTTCCAAAAATAATTCAACCTCTTCTTCAGGCACAGGAAGGAGAACAAAAAAGTGGTTGCAATTATTTTACATTTATATTAAGGGACTAATACAACAAAACATTTTAAACAGGTAAAAGTTTTCAGTTCAATTATCTGAACTTTAGAGATATAATTTGAAAGACCTGAGATGTTAGCAGACAGCTAGAATAAATCTTGATCTGATATTAAGACATATTACAACTAAGACTTAAAGAAGTAACAGGAATTTTAAGATTTTATATGAGTATGTCCAGATACTATAATTCCTATATATTATTATTAAGTAAAAATATGAGCTTTTCTAGATACAGACAGGGGAAAAACGGGTTTTTAGTTGGAACTGCACAATTTGGCTATGTGATATAACTGCAAAAGCCCAAACTACAAATTCAGAATTCTAAAGAAGCTCAGGTTAGTTCTTGCCACCCTTCCGCCAGTACTCCCCACAGCTAGAGTTAAGTAATCATACGCTAGATGGCAAACAGAAGCAGTTTTTGATTACAAATAAATTCATTGGCTATTGGAAAAGGGATTCCATTATCCACCTTTATGTATAGGAATCCACATATAATTTTGAAAACAAGAATCCTATGATTTTAAAAGACTACCATTAAAGATTTTATTTTAATTTTTGAATAAACCTGTCTCATCACAACACATACCCTTTCTCCTGTTACAGCAAGTTACCTGTTACCCCTCCCTTTTTCCTACTACAGTAAAGAGAATTCTTAGAGAACACTAAAAAGTTCTATCGTATTAATTTTAAATAGACTTTAAAATAGACTTTAAGATAGGATTGGATAGTTTTTCATCCCTATAGTGAAATGTACATAAATAAACTTATGCAGCAAAGTTAGCGAGAACCATATACTTATTTGAGGAAAATATTTTAGCAATTTTAAGTTTATGTAAACATGCAAGCAACCTGTTTCCTAATTATGATAATGATTGGAATTGAAATACTATTGATTATGGGTGGAATTTTTGTTCTTTAAGAAAAAAATAACCACATCTATTATACTTTGCTTTTACTGATTTTAGTCTATGCATGTATTTTTTCTAAACAAAACCTTTTCCCCTGTATTTTTAAGATACTGATTGACCTACAATTAAATGTCACAAGTATAATTTAGCTATTTAAAAGGGAAATATAATTTAAAAATTTAAATTAAAGGTTAGGACCTCAGGAATTTCTATATCTCCTGAAGTAGAAGAATTTATTTTACAATATGTTAATCCTACCAATTTTTTTTTCATGAAAGGACATTTTCAGAGCAACCTGGACCACACAGACCAGAGAGTCAAGACAAACAAGATCCTGCCCATCTGTGTATCCTTGCATACCTCTTCTAATATATATATTTTACTTCTATCCATACTACTGAAGCAGTATGTTCTCTGCATCTCCCAAACCTTCCAAACAGATAATGGCCCAGCATATACATCCAAAGCTCTTGCTAACTTCAAATTAATTTTAAAGACAAGAATCCCATAAACTCCTCAGACAAAGGGTCATTTGGAAAAAATAACATTATTAATCACTGGTATCTCCATCTCCCTTCGGGGTGAGGATCTGTTTGTGTTTTTTCCCCAGGTACTCCCACACACATTTGGATTCCAGAAAGATTCACTCATCCCTGCCATGACTCCCATCCCAAAAACAAGCTTGGGAGAATGAATATACAGAGACTGTGCTAAAACAACATGATGCTCTATCAATTTCCGGACAAATTGGGACACTTACAGCCCAAGCAAAACAAAGAATGAACAAGCAAGAATTTACACCTCCTGATTATACTGCCATCTCATTTCTTGCCATGTTAACCCTTTTATCTGTACAACCCCCCCCAGCCTTTCTGCCATTAAAAGCCCCTCATCTCCCATTATTTATTTTTCCTTGTGGAAACTCATTGCTTCTCTCCTTCCTTTTGTATTACTGTACCCTAGTGACAAGAAAGATTTCAGACCCATTCAAGCTTGTGTCAGAGCTCCCTATGCATTGATTGTACAATGTATTTCCTCCATGACTTTTAAAATTTCTTGCTCAGGAGGTATTTTAACAAATTGTCTTAATCCCTCCATTCCTGCTACCACTGTATTTGTTGTTAAACAACCACGTTTTATCATGTTTCCTGTTAATATGACTATTGACTGGTATGATGGTCCAGGCATTTATGCCCTACAATTAATTTCTGATTATTTCTTTTTATTAAAAGTAATAAGTAAATTTCCTTGATTGTTTGTAAGCCTAGACTCCTCACAGGTTAATGAGAAAATTAAAGCATCTGTGAAAAAAACATTTATTTTAGGCAAAACCTTTATTCTGTCAAGAATCAATAATTACAATACAAGAATATTCTCAGAATGTTAATCAAGTGATTTGTTAAAAGTTAATGTATCAATTTTCCAATTATCTTTACTCAAAGATGTGTGTTGAAAGATGTATCTGTATGCCAAGAAAATGAATATAAAAATAAAGATCATACCTGGGCATGGAGGGCAGCTACCAGATACAAAGCTTGGCCCTGCCTGACACATATGCACAGCTGTCTTATGTTTTTTATTTTTTCATCCTACCATTCATTCACCTGCCGAGAACTCCTGGAGTCACAAGTGGGTCTGGACCCGGCTCATGGCAAGGATTCTTTTGATCTTATGAAGAATTATTCAGGACTCTATGCTGACTACTGAAAGTTGCCATACTGATCTCATTTGGCTGCTCTTTACATCTCATTAACAGAGGGAAACTAGGGGCCATTTTCCAGCAACATGTGCTGGCAGGATATGAGACTCTTGTTCACTTCAACAGGTACTTTGAAGAAGATTAAATAGATGACCAGGGGTATGTGACCCTAAAATATACTTCTTACTTTATAAAATTAACACTGATTTTTTTCTGTTTTGTGCTACTTTAATTACTCATAATGAAAGAGAGAATTTACAAAAAAAAAAGCATTCTTGTTGGTATGCCCCAAACAGAGGGCAATGCTGCCAAGTTGTATTAAGCTAAAAAATCTTTTTCAGTGGTGGGGGTGCCTACATGGGTCAGAACATACTTTAAGAACTATATTGGCTAATACAAGAGAAGGTCTTCATCAGACATCTGTCCATTAGGTAATGATATACCTATATACATAAATACATATATGCATATAGACAAGCATGCATACATAGGAACAAATATAACTTATGCATACATACAAACATATTGCCTTCCATGTTTTAGCCAAAACCAATTACTAAGACATAAAGGATATCAATATTGATGGAAAGAACTGTCCGATGAAGTCACAGATCATTAAACTGAACATTTAATGCCTAATCTATTTAGCCCCTCCTCTCATGTATAGTGACTTATATTCCTGGGAAAATCCGTGAAAAGATCAAAATGGATACATGATCTAGATGTACAAGGAGATATCCTTAGAAAATCAAAAGAATGAGGAACATACTACCTATCAGATTTGTGGATAGTAGAGGAATTTATGAATAAACAAGATATGTAGAGCATTGTGTGATGTAAAATGGATAACTTTGAGTTTCTGTGCAAATAAAACTAATGTAGCCAAGATTTAAAGGAAAGCAGGAAATGGGGAAGGGGGTTATAGATAATTTCTCAGATAGAGATATAATATCTAAAATATCTGGAGAGCCTTGTCAAATTTATAAGAATAAAAGCTATCCCCCAATTGATAAATGGACAAAAGATATGAATAGACAATTTTTGGATGAAGAAATCAAAGCCATATGTAGGTATATGAAAATACTCTAAATCATTACTGATTAGAGAAATCAACACCAAAACAATTCTGATACTATCTCACAATCAATTTGACTAAAATGCAAAAGGGCAAAATGATAAATGTTGGAGGGAAGGTGGAAAAATGAGGTCATTAATACACCATTAGTGGAGCTACAAACTGATTCAACCATTTTGGAGAGCAATCTGGAATTATCTCCAGAGAGTTATAAAACTCTGTATACCCTTAGACCCAGCAATGATATCTATCAATTGGGGAATGGCTGGAGAGATTGTGGTATGTGATTGTGATGGGATATTACTCTACTATAAGAAATAATGAGCACATTTTTAAAAACATGTAAATATCTACATGAAGTAATAAAGATCAAAATGAACAGACCAACGAGATTATTATATACAGCTATAGAATTAATATTTGAAAAATAAGTTGTGAATGTTCACTACCAAAGAATGCACGAAAAAACAGAAACATGAAAAACACAATAGCTAGATCCCACCTTCTGTGGTCCAGCAAGGAAAAGAGGGGTTGAGATCCATGGGAACAAATTCTATTAAATAAAGTATTTTTTTTAAATAGCCAGAAATTTTTTAGATATGTTTTGCTTTTTTGTAGAATTGGAAACTTATTGTCTTTGGACCAAGGACAAAAAGAAGTGACTAAAAATTGCAATGATTTAGAACTTAATCTTATTTAACACAAGAAATGTCATGAAAAGAGACTTAATTGCTGATCAGTGTCCTATCTTTTTGTAACTTTTGTAAAAATAACCACAAACATTATACTATACATTATATATTTGTATATTATAAAGCTTTCTCTAGTACATAAGTTACTACATATAATACAACAGTCTATCACATAAAATTTCATATGACAGTGCCAGTGCACTACAAAGAATAATTTATATCACTTTTTTCTGCCTTTATTTTCATTTTTTATTTAGAATATTTGTCCATGGTTACATGATTCATGATCTCCCTGGCCCCTCCGTCCCTGGCTCTTTCTTCCCCCTTCCCAAAACCAACAAGCAGTTCCACTGGGTTAAACATGTATCATTGTTCAAAACCTATTTCCATGTTATTCATATTTGTAGTACAGTGATCCTTTAACATCAAAACCCTAATCATATCCCTATCAAACTACATATTCGATCACATATTTTTCTAATCCATTTCTCTTCCCACAGTTCTTTCTCTGGATGTGGATAACATTCCTTCTCCCAAGTTTCTCTGGATTGTCCTGGATCATTTCATTGCTGCTAGTAGAGAAGTCCATTATGTTCGATTATGCCACAGTGTATCAGTCTCTGTGTACAATGTTCTCCTGGTTCTGCTCCTCTCACACTGCATCAGTTCCTGGAGGTTATTCCAGTTCACATGGAATTCCTCCAGTTCTTTATTCCTTTCAGCACAATAATATTCCATCACCAACATATATCACAATTTATTTAGCCATTCCACAATCAATGGACACCCCCACATCTTCCAGTTTTTTGCTACCACAATGAGTGCGGCTATAAATATTTTTGTACATGTCTTTTTCCTTATTATCTCTTTGGGGGGTACAAACCCAACAGTGGTATGGCAGGGTCAAAGGGAAGGAATTCTTTTAAAGCCCTTTGTGAATAGTTCCAAATTGCCCTCCAGAATGGTTGGATCAATTCACAACTCTACCAGCAGTGTATTAGTGTCCCAATTTTGCCACATCCCCTCCAACATTTATCACTTTTCTTTGTTGCCATATTGGCCAGTCTGCTAGGTGTAAGGTGGTGCTTCTGAGTTGTTTTAATTTGCATTTCTCTAATCAGGAGGGATTTAGAACACTTTTCCATTTGATTATTGATAGTTTTGATTTCATCATGTGAAAACTGCCTATTCATGTCCCTTGACCATTTGTTGATTGGGGAATGGCTTGATTTTTTGTAATTTTGACATAGTTCCTTATATGTTTGGGAAATTAAACCTGCCAGAGAGTTTTGTTATAAAATGTTTTCCCAGTTTGTTGTTTTCCTTCTAATTTTGGTTGCATTGGTTTTGTTTGTATAAAACCTTTTTAATTTGATGTACTCAAAAAAAGAAAAATCTTTGGGTCTATGCATGTCACAGCAAGCTATTTCAGTCAGCCATCATATAAGCATTTATTAAGTTCCTACTAGTACCAAGCACTGAGAAGAAAAAAAATAAATGGGAGAAGGGAGGCAACAGACAGTCGTTTTAGTATCCAACAATCCAGTAGCCAAACAGTTACGCTTCAGGTTCCTTAGGCCTACAGACTACTTTATGGAGGTGAACTATTGCCCTAGCATCTGAGTCCAAACACCACCCCACCCCTTCAACCACTGTGCTGATGAAGACATCATAGAGATTGGAGGCAGCCTATTAATCTAGAAGTTCATAGACACCTCAAGAATAAGAGGCTGCAAGGGGAGGTCCTTGAGTATTTCAAGGGATAAAAGGGCTTCTATTTTAACCAAGGGTTCTAAATTATCCTTTCCCATAATGTATCATATATATGTCCTCATCACCACAATACTCTTTTCCCCTGGACTCTATACTTACTCTTGGGAGCCTGCATCCCTGAGCTGGGAAAGAATTTTTTAGTTTTGCTTTTACCAATGACACACACACACACATGTGCATATTTACATATGTATACATATACATATATATATGTGTGTGTGTGTGCATAAAACACATTGATAAGCAGCACTTCCTAAAACCTAATTAACATGGAGGAAGCACACCAAGATGGGAGCTCATGAATGATGACACTGGATATACCCTAGCCCCTATGTACAAACCCAGGGGAAAATTTAGTCAAAAAACCTCTGGAAAACAAGTCTAGCAGTGCAAAGAGTTGTGGAAAGTTGGTCAGGGAATGCCACACTTACACGAGTAAATATGCCACATCGTGCCTTCTTAGAACAAGATAAGATTCTTTCCAATTTAAAAATCTCTTCAGTATTTCATCAGGTTCTCCAACAGTGTCAATTTTATTGTAGTCTACCCAGAACTCCAAGGAGGACAGTACAATGGTCAAGTTAAGTGAGCTAAACATCTAAAAATGGAACAGACATGGAATATATATTCAAATACCCAATAATCTATATGAAATAAGCTCTAGTTCAACTGATTGATTATATCCCTGAAGCATTTATGCAAGAAATAAATGAACATTAAATATATAGGACCTTATAAAGTACCATGGTCTTATATTTTGTGCCTTTTTACTTTTAAAATCATTTAAGACTCCAAAGAGCTTTTGCATGTATGTGTTATATCTATATGTCGATATCCACCATATTAGGAATTGGAATTAATAAATTTCTAAACCATTAATTCATTTGAAAATAACAAACTCACTATGTTAACATAAGTAATCAATCAAGTAATAAACATTTGTTAACCCCTCCTGTGTTCCAGGCATTGTGGTAATTGCTGGGGATACAATAAGGAGGCAAAAGATACTCTCCTGCCCTCCAGGAACTTACAATCTAAAGGGAGAAGATGACATGTAGACAAATATATACTAAGCTAGCTATAATGTATATAGCATAAATAGGAAATATTTTACAGGGGAAAGACATTGGAATTAAGAGGAGTTGAAGAAGGTTTTCTGTAGAAGGTGTGATTTTAGTTGGTACTTAAAGGAAACCAGAGAGTTCAGTAGTCAGAGCCAAGTATAGCGTTCCAAGATATAGGAAACAGCTAGGGAAAAAATGCTAGACCTGGGGAGATACAGTGTCTTGTTTGTGGAACAGCCAGAAAGTATAGAGACTAAAAGGGGGAGTGGGGGCTAGATTATAAAGGCCTTTGAATGCCAAATTAAACACTTTGTATTTTATTCTGGTGGCAATAGAAAGTTATTGAGAGTTTACTCTCAATAAGTGTATGAGTAGAGGGTTGTAGTGTAGTTGATGTTAGTTGATGTAGTTAATGAGTAAAGGGTTGAAATGACTGGACCTGAGCTTTTGAAAAATCACTTTGGTGAATGGAGAATGGATTGAAGTGAGGAGAAACTTGAACCAGGCAGACTCACCAGCAGGCTATTTTAATAGTTCAGGCATGAGGTGATGAGGGTCTACACCAGAATGGTTGTAGTGTCAGAGAAGAGAAGGAAGCATAGAGATACTGCAAAGGGTGAAATTGTTAGGCTTTGGCAAAAGTCCAGATATGGGACTGATAATGAGGAATCCAAGATGATTGCTGGGCTGGGAGCTTAAGAGACTGGGAGGATGGTATTGTACTTCACAGTGATAGGGAAGAGTAGCATTATTTTTCATATTTTTGCAAATCTCTTTAATGCCTTTCTTAATAAAAGATAGCTATATTTTCATATGTGCTTCTGCATTCAATCTGTTTTAGTGTTGTTTTGGTTGAGGTTTATGAAAAAAAAAAATTGGCCTCACAGAGATATGTAGTTAGAGAAGGGAAGAATAATTGGCAAAAAAGTCAGTATTATTATAAAAATAGTTTTAAAACCTTATAGTCCCATGAAAGAGTTTCAGGGAATCTCAAAGATTTGTGGACTTTGCTTTGAGAATTGCTCATCTAAAGTAACATAAACAAAGTTTCTATTTAATAATTGAGTACATTCTATTTGGAGTTATGAGTCCTAGGTTTTAACCCTGCCTGGACACTTTCTGAGCTGGTTAATGATGAGGAAGATACTGAATTTCTCAGATATCAGTTTCCCCATCTATAAATTGAAGATAATACAATAGTTATCCCTCACAGTTGTTGTAAGGAAAGCACTTTGGAAACCTTAAAGTTTTATGTGAATATGAATTATCAATATTCTATTATTATTCATCTCTATATTCTTTTTAAAGCACCAAGATGTGTGGAGACTTGAATGGAGGCTTCAATGCATCAATGTAATCTTGAACCTTCTCCCTGTGAGGGAGGCCTGGCCTTGGGAGTTCAGAACCACAAATATGCCAAGATCCCAGCTGCAGTGGGTACCAGATAAGAACTGAGAGGCCAGGAAGACCCCAGTAACATAAAAATGTCATGGTTCCAAGAATAGTATGTAACAGATAAGGGCTGAGGGGAGCCATACATGCCAGCAACGTTCCAACAATGGTATGTAACAGATAAAGGACTGGAAGGGGGGGCCATACATACTGGAGGGTATTTAAGGCCCAGCCTTCAGGAGGGAACTCGGAACTCTCTGGCTGAGTTTCCACTGGCGCGCGCCAGTTCAATAAAACAACCCTTTTACTTGATTGCATTGTCTACAGTTCTTCCTTGGTGGTGGGCAAAAACCCGGAACCTAACACCTGCAGCAACTCCACATCAGGATACATGAAAAGGCAAAAACTTACTGTGCTGATGAGTCCAACAACCATGACAATTTTCTGAGTAACGATGTTTGCATCAGATCCCAAAAACTCATACTGAAAAATATGATGATTTAGAAGTCTGATAAAACAATATGTTATACTGTCTTTAGATAAAACATTTACCCTGATGAACTAGGCTGATTATCAAGTAAATACTATCTGTTGGTTCAAAATGGAAATCTTAAAATTTGGAGAAGCAATTAATTTTTCACAATGAGAACATTACTCAGGGAACTATACCTTAGAGAATAACAAATCTTTGTAGCTAAGAACTTAGTCAAACTTCTTCTCAACCACTCTATCTAGGAAGTAAAAATTCAAGAGAATGAAACCTTTCCTTCTCTGCCACTCAATGGCAAGACTAAATGACTAGTCCTAAGAGTAAAAATGTTAAAGTTCTCTGGAATTCTTCCTTAACTTTCTGTCACTAAAATCCACAAGTAATTAGAAAATAAAATTAATTTAAAATGTCCCTCACTGAACTAAAAATATAAAGCAAAAAAAAATCAGTTTCCAAAATTTTATATTACCAAAAAAATTAACATTATATAATGTGAACAAAAAAATTAGGGATAAAATGGTACTAATATCTTGATTTTCTAAATTATTGAATATTTTAGTTCAGTTCTTAGAATGATATGCAGCATTTATTATACAGAACCTAGCCCATAGTTAGTAATCAATAAATATTTCCTGTAGATATAAATATGAATCAATAGCAGTATCAAATAATGCACTAGGGGCTCCAAGCAGCCCCTTGAATTTCATTTTATTATTTTGAAATAGAAAAGAAATGAGGTAATACAAAGGTTAGAAGAGAAAGACAAAGAAATTAGAACAATGGACTTACCAGATTTTTTTCCACTACTACATGCATTTCTAGATATCCAGAGAAAGATGAAAAAAAATCTAATTGGTACTAAAAATTTAAAAAGAAAGACAAAGAGTATGTTAACATTTAATATTTTTGCATGTTTTATCTAATTTTTGAAACTTTTAGGATATTGTTAATGAATCAAAAGAATAACATTTGGAAACCAAAAGATATTTAGATATTTGATAGTCACAGCCCTACCACAGGAATGTTAATACAAATCCCAGTTACTACATGACTACAATACTACAATTATTTTGTTTTGAATGTATTTTTCTCATTGAATAAAATGCTACTTTTTCTCTACTATCTCCTAACCTCCATTAAAAAGAAGAAAAACAAAACCTTGTAAAAATATAAATAGGTAAGCAAACCAAATCCTCTCATTGCTTGTTTCCTAAAAATCTATCTCCATTTGTTCCCCAAAACCATTAACTCTCAAGAGGTGGGGAGTATTATTTCATCTTGGATCCTCCACAATTGTGGTTGGTCATTGCATGAATCAGAGTTGTATGTCTTTACAGTGTTGCTGTTCAATCAATCAATCAATATTTATCAAGTGCTTACTATGTGCCAGACACTATGCTAAACAGTGGGGATACAAAAAGTCACAAAAGTACAACCTACTCTTAGGAAGACTACAAGCTAATAGGGAGGACAATATGCATACAAATATGTATAAAACAAGCTATCTAAATGATAAATAGGAAATAATTAAGAAAGAAGGCATTAAAATGAAGAAGGGTTGGGAAAGGCTTCCTGGAAAGGATGATATTTCAATTTTGATATAAAGGAAGCCAGGGAGAACAGTGAATGGAGTTGAGGAAAAGTACTCCAGTATGGAAGACAGCCAGAGAAAATTTCTAGAACTCAGAGATGAAATGTCTTGTTTGTGGAACAACTGCTAGGTCAGTGTCAGTTTCTCAAAGAGTGGGGCAAGGAGTAAGGTTTAAGAAAATGGAAAGGTAGGAAGGGGCTAGATTATGAAGAGCTTTGAATACCAAACAGACCATCTGATTTGATTTGATTCTGGAGATAACAAGAATCCACTGAAATTTACTGAGAAGATGGGGTGACATGATTATACCTACCCTTTAGAAAAATCTGGTGAGAGCTTTGAGGCAGGTAGAGCCACCAGCAGGTTATTACAATAGTTGAGGTATGAGGTGATGAGGAACTGCACAAAAATGGTAGCAGTAGCAGGGGAGAAAAAGGAACGTATTAAAGAGATGTTACAAAGGTGAACTAGATAGGCCTTGGCATTAGATTAGATATGGGAGGTAAGAGATAGTGAGAAGTCCATGATTGGTTGTAAATTTAAGGAACTGAGAAGATAGCATTGCCTTCTATAATAGTGGTAGGGACAGGGGAGTGGGAGTGGCATTTAGGGGAAAACATATTGAGTTCTCTTTTGGACATATTTAGTTTAAAATGCCTTCTAGACATGGTGTCTGAAAGGCAGGAGGGATAGGCAGATTTGAGTATCATCAACATAGAGATGGTAATGAAATCTATGGGAGCTAATGAAATCATCAAGTGAAGTAGTATAGTGGGAGAAGAGAACCTAGGATAGAACTCTATATGACATTATCTGGATAAGGTTCCAACATAGGAGTCTGAGAAGAAGCAGTCTTATAGGTAGAACTAGTAGAGAATGTCCCAAAAAACTAAAGAAGAAAGTATCAAGGAGGAGTGGATGATCAATAATATCAAAGGCTACAGAGAGGTTGAGGAGAGTAAGTATGTAAAAAAATATTTGGTAAAGTTTCTGTTTTCAAATAAATTATTCTCCCAGGTGCCTACTTCATTTCGTAGTTTTTCCAGGGTTCCCAAAAACTGTTCCCTACATCATTTCTTAGTACACAATAGTATTTCATTACATTTACATGTTATAACTTGTTTATCCATTTCCCAATTGATAGATAATATCTTAGTTTTTAGTCCTTTGCCAACAGGAAAAAAGAGGCATTTGCAAATATTTGTACATATGGGTTTTTAAAATGTTTTTTCTTTAATTTCTTTAGGGAACAAGTCAAGTAGTGCTATTGCTGGCTCAAAGCATACACCTAGTTTATTAACTTTGGAGGTATAATTCCAAATTGCTTTTCAAAATGGTTAGAAAGTCAAAGCTTTCATAGCAATCCAGAGCTCAAACTAAGCAGTACATTAATATATCTAATTTCCTACAGACCCTGTAGTGTTGGTTATTTTCCTTCTTTTAAGTTTTGAAAGTCTTATATATGTGAAGTAAAATTTCGGAAATGCATTATTTTTGCATTTCTCTAATAATTTTGGAGCATTTTTCACATGTTCATCTAACTAATGATAACTTGGATCTCATTTCCTAAGAAGTGCTTATTGATATCCTTTAATCATTTTTCAATGGTAAAGGTTACTATTCTTATACATTTGAAACAACATGTTTCCCAAATATGCCTTGGAAATAAGGCCTATGTCAAAGAAAATTGCTACAAGGATGTTTTTATACAAGTTATGTTCCCTTCTAATTTTACCTATGGGTTGTTTATGTGCATTTATACTTTCATTTAATAAAATCCATTTCATTTTCTCTGAATCTCAATATTCCTCTAGTCAGAAACTCTTCCCCCATATATAGACTTGAAAGCTAATTTCCTCCTCACTCTTCCAGAGTCTGTCACATTTATTTAGAGATCATCTTGATATATGATGCAAGTTGGTACTTTATACCTAGTTTCTGCCATACAACATTCAAGTTTTGCAAGTTTTCTTTTGAATTGCGAATTCTCATCCCAGTAATTACACTCATTAGGTTTTTCAAACCCTAGATTTTAAGATCCCTTTCCTTATATATGTTGTGTACCTAATTTCTTCTACTGCTCACTCCTATTTTTTTAACTAGTACCAAAATGTTTTGATGATTTCTACTTTGTAATATAGTTTTAAATCTAGTATTGCCAAGCCTTCTAAGATTCTTAACTTTTTAAAATTATTTCTTTTTTATTTATTACATTCTTTTCTTTTTAAAATTTTGAGTTTCAGTTTCTCTCCCTCCCTCCAATCCTTTCCCCATTCTCTGAGAAGGCAAACAATTATCAATTATGCCTATGAAACATGCAAACATGTTTCCGTATTAGTCTTATCAAAAGCAAAAATAAAAAACAAAAAACAGAGAGGAAATTATGCCTCAATTTGCATTCTCTGTGAAGGTGGATAACACTTTATCATCATGAGTCCTTTGGAATTGTCTTGGATGACTATATTAATAAAATTAACGAAGTCTATTATAGTTGATGATAACTAAAACTTTGTTGTTACTATGAAAAAAAGTCTTCTGGATCATCTCACTTCCTTTGATCACTTCATACAGGTCTTGTCATGTTTGTTTGTTTGTTTTCTGAAACCAACCATCTCATCATTTCATAGCACAATAATATACCACCACAATCATCTGCTATTTGTACAGTCTTTCCCCCAACTGATAGGCAATCCCTCAATGTCTAATTCTTTGCCACTGTAAGGTTCAAATTTAATGGTTGAACAATGATTTTATGAAATTATGTGGTCACCAATATTTATTATATCTTGAGTCAGAAATTTATTTACAAATATTTACAAAATGGAGAGGAACAATAAAGTAGAGAAATGCAAAGAGGTTAGAGAGGTTATCTATCCTATCAATCTAAATGTTTACTCTGGGTCTGCTTAATTCGAGCAGAGATTAATTGCTCTCAACCAGGAAGGCTGGTGGTGAGTAACCATTTGGCCTCCTCTAAGATGGAAGCTAGTCTCTTAGGAAACTAGGAAAGGAGTCAGCCTTTCACTCATCCAATGAAGTAGTCCAGGAGTCAGAGTCTAAAATGAAGCCAAGCTCCAAGCCCAGGATTCAAGCCAAAGTCTCCAGCAAAGCTCCCTCAAAGACTCTCCCCAGTCAGAAGACTATTTCCAGAAAACAATCTCTTCAGACTATCTTCTCAAAGACAATCTGCTCTGAGGGAGTTTGGGTTTGCTTTTATGTTGACTTTTTGTCCCCATCCTTCTTAACGGGGCAAATCACAGTTTCCAAATTGTCTAGCAAAGCTCAGGGGCAGGGTATCAACCTTCTCACCTCCTGAAGATTAAGTTCTCATCAAAAGGATTTACAGCTAAGGATATGAATTTTCTAAATCTCACCTAGTACTAAACTGGGCGTTTAATCTTTTGTTGACTCAACTGAAAAGTAGACAAAGGGAGTTAATCCTGTCTTCAGTCTAATGAGGGACTAATTAGAGGTACTTAAATTAGTGTTAACTCAAGATAGACAATAAAGTAAAGAATTCTCTTTCATACCACCAAAAAAAAGTTGCTACAAATATTTTGGACAGTCCTTTACCTTCTCTGATTTCTATGGAGTACAGACCTATTAGAGAAGGACTTTACATTACCAACATGTTCCAAGATCCTTCATTTAAGTTGAAATTAGTACATAATAGCAAACCTCATTATTTAATAAGTGTTTCTTATATCTAGGTGTTTTATATTGTTTCTTAGCCTTAGCAGCGCTCCAGAATCACTACTCTTGTACTTTGGAGCTGTCATTTATAGTTAAATAGCATTAATTAAATTAAGAGAAGCTTTGCTCTAAAAGAGAAACAACTTGTTGACTTGTTACAAGCAAGAATTCCTCAAAAAGACTGATTCAGGAGCTAATGTTTGGCACAAAACAATGAAATGAATCACATTAATAGGTGAGAATGAGTGTAATATGACTTAGCATTAAGACACTTTATGTTGCTCAGGAAAATGATTTAGAACAATTTTTTTGCATTTTTTTCTGCTTTAATTCTTTTGATTGCCAATCATACCACTAAAGGAGGACCTCATTTTACAAGAATTCAACATGTATGCACAGTTTTTTGCCTTTTAGGCATAGTTCTGGATCATTCTCCAGAATGATTGGACCAGTTCATAATTCCACTAATAGCTCACTAATATAAGGATTTTCCCTCATCTCCTGCCATATTTGTTATTTCTAATACATGTGAGGTCATCCTTCTGAGATGTTTTAATCTGCCTTTCTCTAATCAGTAGTGATCTAGAGCATTTGCAAAGTTTTAAAATACATCTGGGCTATAGATAAAGGGGGAATAGGAGAAAAGGTAATTCATTTTCTAACTAAGAAAGTTTTAGCTTGGATTGCCTCAGTTTGAAATACTGCAGGATTGCTCTAGGATTTATAGTTCACTTAGAAGGGTATAAGGAATATATAAGGATATTGTTCAGTTTGTTTTCCTTGAAACAACCAAGAGAAGCAATTAAGACCTCCGGAGAGATTATTATTTTAATCCTACAAGGGATATAACCATTCAAACTCTCCTGTCTGTCATTAGAGGTTATCCACAATTCAGTACTTAAATTGGCCACTGCTAAAAATTTATTATAATTTTCTCCTGCCTTTAGGATAATAATTTAATTTAGAGATGATAAAAGGTCAGAGAATCTTAGGGTTAAGAGCTAAAAGGGATCTGAAAAATCAACATAGAATAGGAGAAAGAGGTCTATTGTCAAGAGACAAAGTAGTTTTAAATTCCAATAATGACATTTGCTTAGTTTGTATTGACCACAAGAAAGTCTCTCAATTACCTCTCTATATAAAATAGTGATCGTAATATACCTCTAATTCTTCCCACACAAAGTTATCATGAAGTGGAAAAGCTTTATAAACTTTAAAGTATTTTGGAAATATAAGTTTCTATCATCTAACCCATTGCTTTTTTAATTAAATCAGCTGAAATCTTGAAAGACTAAGCGACTTCTCCAATGTTATATAAGGTGGTAAGCACCAGAACCAACATTTGAATCCAGGTCTTTGTATACCACACTAACTGGTACAATAAATATTTACCGAAATATTCTAGATTTTAGTAAATACAAGGCCTCATTCTAAATCCACATATAACCTGAAATTAGCAAAACAAAACAAAATTCCACAATGACTTTAACTATGTAAATGGAAATAGCAACAAATACCACAATGAAACCACCAAAGAAAACCAAGTACTATGTATTTATAATCAACAAATTTATCCCTGAAAAAGAAATTTGTGTACAGAATAGTGAACATACTGGCAGACTCCATTGATGTATTTGGTCATTTTACTGATTTTTTTCCTCCTTTCTTATTAACTCTTTGTTATAAGAGATGATTCACTGAATAGGAGAAGCAGGAAGAATGAAGTAATGTGAAAAAAAATACATCCATTTTTTTCAGTGGCTTAAGAAAAAAAAGAAGTTTAAACAAATTATATTCCCTTATTTTTAAAAAGAAAGAGGATAGTTCAGAACTTTTTTAAATAAGGTATTGTATATTTATTCATTCCAATGTCTACCTTTATAAACAAATGATTAATTTATCCAAAGAAGTAGTAAATAACAAGTAGAGCAGAATTAAGAATTGAGCATTCCAGAATTTCTATTAAGGGAGCTGATTATCATTGATTCTCTAAAAGAAGTATGAATATGCAACAGATTTCTTTTTAATATCATTGAATAAGGAAGATTAGTTAAGCTGATCTTGCAAATACCTTTTGAATAGGGATGTTCAGAAAATTCTAAGCATGGGAAAGAAGAGAAGGAAATTATTCAAACTTTTATCATTTGAGAACAATACTACATCTTTCCTGGCCTCCGTTTCTCAATAAAGTGAGGTTTAAATTTCCAGATTTAAATTCTCTGATTCTGTCTTTTTTATTCTCTTTATCTCCCATCTAAAAAGCCCTTGCTAAAATAAGGTCCCTCAATCTTTATGTGAGAAAGAGCTACTTGATATCTTCCAGGCAGTTATATCAAGAGGAGAGTGAGGAGAAAGGATGGAGACAATAAAAAAACCACTAGGGAGGTTTGACATCTCTTGGCAAAACTGCTGGCTCTCTACCTAGATGCAATTTTTAGTTGCATATAATAAATAATGTTGATTATATTATACAGGTAACACATAATTGTACCAAGTCATCACTCACGTCAAACTCTGGTAATTCATAAACCGATCTTCTTGAAATTGCACTTGTGTCCTTTTCAGCATACAGAAAAATGACATTTGGGTTATTGTTCTTTACTCGATAAATCACATGCTCAAAACTTAATGAAGACTCTAGAGGTTCAATTCCATATGTGAAATTTTCAAACTGTAACCAACCCCTATAAATTCAAACATAACATTTGAAAATAATTAAAATTAAAACTTCAGCACAAAGAAAAATACTAAAGAATTCTACCAATAACATACAAAGCACACTAGGACACCTCAGAGTGAAAAAATGGGAGTTACATTTGGTAAATGGTGATGCATTTACCAAACAGAAGTGTGTTGAGAATTACATCATTCAACATGTATTGCCCAATTGTTTGGGAGAAATCATGATGATCTCTTACTGACAAGCTTCCCATGAGAGAAGAGGGCCATCTTTTCAATACCAATATTTTTAGAATGTTGTTATATGGCCGAATGAACACTAATGCCTCCAAAAAGTTCAATATGCAGAAAACCATGGAGAAGTACATAGTGGATGTGAGCTGGCTATAAGAAATAATTGATTAAGAATTCTGAAAAAATGGGAGTAAAAGACATCATCAAGGAATTGTATATAATACGAAATAAAGATGAGCTGGTCATATGGAAAGAGCAAGGAATGATCAAAGGACTGCAAGAAAGTTCCACTCACAATGTCAGCGAAAAATAAGGAAAACGCCTAGGATGTGGAGTGGAATCCACTTGGGGAACATTTCAGAGGACATGAACAGGAGTTAAACAGGAGGTCTGGATGTTTGGGATTTGCACTGGTGGGGGAAACTTCTGAATCAATGAATCTAAAGATCCATTAAGTGAGTGATAAATCAATCTGAAGCCATTTTATATTGTTTAGTGTCATTATTATATTAACAGTGTCCACTTGCTAATATTTCCAGGAATACTCCCCAACATATACTCTCCCAATTTGCTTTTTTAGTATGCTAAAAGAACAGAGAATTTCCCCTAATTAGCATTCTATAATGAATAAAAGGATATACCCATGACCTGATTCCAGAACAGGTGCTGAGTGTCAAAAGTGATTTTGGGAAATCTGCCACATGCCCTTGATAGAAGCATACATTCTGAAAATTAAACACAAATAGATTAATTTATTGAACATAAAAGGTGCTCAAAGATTTGATGCCCCCATATTAAAATCACCTCATGATTTTTCAAGTAATATTCAGAATATACTAATCAGTTATCAATTATTAATATGCTTTCCTAGGCTTCATTATTAGGGTTCCCTATATTCATTAGAAGAAAAGAATATGAATGGAATATTACATCTGTCTCTCATAAACACATTTAATATGCACAATTATCACCTATGTTTCTTATATTTCCAAAATTAGGAAAGCACTTGATTGGTAGAGATTTAATTTGGCAGCATTTTCTCCATGGACTAATGAGGACATGTAGACTCTAATTTCTAATTTTCTATGCTATCCTATGTATCTTCAGACTTTTGATTACAAAGTCCTGCCTTATGGTGTGCATCTTATCATATCATTATTTTAGAAAGGAGTCACAACCCAAGTAGAAAAATGTCTGTGTTTCTACACAGCCCTACCTTTAAAAAAATTACATTTGTGCTTTTGTCATGTCCTCAAGAAAAGCAGCTAATCTATAACATTTTGAGTAAAACTTTAGTCCAATTTGTCAAATACATTTCTTAACAATTATCTCTAGTCCAATACTTCACTTCAGAATGTGTTAGGTCTTCACTCCATAAAAGCCACTGTGACAGGGACTGTGGATTTCAAAGAGTTTATTTTGTACTGGGACACACAAATGAAGATAGACAAGTAAATAAAATAAAATATAAGTGGAGAAGGAAAAGGACTAAAAACAAAGGCAATCAGAAAAGACTCCCTTTACAATGTGACATGTGATATTAACCTTGAAGAAAGCTAAGAGACAGAGAGGTATGAAGGGAGGCCATTCTAATCATGAGGGGCAATCAAAAGCACTGAGGAACAATGCCATATTCAGGGAACAGCAAGAATGCTGTAACATAGCAGCAAAGGTGAGGAAACTCATTCTAGGCATGGGAAACAACCTGTACTCAGTCAAAGAGATGGGGAAAATGAAGTGTTATATGTGAGGAACAGCAAGAAGGTCAATTTACCCAAAGTACAGAGGGCATGGAGGAGAGTAGTGAATGAGACTGGAAAGACTTTAAATGGCAGAGAAGACTTTGTATTTAATCCTAAGGGTACTCGAGATCTACTGGAGTTTATTGATGTTGAGCAGCAGAGTAAGATGGTCAGACAGGAGCTTTAGGAAAATCCCCTTTTACAGGTGTGTGGAGGAAAGATTAAAGTAGGGTGACTTGAGACACAGAGATCAATAGACTGAAGATGTAACAGTTCAGATGAGAGGTAATGAGGATCTGCATATAAAGCTGCATCTCTCAAAGTAATTGAATGCTTGTTGAATTGAATCGATGTCCACTGAGACAAATTATATTTCTTATATGCCTTTTTATTTAAACCCACACCTTCTGTCTTGGATTTAATATTGTGTATTGGTTCCAAGGCAGAAGTGGGGTAAGGGCTAGGCAATAGGAGTTAAATGACTCGTCCAGGATCGCACAGGTAGGAAATGTCTGCGGTCAAATTTGAACCCAGGACTGCCCATCTATAGGCCTGGCTCTTAATCCACTTAGTCACCTAATTGTCCCCCAAAATCAGAGTTCTCTTTTTTTTAAAAACCCTTATTTTCTTTCTTAGAATCAATATCAAGTATCACTGCCAATGGGAGAAAAGCTGTAAGAGCTAGGCAATTGGGGTTAAGTGACTTGCCCAAGATCAGGAAGTGTCTAAATCCATATTTGAACCCAGGACTTCCTATATCCATATCTGGCTCTCTATCCACTGAGCCACCTAGCTGTCTTTTATATGCCTTTGCAAATGGTCTTCTTGAGTTACTGTGGCCAAAAATGTTATTTTTAAAATTTTCATAGTGAATGTACCTGATGATGACCCTCTGAACCTAACTCACCTGGTAATTAAATTAAAGCCTTTATAATTTGTTAAAGACTAATCTTTCCTCCCTCTCATTGAATTGAATTTCTACCCATGCTTCAAAGCCTAAGTTAAATGCCACCTTTTCCATAATGACCTCTTCAGTTGAATATTGCCCAGCACCTTCTTTTATCATAACTGAATAAAAACTGAAATGAACCTGAGTTGATTGAGTCCAGCTCCACCATTTTACCAATGAGGACATTGAGGTCCAGAATCAAACAAATACTAAGTGTCCAAGGTAGTATTCGAATGTAGGCTTTTCTGACTCCAAGATCAGGACTCTATTTACGATGCCACAATGCCTCTCAAATACATCATTTTTACCTCTCTAATATAATTATCATGTTTCATTCTAGGCAGAGAATGTAACTTAGCTGAACATTATATCTTCTCCAGTACTGAGACCTTGGGGTTCTATACACAGTAAGTACTTAATAATGTTTCCCTAATTGCTCCAGATCTCTCATGAATTCCTTTAGAGTGCCCCTCAAATTCCAGGTTTCTGGCTATACATTTGCTTTCACAGATATTCATCCTTTGACCTAAATAATGGTGCTTCTTTCAAGCTCTAATCAGCACCCTTCTATGACAAATGTCTCCAAGCCATAAACAGCTGCCAATGACAGCCACTGCCTTCAGAACTTATTAATGTTTGCACATTAAGTCTAAAAGAACATGAATTGCAAAATAAATAAAATAAAATTATCCTTCAAATTGTTTTGTTCAAGATTAGAGATACATAAAAGTTACTCTAAATCACTTGATAAAATCAAAAGAGAATTACAAATGTAATGACAGTGCCAAAGTCATACCTTAAAAAAAGGATCAAGGGAGGTCAAAATCCCCTCTTCATTATAAATATAAATTCTGAAATCATGAGGTAAAAAAATTCTGTAAAATAAAGAAATTATTTCATTAAATATAGCTGTAGAAAGAATTTAGGAAAATTATATATTTATGTTTATTAGAAAGTAGAATTTGAATTTAGTTTTCACTTTGAGAAAACTGTAGTAGATTTGATAACCAACAAATATGAAATATCACCAAATCAAATAACCTATCTCTTTATTGGTAATTATAAGAATAATCTATAAAATGAGCTGGAGAAGGCAATGGCAAACCACTTCAATATCTTTAATAAGAAAACTCCAAAAGGGATCCCAAAGAGTCAGGAAAGACTAAAATAACGAGCTAAGGCTTCTCAGAGAAAGGATTCATTTTGACCCTGGTAGACAGTGACAGTTGAAATTTCCAACCCACCCAAATTGTTGACGGAATTCATGGTATATGAATGCTATATGGCATATGATGCTATTACATACATAGTAGCAAGGTAATATAGAATCATTATTTTAAACATAAAATGCATTTAAATGCTTCTATGCAAAGGAAAGAAGAAAGTTTGAAGATTATATAGAAGGGTTTCATCTTTGAAGCTGCAACAGATGACCAAAAAGTTATTTTAGAAAAAAAATAATCCTATACTATAAATTCATTGATTCCATTTATGTATAATGGTAGATGCATTGTGATGGCAAGATTCACACTAAATAAGAAGGCATGAGTGAGCTGAGTGTTTGTATCACTCCAGTGAGAGCACAGTTCCATTCAAGTATGCAATTGATGTCCCTAAAAACAGATAAAGATATGATGAAGGAAAAAATCATATTGTATAATTCATTAAATGATAATAGTGTTATAAAACCATTAAAATTAATATTTTAAAATAGATGAAGGGCAAAAATTGGAAGTTAAAATAACGAACATTTGCCTTTGAATAGCACTTTATCTTTTTCAAAGACTTTTACATAATTATTTTTGATACCTTTAACATTCCTGTGAAGTAGATTGGGCACTTATTAGTCCCATTTTAGAGTCAAGGAAGTTAAGGCTCTGAAAGTGACTTGTCCTTATAACAACTTAGGTGCCCTCATAGCTATTTCAGTGCTTTTCCCTCTTTAGTCACACTATACATTTTATCTTTGCAGAAAGGCAGAATTGGAAGGGACTTCAGAGGTCATCTAGTTCAACCAACACATGAACAACCTTTTCCAACTCCACCCTACAAGTGGTGACCTGATTTTGCTGGAATATTTCCAGTGACAACTAAGCAAAATACTGCAAACAAGCAATAAGCAAGTCTTTATTAAGTACTGACTATCTGCCAGGCTAAGTGTTATTATGTTAAGCATTGTAGATACAAGCACAAGCAGATACAAAAGGAGACCTGAAAAGCAGTGGGTTAATGGCGGCATCTGTAAGGGATATGCTGGCCAAGTCTGGGGAATGAGGGCTGGCTGATCTGGAAACCTTTCCCAAGAGAGAGATTCCAGAAAGAACTCACCAAATGGGAGAAGAGGACCACAGAGTCAGGAGGCAACTAAGGCAGCCCATTCCACTTTTTTGGACTCAAGAGGTAGAAATGTTCAAGTAGAGATTTCTATATTGGACAGTAATTACACTGGAAGATTTTTAAATAAATCCCTCCCAATTCCAATATTCTATTATATTCTAGTGGTTTTCAAAATTCCAATTTATCAATAAAATGAGGAGGTTGTCTTAAATAATCTTTGATATATTTTTAACTAGGTCTTGAAGATAGGAAACTAGGGAGCAGAGATAAAAAGGGGAAGAATTCCAGGCATAGGAGATAGTCATAGAAAATTAATGGAGGCAGGAGATAGTATCTTATGCAAAGAATTGCAAGGGGCCAAATTTATTGGATTGCAGATTGTATGGGGTAAAAAAGGTATAAGAACATGGGAAAGTGTGAAGTTGGGCAGGTTATAAAAGGTTTTGAATGCAAGAGAATTTTATATTTCTAGAACACTATAATAGGTAGTTGCTATAGTTTACTGAGGGAGAGGAGAGAGTGTCATTGCCAAATTTGTGCTTTAGGAAAATCAGTTTGATAGCTGATTGGAGGAAGGACTGTGGTAGGAAGACTTGTAGCAGGAAAAAGAGCCCACCCCACCCCCAACCCTGGCCATTGAGTAGCATCTTTCTCCAGTGTGATTTCTAGTCTCCTATGGAAAAAGAAGTGCCATTCCAATGTACCAGGTTTTTTTTGTTTGTTTTTTTGTTTTTTGTTTTTTGGTGCTGAGGTAAAAGAAGGGGTGCCATTCCATCACATCTATAGACTGGTCACTTGCCATGTCTTTGTTCCCTCCACCTCCCCTGAGCCTCTAAAAGAACTCAACCCTAGGCCAAAACCTGCTGGAAAGCAGCTGGGTGGCTCAGTGGATTGAGAGCCTAGCCCTTCCTGCTCTTCTGCCCTGGAGCCAATACAAAGTATTAATTCTAAAATGGAAGGTAAGGGTTTAAAAAAAAGATAAAAAGAAAGTCTATAGGGGTAGTTGGATGACTTGGGGGTTAGAGTGCCAGGCATGGAGACAGGAGATCTTGGGTTCAAATTTGACCTCAGATACTTTCTAGCTATGTGACCCTGGGCAAGTAATTTAACACCAATTGCTTAGCCCTTACCACACTTCTATCTTAGAACCAATACTTAATATAAATTCTAAGACCAAAGGTAAAGGTTGATTAAAAAGGAAAAAGAAAATCTATATGAAATCTTCCATTAATGATTTATCCTAGTGATTCTGAACCCATCAGCCATCACTCCCTATCCCATACTTATGGAATTCCTTCTTTCTACCACCCTCATAATATCCCACCCCAATGCTACTAACCTCTTCCCCTGGATTGTCTAGAATGCCTGCTCAAAAGGCAACCAACCAACTTGCTTTCATTTTAAAACTTTTCCTTTCCCACTCCTTCCATCTTCTTGGTCTTATTGAAATTTGGCTCTCTCATGAGAGCACAATTTCACCTGGTTATCCCTTCTAGCAATGGTTGTATTTTCACTCATGCCTCCTGACTGGAGGAAATATCATTCTAATCCCCACTCGTGATTAAAGTGAAGAGTTGGAATACTACTTGCTCCTCATTTAAACTTCCAGACTCTCCTCCTATCACCATTATTCAGTAACCTCTTCTTCAAGGTTCACTCAATCTATGTCTATTACTCTATCAAAATTCTAGTAGCTCTTCAATGAGTTTCAGGGCTAAGCTTACTATCTTTCTACCCTCATTACTAGAGAACTTAAACATATATCTTAATAATCTCTCAAACACTAACTTCATAATTCCTCAATTTACTAATTTCCTGTAACCTACTATTTCAGCCACACACTAAAAATGATCACACTCTTGATTTTGCCATCATGCACTTGCATATTCATGATCTTTGAAATGTCCTTATCTATCATAATCAGTTGTCATTTTAACTCTCTGTCTTGCCATCCCAAACACTGTTCTTTGTCTATACTACACCACTCCATAGTTCTTTACCATGCGTTTACCTATGGACTACCTACACTCTCCTCCCTTTCCCATATTGACCCTGTAGTGGTCAATTTGCTTGATTGACAAATCTAATAACCTTTTCTCAATTTTTATGCTTCTTGACCTCTCTGCTGCCTTTGACAGTCATTCCTCCTCTTTGTCTTGATACTCTTCTCTCTGTTTTCATGACACTACTTTCTTCTGGTTCTCCTCCTACCTATAAGACCAAGCTTTCTCACTCTCCTTTGCTGAATCTTCATCCAGATCACCACAGAATAACCACTTACCAAGGGCTTTGTCCTGGGCATTCTTCTATTCTCTCTCTACACTATTTCACTTGGTGGTTCCATCAGATCAAAGGTTGATTTGCAAATCTACTTCTCCAGTCCTAATCTCTCTGTTAATTTCCAGGCACACATATTTAACTGCCTATTGGGCATCAAGAACTGAATGTCTTAGCATGTCCAAAATGTACCCAGAACCCAAACCAGATTCATTGAAAATTAAAATGGAAAAAAATTAGACAAGAAATACTAAAGTCAAAAGACTATAAAAATAGAAGAAAATTCCAGATATCTCACATGTAAAACAATTGAACAGGAAATCAGATCAAAGAGAGATAACTTAAGAATTATTAGATTACCTGAAGGCTTTGACAAACAAAAGCAGGGAAATCAGTGGATCTGAAATCATGAAAGAAAATTTTCCAGACTTTTCAGAACAAGAAGGCAAAGTAAAAAATCTTTCTCAATTCATTTTTTTTTATTCATGCTGTCTATGTAGACTCTTTTTTGAAACCTTAGAATCAATACTGCCTATTGGTTCCAAGGTAGAAGGCAGGCAATGGGGACTAAGTGACTTGCCCAGGGTCACATAGATAGGAAGTCTCTCAGGCTAGATTTCAACCCAGGATTTTCCATCTCTAAATCTAGCTCAATTCATTGAGCCTCCAGATGCCCCCTGCATAGACTCTGAAAAAATTAAATAAAACTTGTTGTTTTGATATAATTTATAATAAACCAAATGATTACATATAATGCTTTAGGTTGCTAACTATGATTTTAGAAATAGATAGTCCCAGTTAGCAATTCACTGTGTATAAACCTAAAGATAGATAAGGAGAGAGTTAAAGAGCTTCTGCTCTCAAACTTGGAATATTAAGTGTGCAACTTGATTGAATCCTGATTCCTGATGAAGAGAGAAACAATCATTGAGTTAGCATAGAAACTGGAAATTTATTACAAGATCACAATGGTATTTGCTTTTGTGAAAATTTTCACTATTTTTCTCAGAGTTTTATGACTAAGATGGGCATTTCTGGTTTATCTTGAAATCTCTTTTTAGCATAAATATAGTAGGTTAAGTCTGATTATGTCAGTCCATTACTTATAGTATCAATTAGAGATGACCGAAAAATGTATACTGGACAGATTCATTTTTATTTTTATCTATTTTTATTGTTACTGCCACATTGCAATAATGAACGGAGCTTCTGACATACCGTGAACCATACATTTCAGAAATTGTAACATTTAAAAGAGGCCCTAATCTTTGTAAATCCTTCTGATAGCTAAATAAGAAGTCTTAATTCATGCTAAATCACCAGAAGGATAAGGGCAAATGGGGGTTCCTTGTCAAATAACTTTTATTGGAATTTATTAACTCTCAACAAATATTTCTTAAATTTTAGTAATATATTCTAAACATTTGATTTTGTTAATCACTCATGTTAATTAACTGTAAAAATCCTGTAAAACAAATTGTGAAAGTCAATCTATATAGGTCTTTGCTGTAGATTGGGTATGATGAGACCTCCAACTCTATTAACCCACAAATAAAGTTGTACCTAACTCAGGATCATAGCCCAGATGTATTTCATTTCTTACAATGCCTTTTAAACTGCCCCTATAATGATAATGTTCTTAGAAGGCAAATGTATCATCTTCTTATATATGAATATAAACAATATAACTCTTTAATTTTACTTTTTATGTTTTTTTGTCTTGCATTTGAATATGAAATTTTCTATCAAGCTCTGGCATTTTCATGAGAAATATTTAAAAGTCTTATATTTTGTTACATTTCTATCTCCCCTTCCCAAAACTGATGTTGTTTTGCTGGGTAGGTTATTCTTATTTGTAATATTAACTCCTTTACTTCTAGAATATCATATTATAAGCCTTCTGCTCATTTAAATTGGTAGATGTTAAATCTTATGTGATTCTGACTGGGGCTCAATAGTATTAAATAGTTTCTTTTTCACTACTTTCAGTATTTTCCCTTTGAACTGGGAACTCTGGAATTTGGGCATAATTTTCCTGGAAGTTTTCATTTGATGATCTCTTTTAGGAGGTGACAGGGAGATTCTTTCCATTTCTATTTTTGGTTTTTGGTTCTAAGACCCCACAGCAGATTTCTTTTATAATTTCTTCAAATATGATGTCTAGGCTCTTTTTCTTATCCTAGCTTTCAGGAATTCCCTCCTTCTTCCCAGAAAAGATTCAATTCTGCCCTGTATAGCAAGGAAGAGACGATAGTAAGAACTGAGCTCCTGCTTGCCAACTCCATTCTTCACAGGAACATCCAGTGCTATACATAGGATATCATTCTCTGAAAAATTAAATTTGAAAGTTACCCAAAGGACAATGAAGAGGCTATGATAGCCCTGAGTTGACAACAACAAAATACAAGCCAAGAACTTTGCAAGAGAAGTAGCATATAAAAGCTCATTGGAAAATAGAAAGTGGGACACACATTTGATCTACAGTGTAAAGGATGAAATTATGGCTGAGACTGAAAGTACAATTATTTTTGGTCACCAAGGATTTTATTTACAAAATCCTAATGAAAAACCCAAGTCAGCTGGAAATTTTAAGTTGATTTTAATTGATAGTGGAGGAGATTAAGGAGGAGGAAGAAGGAGAGGGCAAAGGATTTCTTCCCCCACCTCACTGGGCAGGAAGATTAGAAGATCTAGAAAGTAAGGGTTTGGAGCATGAAGGAGGAAGGAATCAACCTGAACTCCAAAAGGGGCTCAACTGAGATGCCTGAACCTGAATCAGGTCAAGGACAAAACTCACCACCAAAACCCAGACAAATAATTGCCACCACTCCCAAGATGTTGGAACACCTAGCACACTGTCAGCCAGAGTCGCCTCTCCAGGGAAAGAGGAGGAGAGAGGAAGTGATGTACCTTATATAGACAGTTTTACATCACTTTCCTGAATGTCATCAGTACCAATGATGACATAGCTTGACTTAGGACATCCCAGAGGTCTGTCCTTTTTCTGCACATGTCTGTTGAAGGCCATTTCCTTACATAATTAAATCTTGAGTTTGATGCAGACTTTCCAAATCTTGTTAAACTAAGAAGGGAGGAGAAATGTAGAGTTTCCAAGACCTGATTCTGCTATTCCAAGTATCTCCATTGTTACTGATCAGGAAATAGCTAAATCAGATCCTTTAAAGAATGGTCTAGTTAGGGTGGAATAGTTTTTAAATTCACAACAGTAAAAAATAATCAATAAAGAGTCTGAATGATTTCATGATAGCTTAGGCATATGTGGAGAAATAAGAAGAGTCTACTGGAACATTTATAACCCTCTTGCTAGAGATTTAGGAGAGGACATAGATAAAGTTTTTCAGCGTGAGAATGAATATACTTCAATACATTTGTGGGAAAAATGTCAACAATGAGTTCACAGATACATTGAAAATTTTTTTAACTTTGTGCTGTTGGTCTTCCATGAGTTTAATGATTGAAATTTATACAGCTTTATGATTTGTAAAACATTTTGAAATCCATTATCTCTTTTGAAGAAGGTGATGACATACAGTATAACTTTTTACAGTGAAAAAATACATTATATTACAATTACATTAATTAATATTTTTGTTAAAAGCTTTATTGTTCTAAATATTATGCCATAAATAAGTTAACCTTATGTCAGAAGACTGTCAGAAGAAAAAATCTACTTCTTCATATGTTTACACACACATTTTCCCCAAATACTTAGCATTTTCCTATGTATACATGGTTCAGTATCTATTAAAGATAGTGATATTTTAAATTCTAAAATTCCATATTCTCAAAAATGCAGAATAAATTAACAAAATAACAAAAAGGAAATGTTACCAATCCAAAAAATCTTTTATTAAAATAAAAAAAAATATTTTATGTGCAAAATGAGTTTTAGTTTATGAAAATATCCAAAAGGAATATGAACTAAGTAAGATATAAGGTGAAAGTAAAATTAACCACCTACTTTTGATGTAGAAGCAAAGTATATGACTTCTCTTCTATTGTAATGATATAAGATACCTGCCATAAAAAATGTAAAAATAGATGAAAGATTTTAAATGTAATTTTTTAATTAGTAACAAATTACTTTTAAAAAAAACTGTAACTGAGTAAAGAAATTTTCACCTTTAAAATACTGTAAACTCTGATTTATCAATAATAATTAAAAAATAAGGCAATTCATTTCATTGAATATTTTGGTTAACTAAATTAAGTGATAAGGACCTGAATTAGGCAACTGTGTAAGTGGAAAAATGGAAGTATATATAAAAGATCTTGTGAAGTATATGGGTTAAAATGAAAGGGTTGGACTAAATATATAAAAATGTGGATGCCAGAAATTATTACTCAAGTCAGAATGATTTTATAGCAATTTATTTATAAAAGAGAAGGAAAGAGTGAAAGTAAGGAAATGAGAGAGAGTAAATAATTACTCCAGCCTGGTTCAAACCAGGCAGGGCTTCAGAAGCCCCAGCAAAGGGAATGCAGAGGTAAATTAAACAAGGGTTTTAGCCAGGAGGCCTCCTCCAAGCCAAGGAGCTTCTCTAGCCTTTTCATTAACCCACATGGTAGTTGTAAGGGAAAATTGAAGAGCAGTCCAAGGTCCCCAAGCCAGCGTTCCTTCAAGGTCAGGCTCCAAGGAGAAAGAGCTAGGCACAGGAAGTTCTTGCCACTTTTAAAGACCATTCCTTTTGTCACTTCCTTGCCTTCCTTCCAATTTATATGGACTAATTGAAGCTATACCTTTGTGTAGGACTGCCCAGGTGTCGATCAGTCCATTCTGATTCATCACTCACTATAGCACATGTGTGTCACAGACCTTCCTATACTTAAGGATATGTGGGATGTATATGCTTCGGGTGATTAAATCTAAAAATGGGCAGAGGAGCGTTAATCCCATCTTCACAGAAGGTAGAAACAAGAAGATTTGGCTACAGACTGAATACATGGCACTAAAAGAGAATGCAGAATTGAGATCACCAAAGTTGTAATTGAACTGAATGCCCAAAAGGATACTGAATCCCTCAATGGTAAAAGCAAAATTAAAAAGAATTATTGGCTTATAGAGAATAATAATGAATTCTGGTTTTGGACATGTTGGGTTTGAGTTGCCTTTGGGATATGCACTTTGAAATATTTAATAGGAAATTGAAAGTGAGAGAGTAGAACTCATAGGAGAAACTAGATATGGATATCTAGTTAGGCATCAACAAAGAAATTATAACAAAGCTCATATATCCTGATGAAGTCACCAAGTGAATGTGAAGAGATGAAGGTCCATGACAGATTAATACGGGATATGGAGAACTATATAAAAAGAGAGCAAACTCAGCAAATATGTGCCAACATAAGTTGGGCTGTCCAGAAGGCATGTGAACAATTTGATCTAAAAATCTTCCTGATGACTGCCAATGCCAAATCTGAAGATGCAATGAATTCAAAAGTAATGTTTGAGCAAACATAAGGAGAAAGACTAGCTGCACCTGAAATTTTAGTGGACTACTAGGAAATAAAAGGACAGCAAGGGACTTAGGGAAAGTGTAAGTCCTCAATCCATCCACCTTGTCAAGATTGTTAGTGGCAACAGCATGCAGACTCCAGAAGAGATATAGTCATCCTAGGTACACTCACTCTACAAGAATAGAGGAGGAAACCAACTGATCCCAATATAAAATCACAATTCAAAAACTGAGGCCCAAAATGAGTAAATATCAGAAATCTGTGAACACAATAAGGAGAAGCTGGGTTTAAAAAAAAACTTGAGAACCCTAGAAGGCAAAATGTTCATTCATATAAATTACAAGCAAAGTCTTAGATTAAAAAAAATCACTTGGTAACAAGGACCAAAAGAGAAGAAAGGAAAAAAATCAGTCAAGAGATTTTTAAAAATGAAAGTTCAGTGGGGTAAATTTAAAAAAGAATAAGGAACTTGTAACAGAAGGTAAAAAACCTCACCAAATAATAAACTTCCTGAAAATAGGAGGGACCACACAGAAGTAAATGACATCTCCATCAAGGTAAGCAAAGTTCAATTATAACATCAAGATGAGAAAAGTGAGCAAACAACTCATAGTGACAGGGAAGTTCAAGGCATAAACTCAGAAGAATATAATTACTTGAAAACATTTATAAGAGTAGATTAAACATAGGCCCAACAAGAATTTCTAGAAGAGCTAAAGAAAGAGATATCATAAGAATACAAAATATATCTTAAAAATCAAATAAGAATAATAGAGAAAAATGGGAAAATAAGAGTTATGAAAGAAAGTTATAAAAGAATAATAGCTTAGTGAAAGAGGGACAAAAATAATAGAGATCATATCTCCTTAAAAACCAGAATTGGCCAAGTGGTATAAGATATATATAAAACCCTTAGAGAAAAAAATAGTTCCCTAAAAAATTAGAATAGACCAAGTTGAAGCTAATGATTCCATGAGACAAGAAGGAATAATATAACAAAGTCAAACACTGAAAAATAGAAGAAAATATGAATTATTTTACAAGAGAAACAGTAGGCTTGGAAAACTTATCAAGAGATGATTAGTATTTTTAAATAATAAAAGACACACCATCTGATTTTTTAAATAAAGATAAGCAAATTATCAGTATCAAAAATGAAATGGGCAGATTGACGACCAATAAATTTAATGTATGACAAATTATTATGACCTATTTTCCCACTATTTGCCAATAAAAATAGCATTCTAAATGAATATTTGCAACAATATAAACTGCCAAATAAACAAAACAAAAATACTGTAAAAGTTAAAATTAATTCTCAAATAATAAAAATATTATATTTTATGAGGTTTATTAAGGATTATTAGAAATCAAGAAATCAAGAAGATACAAAAATAAAGACTGCCCATGGCTGGTTAGCCATTTTTTAGTCAACCCCACTCACCACCATCAATGCTGATCCTACATCAGAGAGAGGGAGCCCACACCCTTTATTCTCTGTCTAAAAGAAGTACATAATGACAGGAAGTCAGTGGGTTCTTGGGATTTGTAGTTCTTTTTTAGGGTAACAGATTTTCAATCATACAATACTAAAATAACTATCTTAGAAAAAAGAAAGTAAACAAGCCATAAATGAGCTCCTTAATAAAAAAAAAATCCCCCAGGCTAGACTGATTTAGAAGTGCATTCTACCAAGCAACAAAGAATAATTCATTTCAATACTATATTAACTATTTAAAAAATAGACAAAAAGGAGACCTACACCAAATTCCTTCTTTAACACAAAATAGTTTTGATCCCTAAACCAAAGAGAACAAAAATAGTGAAACAAAACTTTGGATCAAGTTCACTAATTATTGATACAGAAATATTAAATAAAATACTACCAAGGAGATTATAGCAATATATTACAAAGAGCATACATGAGCTCTAGGATTATACCAGGAATGCAGGGTTGGTTCAATACTTGGAAAAGTATCAGTATAATTGACCATATTGATAACAATAATAATGAAAATCTTAAGATTATATCAATAGATCCAGAAAAAAAAACTTTTGATGAAATATAATATTCATTCCTATGTGAAATACTAGAAAGCATAAGAATCAATGGAGCCTTTCTTAAAATGAAAAGTAGTATCTAGCTGTCTAAAACCAAGAGCAAGCATTATCTATAATGAGGATAAACTGGAAGCCTTCCCAATAACATCAGAGGTGAAGCAAGTATATACATCATTATCACTATTATTCAATATTGTACCAAAAATGCTACCTCTATATAAGAAAAAAGAATTAAAAAATTAAGAATAGTCAATGAGGCAACAAAACTATTACTCTTTTTAGAAGATATAATGATAAACTTAAAGCATTCTAGAGAATCAACTAAAAAACTAGTTGAAACAATGAACAACTCAAGCAGAGTTGCAGTATACAAACTAAGCCTATATAAATCATCAGCATTTCTCTATTTTGCCAACAAAGTAACTGTAGGCAATAGAAAATATCTTAAAGTCTACCTGCCAGATAAACTCAAGAACTATATGAACACAATTACAAAATACTTTTCACACAAATAAAGTCATATCTAAACAACTGAAGAAATATCATGTGCTTATGGGTAGGCTGAGACAATATTATTTTTTAAATGACAGTTCTACCTAAATTAATTTACTTGTTCGGTGTCATACCAATCAAAACTACCAAAAAATATTACATGGAACTAAAAAAGTACTAAAAATCATCCAGAAAAACAACAGATCGAAAATATCCAGGGAATCAATTTTAAAAATGTAAAAGTGTCCTAGCAGTACCAAATTTCAAACTATATTAAAAAGCAATTATTATCAAAACAATATGGTATTGGCTAAGAAATAGAATGGTGGGTCAGAGGAATAGATTAGGAATACAATATAAAGCAGGATATAAGCACAGTAACCTAGTGCTGGTTAAATACAAAGAACTCAGCTATTAGGGCAAAAATTCAGTATTTGGCCAAAACTATTGGGAAAACTGGAAAGCAGTGTTACAGAAACAAGGGACAGACCAACATTTTATGCCATATGCCAAAATAAGCTCAAAACTAGAGTACAATACCAATACATAGAGTGTTATAATAACTAAATTAGGGGAATACGGAAGAAATTACTTATCAGATGTGTTATGGGTTCATGACTAAACAAAAGAGAGGTTCACAGGAGATAAAATATTTCATTTTTGTTATATAAAATTAAAGAGCTCTTGCAAAAACAAAACTAATGCATAGCTAAAATGAGAAAAGCAAGAAATTTGGACAAATTCTTCATAGCATTTTTTTCCAGTAATGAACTGAGGCAAATTTATTTCACAAGCCATTACCCAAGTGATCAATTATCAAGAGATTATGAATAGGTATTTTTCAGTGGAAGAAATCAAAACTGACAATAGTCACATAAAAATGCTCTAAGTCACTAATAATTAGAGAAACAGATATTGAAACAACCCTTCACATGCATCAGATTGGCTGAAATGGCAGAAAAGAAAAATGATAAATATTGGATGGATGCCATAAAATAGGTACATTAATGCACTCATGGTGTAGCTGTGAAGAAGTTCAATCATTTTAGAAAGCAATTTGGAATATGCCTCCAAAGCTACAAAATTATAAATACCTTTTTATCCAGCAATGATGCTACTAAATTGATAGCCAAAAGAGATCAAAGTAAAAGGATAAGAACCTATATAAAAATATGTATAACAGTTCTTACTGTGATGGTAAAGAATTGGAAAGAGGGCATACCTATATACTGAGGAATGGCTGAAGAAATTGTGATCTATAAATGTGATGGAATACTATTTTGATATAAGAAAGTATGAAGGTAATGGCTTCAAAAGAACCTGGTGATCCTTATACGAACTGAAGCAAAATGAAGAGAATAGAACAATAGCAATTTACTCAGTAACGGCAATATTATATGGAAAATCAACTTAGTTACTCTGAAAGACTTAGTAACTCATCAACACAATGTCTCACAACAATTCCAAAAGACTTATGACTAAAGATACTATCCACTTCCAGTTAGAGAACTGATGGACTCAGTGAAGATTTTAAAAAGTTTTTTTTTTCTCTTCCTTGTATAGGTGTAGTTTTTCTTGGAATATATCTAATGGTAGAAATTTGTTTTGCATGACTTCAAATTTGCAATGGATTCTGTTATTTCTTGTCTTCTCAGTGGGTGGGTGGAAGGAAAGAGAGAATGTAGAACTGAAAATAACATAAAAATTGAGCAAAAAAAGAGAATAAAGATACTCTATGAAGGAGAGGTAAGGAAGAAAAAAATTCCAGGACAAGAAGTTCATGAGATCGCTAGCCCAAAGACAGTGAGATGAAAAATAAGCTATTGTTTTTTGGAACAGAGAAGCCAGTTTAGCTGAATTCCTGAATTCAGGAAAGGGTGTAATGTTCATTGATGCTGGAATGATGCAAAAACTTATAAAGGTTAACCAGAGGAATTTATATTTTAGCCTAGAAGCCACTGGACTTGATTGAATAAGGTAACCTTGTGACTAGATCTGTACTTGAGGAAAATGACTTTGACAGCAGTATGTAGGATGATACCAAGGAAGAGACTTTTGCATTAAACAATGAGAAAAGGGATGAACACCTAAACTAAGATGGGCATGTGAAAGGGGTTAGATATGAGAGACAATGTAGAAATGGCAAGATAAAGCAACCAATTTAATATGTGGGGTGGAAGAGATTACAGATTCCAGGATACCACTGAGATTGCAAACCCAGGACATCATAAAGATGATGTTGACTATAATAGCAATAGTGTAGCTTGTAAAAGATAGGTAAAATAAGTTCTACTTTGAGTGTAAGTCAACAATGCATTAAAAGACTAAACAGAAGAATTTATATTTTTTTTCCTAGAAGTAATAAGTAACTGTTAAAGAGTTTATTAAGGTAGGAGAGTGACATTTGTATACCTATGTTTTAGGAAGATCAGCTTAGCAGTTGTATGGAGAATGTATAGGAGTGGGGAAAAACTTGAGGCAAGGAGTGCAAGTTCTTGTAATAATCCAGGAGAGACATAATGAGAGCCTGAACTAGGATTGTGGCTATCTAAGGAGAGAGAAGGAGATATATATGAAAGATATAGAAAAAGAAATTACAAGATTTCATGACTAACTAGAGCTAGAGTAAACTAATGTGACAAAAAAAATACTTAAGTGTTCTCAGTACTAAATTTGAAGTTTCTCATGGGTAAGTTTTGTAAGAAAAAATGAGTTCTATTTTAGATAACTGATTATGTCAACAAATAGTTTTAATTTTCAGTGAGAAATTATAAACTTCTCATCTTATCACCCTTACTTGACAAGCTCCTATACTTATGGCACCAGTTACTTCCTCAAAGATTTCAGCTTCTCCCTTCTTGTAGCCTAAAACTGGTTTGTTAGGTCCAAGACTTTAGTTATTTTTCATTCCCTCTCTGTGTGATATTTTTCTACCTTACATTAAGATTCTCCTTTAACTTATTAGATTCCTTCTTTTTCCCTCTAGGCTTTTTTAGATTTTTCTAAAGTCTTTCTTTAGATTCTTAAAGGAATTCTTCATTGTTCCTTAAAACTTGAAATGTAAAGAGGCATTTCTGAAGCCCTTTTACTTTTTCTTCTAAGAAGGAGACTAACATGCATGTTGAGCCAAAACAAATTCACTTGACCACAGTTGTTATACAAACACTGAATGTTTAAATGCAAGTCAATGTAAAATCACTCTGTTCTTCATTACTGGTACTTTACCTATTATTATTTCCTCGCTATCTACCTTGTCTCCTTCATTAGAATTTAAGCTCTTGGAAGGCAAAGCCTTCCTTTTTATTTGCATTTATATTTCCAGTACATATCACAAATGAAACACTAACCTCAAATTTTGAATGTTTTAACCCAAATGTAGAACTTTATATTTATTGCTATTAAATTTCATCTTATTCATTTAGGTCCATTATTCTGTTTTATGATGATCTTTTTAGATACTAACTTAGTCTTCTAACAAGCTAACTATTCTGCCCCACACTCCAAGGTACATTTGAATCATTAACAAACTTGATAAATGAACTTTCTATGGTTTCATTGATTACATAGGTTTCTTTTAAATGTTGAACAGCTTAGATTAAATATCCCTGAGACCTCTCTCCAAGTTAGTATCCATTAATTCAATCATTTGACCAATTTTGAAATAAAATAACTAATATGCAATATAGTATATAGTATCCGGCCTATATCTCTCCATATTATCTACTAATTATTTTGAGAGATTTTGGTCAAATGTGTCTGAAATCTAAGTAAAGTGGATCTACAGTATTCCTTCCATCTTTGAGTGCATTATTTGCACTGTGCCAAAAAAAGGGAAAGATGATTTGTCTGGTATGTTCTGTGCTCAAAGAAGCCTTTTCTAGATTTCAGAGATGACTACTTCCTTGAGTAATCCCAAATAATTTCCTTAGTTATCTCAAAATTGTTAAAAAATAAGAGACAGCCTTACTGATCTCTAGTATTATACAGTAAAATTCATCCTTTAAAAAACCCAGAATATTTATTATTATCCAATACTGAAGCACCTATTCCACTTTCTAATAGCCTTTAACAATCACCAATAGTACTACATGGTCTCAAAAGCCACATTTGCCAGTTCTTTTATTGCTGTAAGGACTTATGGTATTGAGATTTTGAAAATTGAACTAATTAACAGCAGCCAGATCTTGTTTCTATGTTTTCTGTTACAAAGAACATTTCCTTTGGAAGTAGAAATATTCATCACTGGTCAATCACCACAGGGCTCTGGAGGATAGAGGTTCAGATAAAAATTTAGATTTAGGTCATAGATCTAGTTCATACATTTAGAGCTAGAAAGGACCTCTGAAGTCATCTAGTCCAACTTCTTAATCTCTCTTATTGAACAGATAAGGAAGTTAAGTGTTTTGCTTCTGTTCATACTCAGTAGAAGAGTCAAGCTAGAAATCTGAACCGAGGTCCTTTGATTCTTCTTACTTTGCATCTAGCACTTTTTCCATGGCACTGCAAATAAATGCTTCTTTTCCTATTTAGAGCTGGTAAATATCTACTTTCAGTTTCTTTTATTTCTGTAATTAAGAGTTACCCTCTCCCATCCCTCATTCTCTAACCCCCATCCACCTCAGTGTTACTTTTCCCAAGTTCCTACCCTGCTTGGTCCTTTCACAGTTTCTGCATTTTTTGACTCTGTTCGATCTTGATTCTCCTTCTACTTATGTGACTGCTCCTGCTCAAGTCTCTTTTGCTGGTTCTTCAGTCATGTCATGGCAACTAACAGTGGATATTCTCTAAGACATGCCCTGGGCCCTCTTCTCTTCTCTCTATACTCTTGTCACTCAGTGATTTAATCAACTCCAAGTGGTTCAATTATCATCTGTATTAAGAGAATTCCTAGATTTATAAGTCCAAACCTAGTTTCTCTTCTCAGCTCCACTATTAAATCAACAACTGCTCCTTGGAAATCTCAATCATCTGGCTCTCTAATAGGCATCCCACATTCAGCATTCCCAAAAATTTCCCCAAAACACACTGTTCTTCTAAAGTTCCACATTACTGCTGAGGGCACCATCATCCTTCTAAGCCTTCAGTTTCACAACTGCTGTGCCTTCATAAGATATACCCTATATAACTGTAACAACCTTCTAATTGGTCTTATGGGCACAAAGCTCTCATTCCCCAATCCATCCTCCAGAAAGTTGCCTTGTACTTGACAGATACTGACCTAAATGCAGTTCCTCACATGTGTTACTCACATCTCATCTCTGTTCTTAAGATGTTGCTATCTCTTCCCTATGCCTCAAGTGCTCTTCCTCCCAACGTCCATCACTTAAAATTCTTGACTTCATTTAAGACTCAGCTCAAGGATTACCTCCCCCAGGGCCTTTCCTGCTTCCTTCAGGGACTCATCTCATTCCCTGTAAAGTTAGCATCCATCTTCTTTACATTTGTTCTGGTTTTATATGTTGGCACTCTCATTATAATGCAAGCTCCTTAATGGCAAGGACTAGTTTGGCTTTTGCTTCTTTGAATCTGCAACACTTAGCATAATGTCTAGCACATAGCAAGCACCTGAGAATTTATTAATTGATTTTGAAAATAAATAGTTCTATAAGGCTTGCTTATCTGATTCCATTCAGAGATATGTACATTTTTATTTCTTTATATAATTCCTCTTCATTTAGCATTTTAAATATAATTTTCAACAATGTTCTTTAGGGTTATTATATTCAATAATTTATTAAAGTTTTTTCAAAAATAATTAGAAATGGCATGCCTCATTCGGACCACTTGCTATTAACTTAATGGCAGCTTATTCCTAATTAGAGGTAAAGTATGCAAAAGAAAATAATTAGACTCTTGAATATAAGAATGACAAATCCAGGAATAGAAAAAATGATATAAATATCATGATTTTACTTGAATTCTAGGTTTCTTGTAACTACTTATAAATTTGGGTAAACAGTCACAATATGCTTTTGAATGTTAAATATATTGGAAACTAAGGTTTCAAGTTCTGAATTATTCTAAAAATTATATTTTATAATGTCTCAAGTTTCTTTAATACTTCAATAGATAATCTGACCTAACTTCACTTACTCCATAATTATTAAGTTTTACAGTTGCAAAACAAAAGATATAAGCAGTTCATCATAAAATATGCATTCTACAAATTACAATAATTTATAATAATTCCATTGCTTAATTACATATTTGGGCTCCAAAATTCCACTTGATGGTGAGATCTTTATTGGTGTTGTCGTTGATAGAAATATTTGTTGAGAATCTAAAAGAGGTAAAAAAAAAACTTACTTTTTAGATAATACAGAGTCATCGTGGATTAGTGGAAAGACAAATGTCCTTAAGTCCAGGAAGATTTGGTTCAACTTCTACCTTTGACCAAGTAAGCCAATTAGAATCACTTGAGGTTGGATGCCCCTATTTTAGGCAACTTTCTAAGACCAGAAGTTGCAGAGATGGTACTGACCAGAACTGGAAGATAAGAGTTAACTCATTCAGGAAATTCCTATACCTATGGAATCACAGATTCAGTTTCTATCCCTACTTTTATGACAATTTGTTTAACACTAATACTTCATTTTCTTTAAAAATTTTTTTTCTAAAAAATTTCCAGTATTATTTAGTTCAATTTAATTAGGTTTATTCTGTTGCAGGGTAGAGGACAGAGTAGTTTTGGCCTATTCCTTTGGTTTCATTGGGTAACTTCACAAAAGATAACTCCTTCAGTAAAGCTGAGGTGCAATTGAAATTTAGAGACTTGCCAAACACCATCTCATATGTGTGAAAGGTAGAACTTGAACCCAGATCCTGTTGGGTAGATAGTCTAGCTCTCTATTGAGCCATCTTACTTCTCTGTTCAGCTCAATTTCCAAACACTCCATCAAAAAGACCCGTACTACTTTCTGATTTTCACTCTTTCATTACGCCTTGTGCACCAGGCACGTCATATCAACACTGGTCCTTTGTTTCTTCATTTCTAAAATAGTAAGTTTGGTCTCAATAATATCTCAATTCTTTACAACTCTAAAATCTGATTATCCTAGGCCAATGATGGTGAACCCATTGGCACAGGTGCCAAAGATGGCACACAGCACTCTCTGTGGGCATGTGTACCCTCCTCCTCTCTTCCTAGAGTCCATTACTAGAAAGGCAGAAGGACTGGACCAAGCTGCTCCCCTACTCCTCTTCACTGTGCCTGGGACATTTTTTCAGATTCTCCCTCTGCCCAGCAACCCAATGGGAGAGCATAGAGGGTTAGGTGAGAGGTTCACAGGTGGCAGAGAGGAGGAGAGAGGAGCACTCTGGACACTCCCCTCCCCCTCTCTACACTCACTGAGGACATTCATCACTTCACCCTCCCCTCCATCCAACAGCCCAGTGGGAGTGATTTCTCCTTCCCCTGTGTGGGTAAGGGAGGGTAGAGCACACCTGAAACTCAGGGGGAGAGAGAGGGGACATGGCACTTGGTCTGGGGAGGCAGGGCCCAACAGTTTATCTCTGAAAGATTTGTCATCATTGTCCTAGGCTTTTCCACTTTTTAAGACTTAAAAAAAATCTCTATGTAACATATAAAGCTCCTTTCCCCCCTTCTGTAATATATTTCAAGTAATTTATTTCCAAATTTATTTATTGTATTTAAAGATTTCTGTTGTATTAAGGATTTCCTCATTAGGTATAAAGTATGCACCAATTTTTATGTCGGAAAAAATGGCATATATATTTTTTAAGTTTAAAGTTTTATGTTTCCTTTCATTCTTTAGTCAGTTTCCAAAAATATCACAAGCCTTCATTAGAATAGTCTTAGTTTATAAAATTCATTAAACTCTTCCCAAAAGGCAACAAATATCTGTCTCTGTCCCTTTTATGTTGCCTTAACACTATTTTCTGGGCTTTCTACACTGTAAAGTTCTAAAGAAATATAGGCTGCTCTTTTTCTTGGGGGCTGCGAGGGCTGGGGAGCGGCCTTTTTTAATAAACTTTTGCTACAAATGGAAGTTAGACCAGGAAGTTGCAATTCTATTCATTTCTGTGCTCCAAAGTCTCCTCTATAGGGTTATGGATACTATGTAACCAAAAATGCTCCTAAGGACACCTAGGAGAAAAGAAAAAGCAATAGAAATGAGGAAGGAGAAAGACCAATAGGGGAAAAAGAGGAATGATAATGAATTCTTCCCTCCTGTCAACTCAGCCTAGTAGCAAGCAACTAAATGCCCTTTCCATATGTGTCATCCAGGCAATAAGTGACCCCAGTCCCCTATTTGATGTTATTGGAGCTCCAAAGTGATTATTGGCAGTTAACTCCCAATAATAGCTTTAATTTCATCTTCAGTGGTGATTTATTTGCTGTTTTCTTCTTTAATGTTTTTAATTTGGCTTTTCTCACTTTTTTATCATATTAACCAATAGCCAATATAGATATATCATTAAAATTATATTCCCATTTCTATTAAATTTTCTCCAGATATGTATCATATTTAACTTACCTAAGATTCTATTCTTACTTTTTTTAAATATTCACTGTTATTTTAGGATTAACTTTCTCAGAAGTCATGATAACTACTACTACTACTTTCTTTGCATCAGCTAAGACACAGAATATTCTGCTCCAGACTATTACTTTATATGTCTCCCATTTTTAAGTGTATTTCTTATAAACATATTATTTTGATACATTCTGCAGTTTTCTTTTTATGGGTGAATTTATCTCATTCACATTCAAAGTCATAATTACTCATTCTGATTTCCCTTCATTATTTCTCCTGTTTGTCCTTTTCCTCTTTTTGCTGTATCCTTCCCTCAAATGCCCATTTTTTCTGTCCACTATCTCTCTAATTTGCCCCCCTTTTCATTCTATTATATTCAACTTAACCTCATATCTTTTACCTACATCTGCTCTTTCAACCTGCTCAGGTAATGATATCATTCTTAAAGGTTTTAGATGACATTTTCCTATTTAAGAAGCAAACACTTTTACCTTTTCAGTCTCTCATAACTGATCTTTCATATTTACCTTCTTATGTTTCTGATGGATGAAACTTTATACTGTCATCTGGGCTTTTCTCCAAGAATAGTTGAAACTCCTTTACTTTGTTAAATATGTGGGGGGGGAGGGGTTCCCCTTCTAGAATTATGCTTAGATTTGCTGGGTATGTTATTCTTGGTTGTCAATTTGGTTCCTTTTCACATTAAAAGACTTACTTGTTCTGATTTCCCTTTATTCTGTTTTTCCTGTTTGTCCTTCTCTTCCTCTCTTTTTCTGTATCCCTTCTCAAATGTTCAATTTCTACTGTCTACTCTCTCTAGAATTCTCTTCCCTTCTTAGAAATCTTCCCTTGTCCTTTCCCTTTGCTCTTTAAAATATTGTGTTCCATGCCCTTCATTATTATTTCATATTAAATCTGCTATGTCTTCTGTTATTTTGACTGTAGCTCCATAGTATTTAAATTGTCTTTTTTTCTTATTGTTTGCAGTATTTTCTTCTTAACCTGGGAGCTATGGAAATCAACAATGATGTTTTTGTGCATTTTCCTCTTGGGGTCTCTTTGTGATAGTGATGAGTGAATGCTTTCAATTTCTATTTTAATCAATAGTTCTAGAATTTCTGAGCAATTTTCCTTGATAAATTTTTTGGAGTATGATCACAAATTTCCAGGAGTCCAACAGTTCTTATATTATCTTTCCTTGATCTGTTTTCTAGGTCAGTTATTTTTGTAATAAGATCTTTTATATTCTCTGCTATATTTTATTCTTTTGATTTTTCTTTGTTATATCTTGTTACCTTAGGCAGAAATTATCTTTTCCTTTTCCAATTCTAGTTCTTAATGGATTATTCCTTGTGTGAATTTTTGGATCTCTCCTATTTGTGCTGTCTTTCTTTCATAATTTTCTTGATTTCCTTGCATTGTTCTTTTTTTCCCAAAAAAATTTTAACACCTCTCATTTTGGTTTTGTGGTCTCTTTTATTCTTCCAAAAGCTCTTTTTGAGCTTGTGACCATTTATCACTTTGTGTTGCTTTTTACTATTTTAGAAATCAGTGTTTTTATTTTACTGTCCTCTGAGTTTGAACCCAGATCTTCTTTGTCCTTATAATAGCAATCAATAGCTAGATTCTTTCTCCTTTGCTTACTAATTTTTTTTAATTTTAATGACCAAGCAAATAGATTTATTCTAAATCCCCAAAGTTAAAGAGATAATAAAGAAAAATACTTGTACAAAAATATTTATAGTTGCACTTTTTAATAGTGGCCAAAAAATTGGAAAATGAGATGTTCATTGATTGGGGAATGACCTAGGAGAAAGAACACCATCCATATCCAGAGAAAGAAGTGAGGGAATAGAAACACAGAAGAAAAACATATAATTGATCACATGGTTCCTATGGGTACATGATTAGGGATTTTTGCTTTTAATGATCACTCTATTGCAAATATTAATAATATGGAAATAGGATTTGAACAATGATACATGTATAACCCAAAGGAATTGTTTGTCAGCCCCCAGAGGGGGAAGGGAAGTGGAGAGGGAAAGAACATGAATTATGTAACCATGGAAAAATATTCTTAATTAAAAAAATAAAGCCCCAGGGTTCCTAGAGTCTGGGAGATAGTGCTTCAAGTTTCACAGTTTGTTGTGTTTGTTATTTCCTAAGTGCAGAGTCTTGCTCAGGGTTCTCACTGCTGGGGGCTACACCTAGGCCCTATTTAATTCTTTCAATTCCTATGATCCAAGCTCCTAATTATAAATTCTGGTCCCCTCACTCACTACTGGGAACTATAACTAGGCCCTATTTAGTTCTTTCAATTCCTATGATCCAGGCTCCTAATTATAAATCTTGGTCCCTTCACTCAAGCCCAAGTCTCTAATTGACCTCAGGTGCTCCAAACCAGAGTTCCTTGGCATTTTTGCCACTTCCAGAATTTAAAAAAAATTAATTAAAATTAATAAAATTTAATAAATTTAAATTTAAAGATTAATTTAAATTATTTTTAAATGATCTTTTCTCTAGATTCTTCATTTTATGTTCCTGCAAATGAATTTTTTTTTCCTAGTTCTTATAAAATAATCCTTTGGTAGTTTGATAGGTACAGAAGTGAATAAGAAAATTAACTTAAACAACATTGTCATTTTATTATATTGGCTCTGCCAATCTATAAGCAATTAATATTTAATTGCTAAGGTCTATCTTTATTTCCATAATTTTTTGTAATTGTATTCATATGGTTCCCATTTTTTAATAGATAGACTCCCAATGATTTTATGCCTTGTACAGTAATTTTAAATAGAATTTCTCTGTCTCTTTTTGCCAAGTTGTTTTAAGACACAGAAATGGTTTATGTGGATTTAATTTACATTGCTCAGATTTACTTATTGCTTTAAAATACCATTTAGTGGTCTTTCTAAATGTTCTTTAGGTAAATAATCATATCATTTGCAATTCCTCTTTGCCTATATTTAGTTCTTCAATTTCTTTTTCTTATCATTGTTATAGTGCACTTTTCTACTACTGCATTAAAAAGTTGTGGTAATAATGGACATTTTTGGGTTAACTCTGATCTTCCTGAAAAGACATCTAGTTTATCTTCATTACATCTAAAGGTAACTTGGTACAAAATATTACTTAAAACCAGAAAAGGTCCATTTATTCCTCCATTTTCTAGTTTTAAACAGCATTGGGTATTTTATTTTGACAAAAAATTCTACTGTGATAAAACATGATTTTTATTGTTCTTATGATTAATGTGCTTTATAATTTTGATGATTTCCTAACTCCAAAGCAACTATCAATCCTGATATAACTCCAACCTGTTCATAGTGTAAAACCTTTGGGATGTCTCTATAGTCTCTAGGGTAATAGTTTACTTAAAACTTTTGCATAAATATTGATTAGATATATTGGTCCACAATTTATTTTCTGTCTTGATTCCCCTTTGTTTGAGTTTAGAGACCATAATTTTGTCATTAATTTTTTTAAGAACTATCTTTTCCAACTTTTTTTTACAAATATTGGAATTTTTCTTGACTACTTGATAGAATTATTTTGAAATCCATCTGGTCATGAGCATTTAAAGAAAGAGAACTGATTTGTGAATTATTCAATTTTCCCCCTTAGATTTTCTCTTTTGCTACTAAAATGTTGGTGTTTTATATTTTTGTGATTATTCATTTCATTTAAACATTTCAAAGTCTCATTAGTATATAATTTGGCAGAATATTTTATAATTGTCATCTTCCTCTTTTTTCTTTATCTTTGCATCATAAGGGAATTCAAAAAGAACCTTATTTTCCTGTCTTTTCAAATAGTTTTAGTAGTGTGAAATTGTTCTTTGAATGTTTCATAGAATTCACTTATAAGACAATCTGATCCCAGGTGTTTTTGTTCCTGTATCAGTTCATATATGGCTTGTTTATTTTTATTATTTCTACTTACTATTCTGGGTATTTTGTATTTTTATAAAATATGTTCAATTAATTCAACTTGCTAGTTGTATTGGCATACAGTTGGGCCAAACACTTTCTAATATCCTGTATTTATTCAGGTGTTCTTAGTACTTTTTTCATTTTTAATTCTGATAACTTTCACTATAAAGATTGGTGAATTATTTAAACAAACTCCTAGTTTTATTAATTCAATGGATTTTTCTTTTCAATGACTTAATCTCTTCATTGATTTACATAATTTCTGTTTTGTGAGGTTTTGTAATTTAGTTTTTTAGTTGAATAACTAGATCACTGTTGATGAAAGCATTTAGAGATTTTCCCTTAAGGGCTGTTTTTTTGCTGATAAATTTGCTGTTAAATGTTGTTTGATAGATGTAATTAATGAAATTTTCTATTTCTATTATTTATTCTTTGGCTGACTCAAATAATTTTTTCAATACTCCATTATTTATAGAAGTTCTATTGCACCATTATAAGTATGGTTGATAATTATATCTGCTTGTCTTCATATGTTTGCTTTTGTACCCTATTATATGGTCAATTTTTGTAAAAGTCCTGGGTACAAATGAGAAATAGGTACAATCCTTTATATTCCCATATAATAATTGCCTACATATAGCTATGAGAGATATATGAACTATTTCTCTAATTTTTTATGGTATGATCTTTAGTATTAGTTACTTATATATTTAGAATGTATTATGGAATACAATATAAAGTGTTGGTTTAAAACCTAATTTCTGCTAACTGCATTCTAGTTTTCTCAGAAGTACTTTTAAATCAAATATGGAGTTTTTCCCTAAATAATGTTTTCCACTTTATCAAACACTGAGTTGAATTCTATTGTTTCTGAATCTCCCTTGTCTAATCTATTCCACTGATGTAGCTTTCAATGCTTTTAACCAATACTATATACTTTTGATGACAACTATTTTCTAAACTAGTCTAAGGTCTGAAAGTGCTATTGCTCCTTCGTCCATACTTCTTTTCATCATTTCCTTTGATGTTCTAGGTCTTTTTTTGTTTTATTAAAATGAATTTTGTTGTTTTATTACCTTTTGAGGATTTATTTTGTAGCCTACAACTTTATCAAACTTCATCAAGCAGGAATAGTTTTATCTCTTTATTCCTTTAATTCCTTTCTCTTGCCTTATTGCTGTTGCTAAGGTCAGATCTGACAGCTGACAGCAGAAGCTGAAGGTGTAGGTGAAGGTGTGGAGGCTGAAGGGAGCTGTGCTTCCTGCCCTGTTATCAAGGTATTCTCTGAACTTTCTTATCTTTATAGGCACATTCAGTTCATTAATCCTCTCTATTTCTAATTTGTTAACATATATATAAGGATATGATTTTTCCTCTGCAACTGCTTTAGTTTCCTCCCACAAATTTTTGTGTTTCTTCATCATTATCATCTTCCTTTATAGTAGTAATAATTATTTTTATGATTTGAATGAATTTGCATGGTGGCAATTGTATCTAGAGAAGCAAGGAATACTTTCTTTTAAAAAAATTTACCTTCCATCTTAGAATCAATACTGTGTATAGGTTCCAAGGCAGAAGAGGGGTAAGGTCTAGGTAACTGGGATTAAGTGACTTGCCTAGTCAGGGTCATATAGCTAGAAATGTCGAAGGCCATATTTGAACCTAGGATCTCCTATTTCTAGGCCTGGTTCTCAATCCACTGAGTTATCAAGCTGCCCCCATAAATTACTTCTAATGTGAGACCATAAATTCTAGTATTTTTTCCCTATTAACTTCTTCTTTCATCCTTTTAATGTTTTCTCTCTTGAACATCCTGTTCCTTCTCCATGCTCTCTGGAATCCATGGGATCCTATGTTTTAACAGGTATTGAATACCTTTCATCTTGCAATATCTTTTTAGAGAAATTTGTAGTCATTTGGATGATATAAATATCTTTCTTTTCTAAATTATTTTTCCTGTTGATATAATTCAGTGACACATTATGACTATCAGGATCAAATATAAATTCCTCTTTTTAATAAAGCTCTTCACAAACTAGACCTTTTCTATCTTTACAATCTCCTTATATATTACTGACTTCCATGTAGTCTGTATTCTAGCATTACTTGTCTACTTAATGTTCTTTACATATGGCATTCCATTGCTGAGCTCTATACTTTTTCATTGCTTCTCTTGATAGATATGCTCCCACCTCATTTTCTCATAGAATTCCAGGTTTCACTCAAGGCTCAACCACCACCATCCATTCATAGAAGGATTCTCTCAATACCTTTAGCAGCTTGTGTATTCCCAACTAATACTTATATGCATGTGTTTTTCTCATTAGAAAATAAACTCCTTGGAAAAAATATTCTGAATTAATTAATTAAAGAAAGAAATAAAGTTGGGACAATTTAAAAAAGAGAAGAAAAAAATAAACTCCCTGACTGAACATAACTTAAAAGGTAGGCAGAGGGAGATGATTTTCACAGAACAAGAGGGAACTAGAAGCAAAACTAGACATGGAGGAATGTTGGCTGATGATCTACCCCACTGACTGTGACAGGTTACATGATTGAACATAGGCTAACCTAGGATGTGGGATACATCAACAAAACAGCACCTCACATCCACCCCTTTAAGTCCTAGGCCTTGGTACCAGACTGCAGTGAAGCCCAGAAGTCCATAGCCCTGGGCCCTTTTAAGCCTGTGCTACTGTGATAAAGACATAGCCCCAGAACAGAATAGCTCACAGCACTAAGCCCTGGAGGTCAGTAGCAGAGGAGTCAGAATCAGCAGCTTTCACTACAGCCTGAGCAAACAGCCAAAAAAAACCACTTAACCCTCAAAATTTCCTATGGGGACAAAGAATAAAGTCCAGAACCAATGGGATGATGAGCTCTAAGCAACCACATGGAAATTTTTTTTTTTAATGGGAATTGGTCTCAAGCTCTGGAAGAACTCAAAATTCAAATTTTTTTGATTCAAAAATAATTCAAAACATCAAATGAGATAGATCAAAGAAAAATGGTTGGGAAGAAATTAATGTAAAAAGAAAATAGCAACTTAAAAAGTAAAGTTGGTCAACTTTTTAAAAAAGGCACAAAAATCCAATGAAGAAAAGAGTACCATGAAAAATAGAATGGACCAAATAGAAAAGGAAGATCAAAAAGATCAGTCTTTTAAAAGTAGAATTGAACAAATAGATGCTAATGGCTTCATAAGACATCAAGAAATAATAAAACAAAATCAAAAGGCTGAAAAAATATGAAATATTTTATTGAAAAACCAACTGACCTAAAAATAGATCCAGAAGAGCCAATTTAAGAATTATTAGACTACCAGAAATTCATGACCAAAATAAAAACCCTAGATATCATATTACAAGAAATTATCCAAGAAAACTGCCCTGATTTTCTTGAACAAGAAGGTAAAATAGAAATTGAAAGAATCCACAGATCACCTTTTGCAATAAGTCCCCAAATAACAACTCCCAGAAAGGTTATAATCAAGCTCAAGAGATTCCAGGCCAAGGAGAAAAATACTGCAACCAGAAAGAAACAATTCAAATATTATGGAGACCCAGTCAGGATCACACAGGATCTGGCAGCTTCTACACCAAAGGATCAGAAGACTTGGAATATGATTTTTCTGGAAGGCAAGAGAACTGGATTTACAACCAAAAATCACCTACCCATCAAAACTGACTTTATAATCTTTCAGGGGAAAAATCTTCAAGGGAAAGTATGGTCATTTAATAAAGTAGAATATTTCCAAGCATTTTTGAAGACCAGACTTAAACAGAAAATTCAATTTTCAAATACAAAATTCAAGAGAAGCATAAAAAGGACTGAAAAAAAAATTAAGGGCTTCAATAAGATTAAATTGTTGATATTCCTATATTGAAAGATTATACCTATAAATATTAAAAATTGTTATCATTATCATAGTAGTATACATAGACAGAGGGTATGGTAGTAAGTTGTTTAGGATTATATGTAAAAAAACTAGGGATAAAAAAGATGATTGTACTAAGAGAAATGGGAAGAAAGAAATAAAACAGGCCAAATTATATCCCATAAAGAGGTGCTGGGAGAATACTATCATAGTAATGGGGAGGATGAGGGTGGTGACAGGTAATACTTAAATGTTACTCTTTTTGGAACTGACTCAGAGAGGAAGAACAGCCAGATTCTTTGTGGTACGGAATCTTTGGGGTAAAGAATCAGAAGGGGAATAAGAAAGGGAGTGGTGGAGAGGGGAGTAATATAAGGGAGAGAGAAGTTGGGGAGTGATTAAAAATCCTATAGAGAAATGAAGGGGAATAAGAGGGGTGGTGGTGGGAAGAGGAATAATATAAGGGAGGGGGAAGTGGGGAAGTGTCTAAAAGCACCAGTTACAAGGGAAGTGATGAAAGTGGATACTGAATTTGCTGTTCCATGATTGGTACATCATAGGAATCATAAACATACTATTAACCCTTCATGAAATTTTGATTTCTTAGCTCTGGTTCTCTCAAAAGAAAAATGACCAAGCCTAATTCTAGTAAGAGCTAATCCTAGAAGCAATTTTACTATCATGGCATAATGTTTTCCAGTGGCCTCCAATTAGGCTCTCAAAATGGGTGGATCAAAGAGCAAATCATAGAAACAATCACTGATTTCACTGATGAGAATGACAAAGAGGAGACAAAAAATCATAATTTATAGGATATAGCCAAAGCAATCCTCAGGGGAAAATGTACATCCCTGAATGCTTTCATCAATAAAATAGATAAAAAGCAGATTAGTGAATTTGGTATATAACTAAAAAAACTAGAAAAAGAACAAATTAAAAATCTCTAGTTAAAGACTAAATTGGACATCCTAAAAATCAAAGAAGAAATTAATAAAATTTAAAGTTAAAGAAGTATTGAACTAATAAATAAAACTAGGAGCTTGTTCTATGAAAAAAAAATGAAAGAGATAAGAGTATTGGTTAATTTAGAAAAAAAAAGAAAGAGAATCAAATTATTACCAGTAACATAAGACTATCTCATCTTCCTAGAGGAGAAAGATGATTCATTATTAGTGTAAGTATTATTTCCACAAAAAAATTCCTGAGCATCCCAATTGCTTGTACCCTAATTCTTTAAATACCTTATATTTAACTATCTTGTATTTATTTTCTATTTATCTTATAATACTTGTAAGTACAGGTTATTCCCTCCCTCCAGGAATGTAAATTCCTTGAGAGCAGGAACTGATTGTTTAACTGGGTATCCTCAGTTACTGATATATCCTGGCCACAAGGTAGATACTTAATATGTTTGTTCCCTGACACATTATGATTTCCCCAGTTCCTTCATCATTAAACCCCTTTGAAGTGTTTGAAGGCCTACCTCCTGAAAATAATAATAACAAAAGCTAGCATTGAAATTGCAAGGAAATCAATGTTCTTTACATTTTTAGCTCATTAAATTCTCAAAATAACCCTAAAATGTAGGTGCCTAGTATACAGATGGGAGTAAATTGTGGCTGATCCAGATGAAGTTATTTGACCAGGGCCAGAGTAGGTGTCTGAGAGAGAATTCAAATTCAGGTCTTCCAGATTTGAGTCCTGAATTCTGGAGCTGGACACCTTAGCTTTTCTTTGTTTGGCTCCAGAACTCAGACCGAAAGGTAATCTGGAGAAGTTGTTGGGAGTGGCAGGGAAATTTAGGCTCCAAGTTGGGGGGGGGGGTGTAGCCACACGATTTCCCTCTAAGTGGTAGAGACTGCCTTGGGAGATACTTTTCCATTATTAGGAGATCACCAAATAAAGAATGAGGGCTGATTGGCCTGGGGAAGAGAGAGAGGTTATGAAATAAACAAAATATAACCATTTGTTTCATTGATCCAATACTTTTCTTTCCAGCCCCCCCCCCATACACACACACACAGAAAGAGAGAGACAGAGAGAGAGAGAGAGAGAGAGAGAGAGAGAGAGAGAGAGAGAGAGAGAGACTCACACATATACTACCTCTCCCACACAAAAAAAAATAAATAAATAAAAATGTTACCCCACCCTTAGACGAGAGCTGGGCCTGGGCAAGGTCACTAAACATAACTCTGAGCAGCCCAGAAAGCAGCAACGGGAGAAGAAACATGGCGCTACTGCCATCAAGCCTGGGAAAGTCACTGTTGTGTGGGGGTAGGGGTGGGGGTGGGGTAGGGGTGGGGTGGGGTGGGGTGGAGGAGGGGTGAAGAAAGGAGGCCTCCTTGGTCTCGCGATGGTGGGGGATGGGGAACCCTCCACACGTAGTGCTGGGTAGCCTTGAAACATTCATGGCAGGTGGGGAAGAAGACAGGAATCGTACAGGGGCATAGTGCAGCGGAAACAGTCCCTCCAAGACTACAGGGAGATCTTTGATTGGGCAATGTGGAGGGGCTGGTGTGCTAGAGTTAGTTCAGGCTGTTGAGTATAGCGTTAAATTTTTAGTGTGAGCATTTAAGTTTAGAAATCAAGCAAAGGCTACAAATAAGACTTAGATTTTATTATTGATTGTCTGGACGTAAAGTATTGAAGAAAGTATTAAAGAGGTATATTAAGTTTAAAAATATGCCCTACTTTTTTTTCAAGGTGAACCTGTTGTTAAATGTTTCCCAATATACATTTGCAAGAGTATATCAGCTTCAGAGATCATGTCATATTTCCTATCAAGTAAGCTGTTGAATCAGAGACCATGGAAATCCAGCTCTTTGTAATTTAAGAAGTATTTCACTGAAGCCCAAAAAAGTGAAGGGTGTGATTTACTGAAAGCACCAGTGTGGCAATGTCACCCTTCCAACTCAAACTCCAGTTGTTTGTTGTTTCATTCGTATCCAACTCTTTGTGACCTCATTTGGGATTTTCTTCCTAAAGATTCCAGAGTAGTTTTCCATTTACTTCTCCAACTCATATTAGAGAGAGGAAACTGAGGCCAAAATAGTTAAGTGATTTGACCAGGACCAAAAAGTAAATAATTATCTGAGCTCAGATCTCAACTGAAAAAAAAAATGTGTCTTCTTGACTCCAGGCCTGGCTTTCTATCCACTGTACCACCTGTAGATGTAGAAATATAGAATGTATTTATGTAGAAATAGTTTGCATTTATATAACACTTTAACCTTTGGGAAATCCTTTTAAAATATCTCATTTTATCCTCACAACAACCATTCGAAGTTGATGCTATTATTATCCTGATTTTATAGTTGAAGAAGAAGGCAGCTAGGTGGCTAAGAGGATAGAATGAAGGAAGACCTGACTTCAAATTTGGTCTGAGACATTTACTAGCTGTGCCACCATGGGCAACTTAATTGACCCTTTTTTTTTGCCTTAGTTTCCTCATCTATGAAATGGAGAAGGAAATGGCAAACCACTTCAGCATCTTTACCAAGAAAACCCCTAAAGGGATCACAAAGTGTGGATGGAAATGACTGAACATAAAAGGCAGCTGGGAACTAATAAAGGCCTCCTGCAGATATGAGGTGAAACTTAAGCTGAGACTTGAAGGAAATGAGGAATTCTAAGAGGTAGAGATGAGGAGAAAGCATTTTAGGAATGGGGAATATCTAGCACCAAGCAAGGAATAAGCAGTATTTTTGGATTTTAGAGTATGTAAAGGATAAGAAGATTGGAAAAGAAGGAACTGGCCTGGTTGTGAAGAATTTTAAATGCAAAATAGAGGTCTTTATATTTTATTCAAAAGGAAATGGGGAGTCAGTAAAGTTTATTGCCTGGGGTGATTGAGAGGGCAGAGTGGCCTCGGTTGAAACTGGGCTTCAGAAAAATCACTTTGGCAGCTGAATGAATGATAAATTGGAATAAAGAGGAACTTGAGATAGCCAGATCAGTTAGGTTATCACAGATATCTAAGAGAGAAACAGTGAGGGCCTGGCATTGGGTAATGTTGGTGAGTGGTGAAAAGGACATGTTTTTGAAGGTTTCAAAGCACTTTTCGTGCTAGAAAACTCAATCAGTCTAGCATTTATTTATGTCCTACTATGTAGCAGGAGCAACAAGGTCATACAGTTACAGTTCTAGGCCCGAAAGACCTGAATTCAAATCCAGCTTCAGATGCTTCCTAGCTGTGTAACCATAGCTGGTCACTTAACCCATTTGCCTCACTTACTTCATCTATAAATTAAATATAATAATAGCATCTATCTCCCAGGATTATCATGAGGATTCAATGAGATATTTGCAAATGTTAACTTATTATATTACAAGGCACTGTGCTAAATGCTGGGGATAACAAAGAAAGGCTTTTGGCTTTTTGACAATCTCAGCTCTCATGGAATTTAGACTAATGGGGGAGGCAATATGAAAACAACAAATACATATAGGATAATTTGGGAGTGGTTTCAGAGGGAAGGTGTTTAGATTCAATATGGGCTGGTTTCAACATCTCACAGGAGGTATGATTTTACCTGAGACTTGATGAAATTTAGGAATGCTAGGAGGTAGGGATGGGGGAAAGAGTGATTAGGACCTGGGTATATATCTAGTGAAAATACTCAGCTCAAAGACTGAGCATCATATTCAAGGAGGCTAGTGTCACTGAATTGTAGAGTGCATGGGAAGGAATAAAGTACAAGGAAACTGGAAAGTAGAAAGGGTTATAAGATACTTCAAAAGACAAATAGAGAATTTTATACTTCATCTTGCTGGTAATAGGAAGTCATTGGTGTTTATTGACTAAAATGTCAAACCTGAATTTTAGGAAGACCATTTTAACAGCTGAGTTGATGGTGGATTATAATGGGGAGACTCAAGGAGGCCAGCTGGCAAGCTATTACAAATAGGTTGAGAGTTAGGTGATGAGAGCCCTGTACCATGGCTGTTACAATGTGTGACCACGAATATATGGGTTTCAAGACTGTGAATTGCTCAAACTGTAAAGACACTTTTTAGCATCTTGATTTTATATAAAAAATAAGTGGTCACCATGGGAAAAATTCCCACCTATAAAATACCCAAAGCTGAGTTTTATGGGGATTTTAATTAATATAAATGAAGGAATTAAGGAAAGGGAAAGAAACAGAGTAAGAGGAAATAGTAGGAAAAGGCTAGGGCCGCCTAGGCCTTTCTCTTTAAGAGAGAAACTAAGTCAGTCTTTAATCACTCACCACAAACTCTTTCCAAGCAAAACTCTAGTGTTCAGAGACCCAACAGCCTCCTCTGACTCCTGACCTCCAATTCAGCTACCAAAGCTGAACTAACTAGAACTATCTTGAACTGGTTCAGACAGCTCCTTTTAAAGAGAAATTTCTCTTGTGTGACCTGCCCTAAATTTTCACGTCTACCAATCACAGTAGATGCTTTTCCTAGAACAATCCATTCTTAGTTTTTAGTTCTCACCTTCTCTGGGTAGATTATATCTTCTGAGTACTTCACACCTCTTTGCTAAGCTTGCCCCTTGCAAGTTGCCTGACCTTTTAGTAATTAATTTGACCTTCATAGGTATTTAGCACCCTTTTGTATTAGATCTAAAAATAAACCTAGCTTAAGGTTTTGGCCTCACTATAAGTATGAGTTAAGTACCTTCATTGTTCACTAAGGAATTTTACAACTTTATCTTCCCCTAAAGTATGCCCAAGTATGGGTGGAGTAATTTTAAAGTTTCCAATACATTCCTGATCAAGTACCTCCATTGTTTAAATGTGGAATAACCTTAACTATAACCTTAAGATAATGTTCCAAGGTAGAATCTGAGAAATTTTAAGATTCATAAATGTCATATTGGAGAAATGTTACAAAAGTAGAAATAAGAAGAATTGATGACTAATTGGAAATGGAGTTTGAGAGAGAATCAAGGATGATACTTAGGCTTCAAGCTTGGGTGACTGGGAGGATGATACCTTCAATAATACCTTCCAATGACCCCATAAAGTAGGTGTTTTTTTTTTAATTATACCAATTTTAATAGGAAATCATGGCTAACAAAGGTTACTTGCCCAGAGACACATAGCTATTAGGTGTCTGAGGCAAAATTTGAACTTAGAGTTTTCCCTTACTCCAAACCCTGCACTTTTATCTATTACACCAAAAAATGGCAATATGTGGTAACTGATTGGACATGTGAATGAGAGTGAGGAATCAAGGATGTCATCATTTATAAACTTGAGTGACTTAGGAGAATAGTGGTACCCTTAATAATAATTGGAAAGTTTAGAAGAGGAGAGATTTCAGGAGGAAAGATCATGAGTTATATGTTGAACATGTTGAGTTTGAGATGGCTATAGAATGTCCAGTTTGAAATATCTTATAAGCAGCTGATAATAGAAGATCAGTGCAATGTGAGTTAATGAATTCACCAAGGAAAATAATATATACAGAAAGAACAGGGAAGAAGGTCAAAACAGAAATGGTGGGTATGACACTGATGATTATCAGTAAAAGACAAAGCAGTCAAAACAAGTAGGAGAAAAAACAAGAGAGAATAGTGTCCTAAAAACCCAAAAAGGAGAAAGTGTCTAGCAGGAGCATGTAACTAGTCAGTTAATAAACTGATTTTAATAAAGTTTTATTAATAATAAATAAATAAATAAAACAGATTTAATAAACAGTTAATAAAATTAAGCACCTACTATGCGCCTAGCACTGTGCTAAGCTCTGGTCAGTGGTGTTGGGAGTTGCAGAGAAGAAAAGAATGGGGATTGTGAAAAGGCCATTCAATTTGGTAATTGTCATTAACCTTTGGAAAGAGTAGTTTCAGTTCAGTTAAAAATGAGAGTTCAACTATAATCAAATTAGAATGAGTTTAGAAAACAAAAAAATGAATAGAGAGGAAATGGAAACAATAAGTATTGATGGCTTTTGCCAAAGAATTTAGCTGAAAAGAGGAGCAGGGATGTGGAACCAAAGCTAGTAGGGAAGGTAGAATTGATAGTCTTTTTAAGTATTGGAAGGATGTAATTGTATTTATAGGCAACAAAAGAGCCAGCAAATAATGAGAGATATGACTAAGTTGTTTAGAAAGTATTTCAGTGATTAATTTGGTAAATTTTCTCCAAGAAATTCATACCACCATACCCTTTTCAAGCAACTATGATCATCACTACACATTTCTGTAGAAACTCTCATTGATATCAGACAGTAGAAGTAAGATAAGTCTTACCACAAAGATAATGTTGAGTCACTATGCAGGCCATGTTGTCCATGCTGTGTATGAGCCATTGGGAAGTGGCCTCTCAAGTGCTTTTTGCCACTATCTTCTTTCATTCCCATTTCACATGAAGAGGTAGCCCTTCTTGTCAAGGCAAACCTTGTACATGTACAACTGATGACATTCCATCTTCTCTTATCCAGTAGTTTGATTCTTCTATCGTTCTCTCTCTGCGTCTCTCCGTCTGCCTGGGTCTCACTCTCTAGTTTTCAGACTTTGTCAACTGGTTTAGTCTCTTCTGATAACAAACACACCTATGTCTCCACCACTATAAAAAAAAAATCCCTCACTTGCTCCACCTATCTCCACCACTTATTGTCCCATTTCTCTTCTTGAAGAGGCCATCTATATTGAGTGCCTCTACTTCCTTTGTACTTACTCTTATTAACTCTTCTGTAGGGTTTCCAAAGTCATCATCCAACTGAAACTACTCTCTCCAAGTTTACCAATGATCTTTTAAAAAATTATAATTTATTTTTACTTAACATAATATGTAATATAACAATTCTATAATACATTATAAATATGTAATAAATTATGTACTTATCTAAGAAAAACAAATTCTCACATTAGATATGTCCTAAAATCTATTTTATCTCATTTTCCCCATCCTCTACCACCCTTTACCCCACCCTAAGAAGGCAGGTAATATAAGTTGTACAGACATATATTGCTTACACTAGAGAAAAATTCATAAAGAAATAAAGTGAAGAATGGTATATTTTGATCTGCATTCAGATTCCTTCTGTTCCTTCTATGGCAGTGGGAAGCCTTTTACATCATAAATCCCTTAGAGTTGTTCTGGATCTTTGTTGAGAACCAATGAACGCTTAATCCCTTTTTTTTTCAGTCTTCTTCCTTCTTGACCTCTCTGAAGCCTTTGACACTGTTAGTGCCCTGATGCCCTGCATACTATCTCCTTTGTAGATCTTGACACTGTCTTTTCCTGTTTCTCCCTCAGTCTGATTTCTCCTTCTCAGTCCCTTTTACTGGATTTTCATCCAGAGAAGCCTCACTAACCAGATGTGTCCTCCAAGGGTCTATTTTAAGTCTTCTCTTTCCCTTCTAAACTATCTCACTTGGTGATCTCAGCTGCTCCCATTGATTGTATTTTCATCTCTATGCAAATGATTCTCAGATCCACTTAACTAGTCCTAACCTATCTTCTGACTTCTTGTCTTACATCAGCCAAATGCCAACTGGTGAACTTGGTAGGTTGCACAATACAAAGATAACTGGATCTAAAGCCAGGGAGAATTCTGTTTTGTACATGTTGAGTTTAAGATGTCTCAGAGAAATCCTACTTAAGATGCTCAATAGAAAGAAAAAGAGAGAGGGAGGGAAGAAATAAGCATTTATTAAGTGCTTACTATATTCCAGGAACTGTGCAAAGTGCTTTACAAATAATTCATTTCATCCTTATGGCAACTTTATGAAAGAACACATTTGATTTTATATTATATTAATTCTGTTAAATATGAAGTCTCTTCTTTGAGTTTTGAGCAGAAAAGCTTATTTCAAATCTCCCCATCTCTGATGAGATATACAAAATATGTAATTGCTATTAAAGAAAAACTCTTTTCTCAATACTCTCTCAAAACATTGTTTCAGCATTTCCTGCAAGGCTTGTGAAGGAGATCAAACAACCTGACCAAGACAACCTGTCTTTGTTCTATTTTAAGAATTAAGATGGTCTTTTCAAATTCCCCAGTCATCAGTCAGTCTGCCCTTCTCAGGAACCTCAGAGGGTAACCCATACTCATACATTTACAAGAGTATTCCTTAGAGATAGAGGTGGTCCTCATGGCATGAGAGAGTCATACCGATTTTCTTTGAAGCAGACAATAAAGATCTTTATTTCTATGGTGCTGGCCAATTAGATGATTTCTGTTCTGTTCTTTATTCTATTTTTAGAAGAATGTATTATACCCTCAGTTCAGGTTCTCAGCCAGAGACAGAACCATTGGATCTATCTTTTATTATTGGGTTTCATACCTTCAATAATAAATAATCTCATAGAGATTAATCTTATTTTATCTTTTCTGGTAAATTTCTACTGAAACTCTTAGAAGATAGGAGGTATTATCCCACATTTTACAGTTGAGGAAACTGAGGTAAACAGAGGTTAAGTAACTTGCCCAGGGTCACATAGCTAGTCAATTTCTGAGGCCACATTTGAACTTGTGTCCACTGTTCCACCTAGTCAACTCTTGCTTTTTTGCTAGCTAGCCCTTTATCTTGAATATTTGAGAATTCAAGAAAATATCTTGAAATATTTTCCCTCCTCATTTCTACCTGGGTTTCTTTAAGACAGCTCAAATCTTTCCCCTCTAATATACTCTCTACTATACCCCATATGGATCTAGTATGTACTTAGCTGTTTGTTTCCCCCAGTAGAGTGCAAGCTTTTTGAACTTTTCTTTGTATCCAGAGCCTGACTGAATACATTGATTTTGCTACTTACTATATGTTGTAAGAGTTGTATATTATTATTGATTGTACAATGTTGCTTGGCTCATATTATGAAGCAACAAAGAAGTAAATAACTATATTGCAATTGTTAGAGACAAAGAATGTGACATAATAGAAATAAGGTACCCAAAGCCCCTGATCAGGCAAATTCTCCTCAGCTCAGTTGACAAAATCACAGAATGTAAGGGTGGAAGGCAAGGATTCAATTGGGTGTTAAGATCCTAAACAAGAATATGACCTTTTAAACAGAGACAGATACACTGTGGCACAATTGAATGTAATGGTCTTCTCTACTAGCAGCAATGCAGTGATCCAGGACAATTCTGAGGGTCTTATGAGAAAGAATGCTATCCACATCCAGAGGAAGAACTGTGAGAGCAGAAACACAGAAGAAAAATAACTTCTTGATCACATGGATCGATGGGGATATGATTGGGGATGTAGACTCTAAATGATCACCCTAGTGCAAATATTAATAATATGGAAATAGGTCTTGATCACTGACACATTTAAACCCAGTGGAGTTGCTCATTGCCTATGGGAGGGGGATGGGAGGAGGAGAGGGAAAGAATATGAATCATGTAATCACAGAAAAAATATTGTAAATTAATAAAATTCTTCAAATAAAAAAAAGAATATGAAGTTAATTGGTGAAATCTAGCCCTGGAGCCTCAGCCTAATCTAGCAAGATGTCTTGCTAGTCATTGGGCTAGATTTTACCAATTAACTTATCCTTCTACACTAAGAAGACTGATTGCTCTGAGCCTGGTTTCATATTATGGAAAGCAGCTTTGGGGTAGTAGAAACAATATTGTATTAGGATTCAAAGATCTGTGTTCAAAGGCAGATATTTTGTGACATTGTGCATGCCACTTCACATCTATGTCCTTCAGTTTCCTTATTTGTAAAATGAAGATAATATAGACCTTATAAGGATGTTGTGTGGTTCAAATAAGATAACCTATATAAACCATAAAAGACATGTGTCCTCTCAAAACCTCCTCATTTATTCTATGTTTATGACCTTATACTTGATTTTCCTATACACTGATATTAGTATATTAGACATCCTTAGACCTACAATAAAACTTCTATATTTGGACCTTCCTCTTTCTCCAACTCCATACCTAAAATCTAGGCATTCTATCATAGGATAGCTTTTAGACTATGAGTCATAATTATAATCAACCAGTACTTGGGACATATTATGAAATGTCAACCTATATTATTCTTTCTTTTCAATCCCTGGCCAACATGATTATTGGGGTCCTATCAAACTGACATGGAAAAGGAAGAAACACTAGACAGAATTTGATTCCAAAAATTCAGTTTAATATAATGAATAATACCTTCAAAAGAGGCAAACCATGGATGAGCAAGGGAAAGGGGGAGTATGGGAAGTGTAGAAGATTTATTCTTTGTTCTTTGAGTCTGATTTATGATGCAGTGAATTGTAATTTTTCTCCAGACCTTTACTTCTGGCAGCTTAAGTAGTAGACTCACTGTAAAACAAAGTATAATGCTTAACATTAGTAGCAGCAAGCTTTCCACTGTAGTTATTATGAACTGCTAGATAAGTAATATAGACAGAACAAGTCAGCATCAGAGGTGATTCCTTGTCCTACAGCTGTCTAGAAAAGTAAGCTTTAGAAACATCTATAGCTAAATCAACTTTTCCAAACTTAGACACCTGTGGATTTTAAATTCAGTTCAACATTTTTAGTGACTATCATACAGTAGACAATGAGACTAAAAAAGAAAAATAGATAAGAGTTCTTATTCTCAAAGAATTGATATTCTTCTGGGGTAAATAAAACCATATACAGATGAATATAAAACATCATAGGGCAAAGGACAAAATGCTCCAAGTAAATTTGAGTACGAAAAGAATATTTTCATTTAGTCAAGGTGAGGAGCTCAAGGAATGATGGAATGGAATGAGTCCGTACTTTATAATATTTTAATAGGGGAAATATCAGAGATCTACTTACTGGTCACTGCTATATGAATTTATAGTACTGACTTCTGATTCAGATCTATGTAAAAATGAAAAAAACATGGTTTTAAATTAGCAATTATGGCAAGGTTATATAATATTGATACTTTCCTTAGATCAGTTTCCACAAGTGTCTCTTTTATTCCAAGTCCTACAGATAAAGTCAACTTCCAAATATTTTTTAATACTTGTAGCAAACTAGGATTGGAGGAGCTAAGTCACTCCTTCTCCCTGGATACCTGCTTGGGTCTTCATGAGTAGTTGCAAAGGGCTCACTAAAAAGTCAAGGCCATTTTTAAGGAATTGGGTTATGTGGTTAGCACAAGATTTCTAAACTGATTCCAAATACCTAAAAATTGTTCACAGTTGCCTTTATGAATTTTGGCTCTCTTCAAATGGTAGATGACTGATTTTACTTCTCATCAATATCATTACCTGTATGATTCACAAAATCAGTGTTAGTGTTATTTTCCTTTACATCATTGTAATCATTTTATGTTTTATTCTTTTGTATCTGTTCACCTTATTTTGTATTCATTTGTACAAATGTTGAAATGAAACATGTTTCTCCCAAAGTTTCTCTGAATTCTTCATATTCATTGGTGTTATACAATATTTTATTATGTTTATAGCCAATAATTCATTTAGCCTTTCCCCTTTCAAATATATTTTCTAGCATTCTTCCCTATGCTTACTATTTCACAGAAGTCACTAAATGCTAGTAGTGATTTGATTTATATAATAATGTCAAGTTCTTTATATAAACTTTATGAATATGGAAGTGATGAATAGATTTAAGGGATGTAGATCTGGTGGATAGAGTGCCTGAAAAGCTATCAACAGAAGTTCAAAATACTATATAAGAGGCAGCAACAAAAATTTTGCAAAGAAAAAGAAGAGCAAGAAAGCAAAATGACTGTCTAATGGGGCTTTACAAATAGCTGAAAAGAAGGGTATAGTGGAGGAAAGAGGATAGAAATGTCTATTCTGTCTTCTAGGCACACAGCTACATTTGGAGGGCAGCTCTGGAATACGAATTTGGGGGAATAACTAATCGTCTAGTTTTCCTAGGATATAGTGTGTGATAAGGAGTAATGTGAAATGACTGACAAAGTAGGCAGGATCCAGATTGTGAAGAGCCTTGAATGTCAAAGTAAGTAGTTTGTATGTTATCCTAAATCAAAGGTTCTTTACTGAAAGAGTATGCTAATAGATTTCAGGGGATCCATAAACTTGGATTGGAAAAAAAGATTACATTTTAATTTTCATTAACTCAAAAAAATAGTTGAGAAGTAAAGTGAACATTTGTAAGAGAGAAAAGGATAGCTATAACTAACTGAAAGCAGAATTCCAGAAAACAAAAGGCGAGATAAGATTTTCTCAAATAACCAGTGCAAAGGCAGCTAGGTAGCACAAGAGATAGAACATAAGGCCTTGAGTGAGGAGGACCTGGGTTCAAACATGGGCCTCAGACACTTCCTAGTTGTGACCCATGGCAGGTCATTTAACACCAGTTACCTAGCCCTTACTGCTCTTCTGCCTTAGAATTCCAAGATAGGAGATAAGGTTTTAGGGTTGTTGTTTTTTTTCAATGATCAATGCAAAGAAATATAAGAAAATAATAGAATGAGAAAGACAAATTTCTTTACGGAAATTAGAGATCTCAGTGCAATGTTTCATACAAAAACAGCCATGACAAAAGATAAAAATGGCAGAGACTTAAAAAGTAGAAGAGATTAAAAAGAGAACAAGAAGACATCAAAGAACTATACACAAATCACAGACAAGAATACAAACATCACAAATAAGATGACATGTGGTTACTGATCTAGTCAGACAACCTGGAGAATGAAGTCATGGGCATTGTTAACAATAAAGTGAGTGGAGATGGAATTCCAGCTGAGTTGTTTAAACCCTAAAAGATGTTGCCATTAAAATTCTGCCCATAATATACCAGCAAATTTGAAAATTTGATAGTAGCTACTAGGTTGGAAATGGTCAGTTTATGTTCTAATTCAGCAGAAGGGCAATGCCAAAGAATATTCAAATTCATAGTTTACTTTATGAAATTTAGCCCTTTTTGATTGGTGGTGATCTATCTTGGTTCTTATCAAAATCTTGATTCACAAAATGAGCATTATCATTTCCTTTGCATTATTATAATCATTTTATGTATTATTATTTTACATCTTTTACCTTACTTTGTATTAGTTCATTTTACATACTAGAAAAATTCTGCCTAAGATTCCGCAAGCTAGGGAGGTGAAGTCAAGATGATGGCTTAGAGGCAGCAAAAGTTCAGATCTCTGAAAACCCTTCCTCACCAATTAAAAACAAAATGCTTCAAGGGGACTGAAAACCAAATCTAACAATAGGACAGAGCTAGGGAACCCTCCTGCTGGACTCAACTTAAAAGGTACACTTTCCCCCAAAAGAGCCTGAATTCTAAAACACTCAGGTTTAAGAGGAAGGAAGAATGAAGGTCCCAGGATACCTTCCCCACCTACAGTGCTGATCCTCTAGCAGTGGCTGGAATTTGGGCAGGCAAGGGTGGTAGTCTGGAGGGAGAACCTTGCCAGCAAAGCTGTGCCAGGCTCAGGACATTGGACACAGGTGGCAGGGAGGCACCTGGAGGAGAAGGGCAGAGAAGGCAGCCTAGTCCCAGCCACAATACTTCATCTTACCCATTTCTTGAGGTTTGGGCTTCAGGGCACATCCAGCTTCATAGATCAACTCTGCCCTGGCTCAATCTTATCACTAAGGCAGATAAGAAGCCTTCAGAGGGCAGGGAAGCTCAAGTTCCAACACCCCTCCCCCAGACTGCTCTGGATTATTGACTACACTAAAGCCTTTGACTGCATGGATCACAACAAATGTGTGAAGTCTTCAAAAAGATGGAAGTATATAATCCTACTTGTCTCCTGAGAAACCTATATGTGTCAAAAATCGACAGTTAGAACTGAACAGGAACAACTGACTGATTTAAAGGCTATATTTGTTATAATATTTATTTAACTTATGTACAAATTATATCCTGTGAAATGCCAGGCTGGACAAATCATAAGTCAGAATTAAGGTTGCTGTGAGAAGTACTCTCAGATATGCAGATGATACCACTCAGATGGCAGAAAGTGAAGAATTAGTAATCCTCTTAATGAGGGTAAAGAATAAAGTGTAAAAAGCTAGCATGAAGTTTAACATACAAAAAAAGATCTTGGTAACTAGTTCCATCACTTCCTGGCAAATAGAAGGAAAAGAAATGAAAGAAAGGTAAGATTTTATATTCTTGGGCTCAAAGCTCACTGAAGATAGAGACTTCAGATGTGAAATTAAAAGATACATGTCCTGTTGAAGGAAAATTTTGGCAAATCTCGTCAGCATTTCAAAAAAACCCTGTAATATCACAATGCTGACAAAGGATCACATAATCAAAGCTAGGGTTTTTCCAGTAGCAATGTATGGCTGCAATAATTGAACCTGTATAACTGAAAATTTTTTACCCTAAAAAAGGAACTACATTTCCCAGGACCCCACTGACTTCCTGTCATTACATACTTCCTGTAGACAGAGGATATTGGGAGAGGATGGAGAGAGTCCCGCCTCTCTTTGGCATAATGCAGCAATCATGGTGGCGGTGGTAAGGTGGGGATTTTGAAATGGCTAATTAGCCATGGGCACACAGTCTTTATTTTGTACCATGTTTATTTCCTTGATTTTTAATGATCATTTAATAAACCTCTTAAAATATGTTTTGACTATTAAGATTTAATTTTAATTTTTACAAACCACAAGGAAAGCTGAGTACTACATAATCTAAACATTCAAATTCTGATGTTGGAGAAGACTTTTTAAGAGTTCCTTAGACATCAAGAGAACCAAATCAGTCAATACTTAAAGACTGATTCATATTATTCACTGAAAAGTAAAATACTGAAGTCAAAGCTTAAATATTTTGGCCATATAATAAGAAAAGACTCATTAAACTACACCCTCATGTTGGGAAAGATGTATGTGTCTGTTTTGTGCCATATTTGATGCTAAGATTGATGTAAGAGGATAATCAAAGATATCTCAGTGTTATCATCTTTCAAGGAATATTTTATGATTGTGGCATTTTTATAGAAGCCACTTTAATTGATGGAGGAAGCTATATGAAATATGCTTTTTTATAGTCCACAAAAAAGACACATTTAGATCTTTTGATCTCTATAAATTTCAGTCAATTTGTAACCACCAAAATGGCCTCATGCCTAAATAGAGGATATCATTGATGTTGTTTGCCACCTTATTATTTTAACTTATATACAAATTACATCATCTAAAGTGTCAAACTGGAAAATCAGAAGTTGGAATGAAGGTCACCAAGAGCATTCATTCACGTGTAGTTTGAAAGTTGGAAATAAAATATAGTTTGTTCATAAAAATATTTGTAGACATGGGAATAACTATTAGTAGCAGTTGATATTTTTGGTCATCTTTTTTTATTTTAAAGATGAAATTTTTCTCAAAGCTTTGTTATTCTCCTTTTTTCAGATACATTGAGAATCAATTCCTTGAAACTTCAAAACTGAGTTGTTATGCTATATGGACTTACTCTGTGTGTTATTGACCTAGCCTAGCTATTCTTTACATCTTTCTTTAGCACCATTTCCACTTACTATGTAGCACACTGTGGACTGTAATGTTAACAGTCTGAATATGGTGGCACTATTGTAATGGATGGAAAGAACACATTATTATGGAAATTCATACAAACCTCCATTTTTCTTCAATTTATTTTTCTCTTTCCAGTTTCATACTTAATATCTTTAGAATGACTTAACTTAGGTTGCTCAAAAAGTTTTCTGTAAATATGATTTTTCTTTTATTTGCTATTCAGTGTTTTATAAGGTAATATTACTCACACTCTACGCCATTGTAATATTTTGCAAGTACACTTATGTTCTAAGTTCTGTTACCTGGATAAAGTAGTTTCTAATCTCCACTAGGCTCTTTATTGTGACAACTGATTTTTATTAAATAAATTTCCCTATAAAATGGTATTGAGCCTGTGTTTGTATCTGTACTTTTATACTTTTCTCATTTATCAGTAGCAATGATTTAAGTGGATCAATTTGAAGTAGCCTCAAATGTACTCCATATATTTTTATTCCTTCCTCTAGTTTGTACTAAATCTAAAAGTTTTATTCTACCAATTCAATGATTTAACTTTATACTGAATACTAATTCAGAAATGGTACTCACATCAATAATCAGTCATTTTCTGCCCGTCACAATGTAATCTATTCTGTTATTTATGAGGTATAGTTGCTCTCCTCCCATAATGAGCAATTTTTTTCTCAAAAGTTCACTGGAGGCTTCCAGACATTCAAATTTTCAATTCCAACTAGCTTGATTTCAGTCTTTTGGCGGGGGGGGGGGGGGGGGGTTAATAGTATCAGAGATTTTTATACACTTTTATACAATATATTCTACACAATCTTTTTTTGGTGATGATACCTAAAGTTTCATAGCAGGTCTATGGGTGTAACCATGCCCCTTAATTATCCAAGCAGTCTTCCTTTGTAACATTACTCTTGTCCAATATTTTTCAAAGACATCTAAATTGATCAAAGACTTTTCCCATAGTCTAAAGCCTACAAATAAATGATTGATTCAGTGGACATGCTCAGTTTATACCCAGTAAACATTGGAGATATGTTCCCGCCTTGTCCATAAAAATACACAAATTTAATTTACTCAGTAATTATTGAGTCTTCAGCTTTTTTCCATCCTTTCCAAGTTATCAATTTGGTAGCTATTATGGTCACAATGAAAATAACAGGTAGAAAAAGGTAGAAACTTAAAATCAGCCAGTTCTTCTTAGAATGCTTTGCACTTCTGGTGATGGTAGTTCCTAAGAATAAAAACACAACAAGGAGTTCATAGTAATGATAAACTAGGTTTTCAGTTTTTAACAATGAATAACATATAAACCAGCTACCCTAAAAAAATTTCTAGGGTTGTTGTTTTTTTTCTAAGCAGTAAACATAGATATTTGGTTCAAAAGCAACAGACAATAAATTAATCAACAAACATTTATTCAGTGCTTATCTTCCAGGCACTTTGCTAAGTTCTGAAAAGACAAAGACAAGCAAAAACCACCACAGATAATGAATCAATCAGTTCTTAATATATGTCTGCTATTGGCATATCATCATCTAAATACTCAAAGGAAAAATTAATCAGATTGCAGAAAACAGATGAAACATTAATAGTGGGGGGGGGCCACATTGTACCTTTTTAAGTACTAGACAAATATAGCATAAAATAAAAAAGAAAGAATGTAAAGACCAGAATAGCATTTTAGAAGACTTTGATTTGAAAAATATCAGGCAATTGCTGAAAATGATTTGAAAGGAGAAATAAATATATTTCTCAGCTACATGTGTTATGCAAAAATTAGCTATGTATTAAGGCATAAAATTCTCAGGAAAAAAGTAAAAGTTAAGCAGAAATATTAAATATAACCTTTACCAAGCACAACACAATAAAATTATAATCAATAAAGGGCCTTTGAAGAAAGAGCTAAAATACTGTAAAATGAAATAATTTATTCCTTTTTATTCCTTTTCAATTATATGTAGGAATAACTTTTCAACAATTGTTTTCTGACATTTTGTGATCCAAATTCTCTCTTTCTCTCTCCTCTTTTCTGTCTTTCTACAGATGGTAAATAAGCTGAGGTAAGTTATTTGCTGTTGTGCACTACATTAAAGAATTGGTGGATCAATGAAATCATAGAAACAGTAGAAAATTTCATCAGAGGAGATGACAATCATGAGATAGCATTTCAAAGCTTTTAGCAGTCAGGAGAAATTTGACACCTCTAAATGTTCGAATGAACAAAAAAGAGAAAGAACTGACCAAATAATTGAGAAGGTAATGAGAAAGATTGCAGCAAAACAAAAACAAAAACAAAATTAAAGTGCCAAACACCAAAGTAGAAATTCTGAAAATTAAAAATGTTAACAAAACTCAAATAAAAAAGCCTTTTGATTAAACATAAAATGAAGAATTGTTTTTTAGGTAATAAATAATTAGCTGGTCTGATTTTTTTCAAAGAGAAAGGAAAATAGAATTGAATAAAAATGAAGATCAGGACTTTAGAACTGAAGATGAAAGGAAGCTACCAGAAACTGTATCACCTAATTTTATGTCAAGAAAATTGGTAGATAAGATGTATACATATTTGCAAAAATATACTCAGATTTCCAGAAAAAATAGAATATTCTGATACTTAGTATCAGAAAAAGAAAACTGAGTAAGACATAAATGAATTCCCAAGTAGAAAAAAAAGACTCCACAACCAAATTCTATTATATTCAAAGAATAATTCTAACCACTCTTGATGACATAGGCAATAGCTTAATACCAGTGAAAGCTGAAAAAAGAAAACTCATAAATATCCTTGAACATCCCCCCCCCAAATCTCCAAAATATTACTAAAAAGCCTACAACATTCTAAAAAGATTTTGCACTATGACCAGGTTGGACTTACACCAAGAACACAAGTTTTGTCCATTTAAGAAAACTATAAGCATAATAGATGAGATAATAAATAATAAATGCATGATAATTTTGATAACTAAAAAACTTCTAACAAAACATAAAATTCTTTTCTGTTAAAAATGCTTAAATACATAGGAACAAGTAGATCTTTCTTTAATATGGGTCAGATTATATGCTTAAAATCTAAGAACTCTGTTGGAGGTATGAAATGTAACATACTTGGCCATCAGTTAGTAAGGTGGTATGTTATGAACGCAAAGTCCCACAACTATTCCAGAGGACAAATTTGCTATCCAGAGGTGACATATTCAAGGAATATGATGAAATATACAGTTATCCATTATGAGATGCAACTAAGGTGGGGATTTGTTTTACTTAACTAGGAGCATTTTATTACAAGGGATATACAAAGATCCTGATGTTCTAGGGGTATATCCATTGGATCTGACTAAAGTAAGAATATAATTCTCCCAAATGTATGTTGGGGAGGTTCACTGACTGGATTCCTTCCAGGAAAGGTCCCTAGCCCGATTTTGTATTCACTTATTAATAGTCTAGTAGTAGTCTCTCAGTAACCAAGGATGACAATTGTCTTTGTGCAGTTTTATCTATGGTGTATAGATGAATGTGCACAAAGACACTTGTGCATGAAGGAGATTTAAGTGGAAAAGTCGATGCACAGAGACAGTCCCACTCTCTCAGCGTTGGAAGCCTGGGTCCATTGGTACGAAAAGTTGTTACACCTGGAGACTTCCTCAGCTGTATTGGATGGCTGTGTTGTCTTTTGTGCTCCAACACGCCCTAAGCATTCCACAGTGCTTTGCTGTGTTGCCCTCTCAGCCATTGAACCTTCTTATTGGTTTCTTCCATCTGTTCAGCAGAAGCTTATTAATATTTATTTACATAGGGTTTTAAAGGTTGTAAAGCACTTCACATATATTAAGGTGAAGATTTTAGAACTCACTCCTCTCCTAGCACCACTCCAGACTCTCCTCTCTAGATCCTGCCCTCCCATTCTGGAGACACCTCCATTTTCTGGCTGGTTTCCTGCTCCCACTTGTCCCTCCTTCCCAACCCACCCATTGTTCTTTAGCTTCCTTTGATGGATTTTCCTACTCCAACATAATGCAAGCTCCTTCACAGTTGAGACTGTACTTCTTTTCCCTTCACTTTGCACCCAGAGGAATTGGAATCATCACTATGGGAAAGGGGTGCTCCTACTGTGTTACATGGAGCACCATCCCCTAAAAAGGTGGAACTTTCTATACTAACTTTTTACAAGCAACTGAAAGGGTTCCCCCACCCTTAATAATTGATATTATTAGTGGTCAGAGCTCTGCTATAGAGAGTCTACTCAGAAAAAAAAGGAAGACCCCAGCCAGCCTTTAGTTAGGTGACTGAATCTAAGGATAATTTGTCTTATCATTATGTATAATTGTAGCTCACATTGATAAGCATCTGTGTTTTGCTAAGAATCTAATATGTACTATTTCACAACACTGTGAGGTAGATGCTATTATACTCATTTTACAAATGAGGAAACTGAGGCTAAGAAAGAGTAAGTAACTTCCAAATCTCATATAGCTAGTAAGAGACTGAGGTGAGATTTAAACCCCGGTTTTCCTAACTCCAAGTCCAAAATTCCATCCCTGACATGTAAAATTGCACTAACTTGATCTCTGCACAAAGTGACAAAACTAACAGCATTCTAGATCACTTAAATATGAAACAAGCCCTCATTACAATAACTAATCCAAAGGGCAAGATGAAATATAGAGAATAGGAATGAATCACAAGTATGAATGGATATGAGGATAGATAGATGAATGGCTCAATAGGATGGATGGATAGATGGATAAAAGGATGGAGCGATAAACGAAAAAGCATTTATTAGGTATTAATAATGAGATAACCACTCTACTACAAATCAGGAGGGCAGATATAAGCAACCAAAACAGTCTAACATCAAGAAACTTGTATTCTAATGAGTGAAGAGAACATATAAAGGGAAACAAGAAAGTAGCAATGAAGGAGGGGGGGAAGAAGAGCAGTAAGTACACTATAGCATGGTTTGTTAATGCCTGGGAGATAATATACTGGCCTAATTTGTGGAAAAATAAGGTGTTCTCCCTGATAAAAGCTATCAAAAAGACTCATAGGTATTTTTCCCTAGAGCAATCAACTACATGCTTTTCATCCTTTTCCTTAACTACTACTGATAAAGTTCACTTAATTTTATGCCATGCCTCTCTCCATTCATTTATAGGCTGTATTATGTATACTAACCTGATTTCCAAGGTAAAAAATTGCCAATACTTCTACTTTTCTTCATCAAGCAATTTGGGGGGTTATAATCTGATTCACATATACATACCCCTTTGTTGTCAGTGCATGCCTATGAACAAAAAAACAACAATAAAAATGAAATTTTTCTTAGTGATATGCATAAATGATTACTTGCATAACTTTTCTGCTTGCATATTTGCTCTTACACATTGAATTAAAACAATGCTTAGTGTATATGCTTTAAAACTTAAAGATCTATATGTTTAGTTATATTAATCACAGCAAAATTGAAGAAGAATCTAAAGAACTTCATAAGACCTTCTTCAAAGTCAACTGATGACTGCCAATATTTCTCTAAAAAGTCAGTGGCTAGTTGAATAACTTGCTCTTTAAATCCCAACAATGGGTCAATAAAACAACAAGCTTTTATTAAGCATCAGCAATTGTACAAAGCACTGTACAAAGAAAGGTAAAAATAGCCTCTGTCCTCAAGGAACTTACATACTAAAGAGAGAAACAACATGCAAACAACTATATATGTATGAGTTAAATATAAAGTAAATCAGAAGTAGTCTCAGAGGGAAAGCCTTAATATTAAGGGGAAGTGGGACAACATCTTTCAAAAAGTGAGACTTCAGCTAAAACTTGAAGAGAACTGAGGAAGCCGGAAGTTAGTGGGAAGGAAGGAGAGCATGGCTGACATGCAAGAGACCCATTGAAAATGCACAGCTTTGGGAAATGGAGCATCTTGAGCAGAGACCATTGTCATTCCATTGCAGGGTACATGGAGTGGGAGAGTGTAACTAGAAGGGTAGGGAGATGTGTTATTAAAGGCATCGAATGCCAAATAGGGGGCTTTATATTTGGTCCTGAAGGTTATGGGAAGCCACTGGAATTTATTAAGTAGGGGTTTGATATGGCTAAACCTACACTTCAGAAAGTGTTATGAATAAAAGTCAATCTAGGATACTTTATACTAAATTTATATGTATTAATAAAGAGAAAGACAGAGAGAAATAAAGTTTCCTATTCTAAGTTAAAGTAAGATCAGGTCCCAGGTTCCAGCCTCGTGCAGTCCCTGCCACTGCACTGCTTGCCAAAGACAGCTATATAGTTAAGTCACCAGGACATCTCAGAAAATGGAAGTCAGAGAGGTTGAGGCCTCAAGCTTCACTGGCTGGCTTTTCAAGCTCCTTCTAAGCCCTTCCCCCTGGTTCCTTCAAGATTCTGCAATTGGCCCCCAGTTTCAACTCCCCATACATGACTTCCACTGCCAAACTGGCAGACTCAGACATCTGACTCTGGGATTCTGTAAAAATGGAGATTTGAACCCCAGATTTCAATCCCCAGAAGTCCTTGGTAGTTCCCAGAATTCCCTAAAATCTCACCTGAGTGCTCACCTGGGCTGAGAACACAAATCATATTTAAACTGACTCTCTGCCTACTTCGGATCTCTCTGCTTCTATTTCTAAGCACACGCAGGCAAGATGTGAGTGGCTGTGAATGGGCTCTGTGGCCAAAGCACGTGCTTTCTTATTTTGTATTTTCTTTATCCTGATTTCTAATGATCTTTAATAAACCTCTAAAATATAATACTTTGTAGTAGAGAAACTAATTTAATTTTTACAATTCCCATGTCCACCCACTGTGGTAAGTCTTCAGGGATTGGACTGGGTTAGAGGAGCCCCAGATATTTAATTTACACAGAAGACCACTGTGAGAATTGAGTGGAGGATGACTTGGAGTGTGGAGAGACTTGAAGCACCCAGATCAACCAATAGACTATTGTAGTAGTCCAAGTATGAGGTAGATAAGGACTTTCACTAGGTTTGTGGTAGTGTCAGAAGAAACAAAGGGATATTTTGAGAGGTATTCCAAAGATAAAACTGGCAAATTTGGCAAGAGAATGGATATGGGGAATGGAATTGAATTAAAGATGACATCTAGGTGGTTATCTTGGGTGATTTGGAGGATAGTGGTATCCCTGACACTAAAAAGTGAAGACAGGAAGAAGGGAGAATGTAGAGAGGAAATTAAAAAGTTTAGTTTTGAAGATGTTGAACTTAAGATGTCTATGAGACACATTCTTTCTTGCCCATTCTCTTTGCTGACTTCAAATCTGGCATCGCTGACAGCCATACAGGCAGCTCATATTGGATTTCTAGTTGAAATCTTAAACTAAAAATATCTAAAACATAAGTAATTATCTTTGGCCTAAAAGCTTCCCCAACTCCTACTTGCCCTATTACAATCAAAGGCATTTGAGGAAGGTGGCAACATCATTCTCCCAAGGCACTAAGGCTACCAACCTATGTATTTTCCTGGATTCCTCACTCTTGCTTATCTTCTACCTGCATATCCAATCAGTGGCCAAGGCCTTTTGATTTCACCTTTGCAACATCTCTCAAATATACCCCCTTCTCGTCTTTGACATTACTTCATTACCTAATGCCTGGACTCTTGCAATAGCATGCTGGTGTGTCTGACTGCCTCAAGTCTCTGCCTACTACAATCTAATTTCTATTCAGGCACCAAAGTGATCTTTCTAATGAGCAGGTCCAATCTTCTTACTGCCCTACTCAATAAACTCCAGAGGTTTCCTGTTCCTTCCACGATCAAATACAAAATCCTCAATTTGGCATTCAAAATTGTTTATTACCTAGCCTTGTCTTTCCAGTCGTACATTTTTCCACCTGACACTGGCATTCTGTCTGTTCCACAAATAACACCCTGTATCTCTTGGCTGGACATTTTCTCTGGTTGCCTGGAAGGCCCTCTCTCCCTTCAATTCCACTTGCTGACTTCCCTCACTTCCTTTAAGTTTCAATAAAATTTTATTTTAAATTTTAATTTATTGCCAAAATTTAATTTGTAGCCAAAATAGCAAAAATTTATAGCCAAATCATCTCTCTCTCTGGTGTTTCTAATTACTGGAATTCTGAGGCAAACCTGTCTTCCCAATAAATAGGGACTTCCAATGAATCTTTAATTAAACTTTCAGTAAGAAATTTAAAAGACACAAAAAGAGTGGGAACTTTTTCTGCCTAAAATTTCACAAACATTTCAAAGATATAATGTCATCATTATGTTACTAATTCTGGCTAGACTGGGAATACAAAGAGAAAGATAAAAAAGGCCCCTTTTTTCCCCTCAGCAAAAATTTATAACATTGGAAACTAAATAAGTATTGATTCTGGGATGTGAAAGGAAATCTCTTTACCATATATTCCCAAATCATGGTGGAAATGTGGTTCAAAAGATATTAGTGTTGAAATATCCCAGTGGAGTTGCAGATGCCTACAACTTCTTCAACACATTACTTAATTACTTTCTCCTTTCCCTAGAGATTGATATGTTTATTATTTAGAATAATAGTGTGATTTCATTAACTAGAGAATAAACAGAACTGAAGCCAATTAAAAAATGTTATCTCCAATAAAGTCCCAAATGAGAAAAACACTATTTTGCAGTCCGCAATTTATAAAGTTAACTGGTACTTGAGAACCACTTGTTATTAACTCCTCCCCATCTTGGAAAGAAAGAGGCTTGTTTACATCTGAAAGCAAATCATCTGAGAACAAGCAAAATGTGATTTTTTTGGAGAATACTTTACTTTACCACTGCATTTATTTTGTGAATGCTTTAACAGGACTTAATTGTCTAGGTAAACCAGAAGCAAAGCCACTAAATAGAAATGGAATAGACTATGCATTTGTAAGGTCTTTTTAAGAAAACAAACTGGAAAAGTTTGGGGGCCTTGGAAGTCAGATTTCTTCCTATGAGACAGAAAATTTCTTGGGATAAGGAGTCCCCTTCAAGAAAGAATCCATGAGAATCAATTGTTGAATAAATTTGGGCTCAAACATTCATAGTTGTGTGACTCTGGGCAAGTCACTTAACCCCCATTGCCTAGACCTCATCACTCTTCCACCTTGGAACCAATGTACAGTATTGATTCCAAGACAGAAGGCAAGGGTTTTAAAAAACAAGTGAATAAATATATAAAATAGTGTAGTATCAACAGACACCAGTTTTGTATTCAGGAATAACTGCTTGATTTTTTTTTTTACTTTTAAACATTATTTTATTTGTTCATTTTCAAACATTATTCCTTGGAAACAAAGATCATTTTCTTTTCCTCCCCCCCTCCCTTTACCCCTCCCATAGCTCATGCGTGATTCCACTGGATATCACGTGTCCGTGATTCAAACCCATTTCCACGTTGTTGGTCTTTGCATTAGGGTGTTCATTTAGAGTCTCTCCTCAGTCATGTCCCCTTAACCCCTGTAGTCTAGCAGTTGCTTTTCCTTGGTGTTTTTACTCCTACAATTTGTCCTCTCCTTGTGGTTAGTGTTTTTTCTCCTAGGTCCCTGCAGATTGTTCAGGGACATTACATTGACACTAACGGAGAGGTCCATTATGTTCGATTGTACCACAGTGTATCAGTCTCTGTGTACAATGTTTTCCTGGTTCTGCTCCTTTCGCTCTTCATCACTTCCTGGAGGTTGTTCCAGTCTCCATGGAATTCCTCCACTTTATTATTCCTTTTAACACAAAGTATTCCTTCACCAACATATACCACAATTTGTTCAGCCATTCCCCAATTGAAGGGCATCCCCTCATTTTCCAATTTTTGGCCACCACAAAGTGCACAACTATGACTATTCTTGTGCAAGTCTTTTTCCTAATTATCTCTTTGGGGTATAAACCCAGCAGTGCTATGGCTGGATCAAAGGGCAGACAGTCTTTTATTGCCCTTTGGGCATAGTTCCAAATTGCCCTCCTGAATGGTTGGATCAATTCACAACTCCACCAGCAATGCATTAATGTCCCAAATTTACCACACCCCCTCCAGCAATCATTATTTTCCTTTGCTCTCATGTTAGCCAATCTGCTAGATGTGAGGTGATACCTCAGAGTTGTTTTGATTTGCATCTCTCTGATTATCAGAGATTTAGGGCACTTTTTCATGTGCTTATTAATAGTTTTGATTTCTTTGGCTGAAAAATGCCTGTTCATGTCCCTTGCCCATTTATCAATTGGGAATGACTTGATTTTTTGTATAACTGATTTAGCTCTTTATAAATTTGAGTAATTAGACGTTTGTCAGAGGTTTTTGTTATGAAAATTGTTTCCCAATTTTTTGCTTCCCTTCTCATTTTGGTTACATTGGTTTTGTTTGCACAAAAACGTTTTTAATTTGATGTAATCAAAATTGTTTATTTTACATTTTGTGACTCTATGTTTTGCTTGATTTTAAAGTCTTTCCCTTCCCACAGGTCTGACATGTATACTATTCTGTGTTCATCTAATTTACTTATTGTTTCCTTCTTTATGTTCAAGTCATTCACCCATTCTGAGTTTATCTTGGTGTAGGGTGTGAGGTGTTGATCCAAACCTAATCTCTCCCATACTGTCTTCCAGTTTTCCCAGCAGTTTTTGTCCCAAAAGTTGTGGTCTTGGGTTTGTCATATACTGTCTTGTTGAGGTCACTTACTCCAAGTCTATTCCAATGATCCTCCTTTCTGTCTCTTAGCCAGTACCAAATTGTTTTGATGACCACTGCTTTATAATAGAGTTTGAGATCTGGGACTGCAAGGCCACCTTCCTTTGTATTTTTTTTTTCATTAATTCCCTGGCTATCCTTGATCCTTTGTTCTTCCAAATGAACTTTGTTATGGTTTTTTCTAATTCAGTAAAAAAAATTTTTGGAAGTTCAATGGGTATAGCACTGAATAGATAAATAAGTTTGGGTAGGATGGTCATTTTTATTATATTGGCTTGTCCTATCCATGAGCAGTTAATGTTTTTCCAATTGCTCAAATCTAGTTTTAGTTGTGTGGAGAGTGTTTTGTAGTTGTGTTCATATCATTCCTGTGTTTGTCTCGGGAGATAGATTCCTAAGTATTTATTTTGTCTAAGGTGATTTTGAATGGGATTTCTCTTTCTAATTCTTGCTGCTGAGCTGTGTTGGAAATATATAGAAATGCTGTTGACTTATGCGGGTTTATTTTGTATTCTTCAACTTTGCTAAAGTTGTTGATTATTTCGACTAGCTTTTTGGTTGATTCTCTAGGATTCTTTAAGTAGACCATCATATCATCCGCAAAGAGCTATAACTTGGTCTCCTCCTTGCCTATTTTAATGCCTTTAATTTCTTTTTCTTCTCTAATTGCTACTGCTAGTGTTTCTAGTACAATGTCAAATAATAGAGGTGATAATGGGAATCCTTGTTTCACTCCTGATCTTATTGGGAATGCATCTAGTTCATCCCCACTGTAGATGATGTTAGCTAATGGTTTTAGATATATACTGTTTATTATTTTTAGGAATGACCCTTCTATTCCTATGTTTTCTAGTGTTTTTTAATAGTAATAGGTGTTGTATTTTATCAAAGGCTTTTTCTGCATCTATTGATATAATCATATGATTTTTGTTGGTTTGCTTGTTGATATGGTCAATTATGTGGATGGTTTTCCTAATATTGAACCAGCCCTGCATTCCTGGTATAAATCCTACTTGATCACAGTGAATGACCCTCCTGATCATTTGCTGGAATCTTTTTTCTAGTATCCTATTTAAGATTTTTGCATCTATATTCATTAGGGAGATTGGTCTTTCTCCGTTTTTGCCCTGCCTGGCTTTGGAATCAGTACCATGTTTGTGTCATAAAAGGAGTTTGGTAGAACTCCCTCTTTGCTTATTATGTCAAAGAGTTTGTATAGTATTGGGATTAGCTGTTCTTTGAATGTTTGATAGAATTCACTTGTGAATCCATCAGACCCTGGGGAATTTTTCTTAGGGAGTTCTTTGATGGCCTGTTAGATTTCATTTCCTGATATGGGATTATTTAAGAATTCTATTTCTTCTTCTGTTAGTCTAGGTAATTTATATTTTTGTAAATATTCTTCCATATCACCTAGATTGGTATATTTATTGCCATATAATTGGGCAAAGTAGTTTTTAATGATTGTCTTAATTTCCTCTTCTTTGGAGGAGAGGTCCCCCTTTCCATCTTTGATGCTGTTAATTTGCTTTTCTTCTTTCCTTTCTTTAATTAGATTGACCAGTACTTTATCTATTTTGTTTGTTTTTTCAAAGTACCAGCTTCTAGTCTTATTTATTAGTTCAATAGTTCTATCACTTTCGATTTTATTAATTTCTCCCTTAGTTTTTTTAGGTTCTCTAGTTTGGTTTTCTTCTGGGGATTTTTAATTTGTTCTCTTTCAAGTTTTTTATTTGCGTTTCCAATTCCTTGATCTCTTCCCTCCCTAATTTGTTAATATATGCATTCAATGATATGAATTTTCCTCTGAGTACTATTTTGGCTGCATCCCATAAGGTCTGAAAGGATGTCTCACCATTGTCATTTTCCTCAATGAAATTATTGTTTCTATGTTTTGTTCTCTAACTGATTTTGGAGTATCATATTATTTAATTTCCAATTAATTTTTGATTTGGTTCTCCATGTACTCTTACTGGTCATTATTTTTATTGCCTTATTATCTGAAAAGGTTGCATTTATTATTTCTGCTTTTCTGCATTTGTATGCCATGTTTCTGTGATTTGGTGTATGGTTAATCTTTGTGAATGTGTCATGTGGTGATGAGAAGGTATATTCCTTTTTGTCCCTATTTATTTTTCTCCATATGCCTATTAACTCTAATTTTTCTAAGATTTCATTCACATCTTTTACCTCTTCCTTATTCATTTTTTATTTGATTTATCTAAATTTGATAGTGGTTGGTTTACATCTCCCACTAATATGGTTTTACTGTCTATTTCCTCCTTCAATTCGCCTAGTTTCTCCATTAGAAATTTGGGTGCTATACCATTTGGTGCATACATGTTGATTAGTGATATTTCCTTGTTGTCTATATTCCCTTTTAACAGAATATATTTACCTTCCCTATCCCTTTTAACCAGGTTTATTTGTGCTTTGGCTTTGTCATATATCATGATTGCAACTCATGTCTTCTATCAGTTGAGGCCCAAAAGGTCTTACTCCATCCTTTAATTCTGACCTTGTATCTATCTGCCTCATGTGTGTTTCTTGGAGACAACATATGGTAGGGTTTTGGATTCTAATCCATTCTGCCATGCGTCTATGTTTTATGGGTGAGTTCATCCCATTCATGTTCCAAGTTATGATTGTCTCTTGTGGATTCCCTGGCATTTTGATATCCTCACCTAAATCTGACCTTCTTTAGCTATAACCTTCTAGTGATTTACTTTAGATCACTCCCCCTAGTCCCCTCCCTTGGTATGCTTCCCTTTCTAGCCCATCCCTTTTTGTTCCCTTTCCCTCCACCCTTTCTTTCCCTCCCTTTTTATATTCCCTCCCCCTCCTTAATTTCCCCCTCTCTCTTACCCTGTTGGATAAGACAGAATTCAAGATCCGATTGGACCTAGATGTTCTTCCCTCTCAGATTTGATTTCACTGAGAGTAAGGTTTAAGTAATACCCAATTCACACTCTCTTCCTCTCCTTCTTAGAGAATTCTTCCCCTCCCCTTCCCATGTGTATCTTTGTGTGAAAAAGATTATTCTATTTAGTTTTTTTCTATTTCTTTAATTATATCTTAGTACCATCAACAATACCCCCCATCCTTTTTCTTTCTTCCCCCCCCTTTTTCCATAGCATCTTGATGCCCCAATCTTTCCCTATGCATGATTCTTCTAACTACTCTAATAATGCATACACTTTTTGAGAGTTACACATTACATTTTTGCTACATATTAATATATATAATTTGATATATAGTCCTTATAGAAGAGAGTTTGAATAAAAGAAAAAGATAACATTTTTCTCCTTTTCCCTTTCCTTCATTTTTACCATTTCATGTTTCTCTTGCTCTTTGTGTTTTGTTGTCAAGCTTTCCACAGAGCTCTGGTCTTTTCTTTATAAATACTTGGAAATATTCTATTTAGTTGAATGCCCATACTTTCCCCTGGAAGTATATAGTTAGTTTTGATGGATAGCTGATTCTTGGTTGAAGACTCAGTTCTCTTGCCTTTCTGAATATCATGTTCCATTCCTTACGGTTGTTCAGTGTGGAAATTGCAAGGTCTTGTGTGACCCTGATTGGCATTCCTTTATATCTAAATTGTCTTTTTCTGGCTTCTTGTAAGATTTTTTCTTTTGCTTGAAAGCTTTGGAATTTGGCAATCACATTCCTGGGAGTTGTCTTTTGGGGGTTTAGTGTAGAGGGTGTTCTGTGAACTCTTTCAATGCCTATATTGCCGCCTTGTTCTAGAATCTCTGGGCAGTTTTCTTGGATGATATCTTGTATTCTGATATCAAGATTACTGTTTATTTCTGGCTTTTCTGGTAGACCAATGATTCTCAGATTGTCTCTCCTTCCTCTGTTTTCCATGTCTGTCACCTTGTCAGTGAGATATTTTGTTTTCTTCTAATTTCTTAATTTTTTTGACTTTGCTTTATTAATTCTTGCTGTTTTGCAAGATCATTTGTTTCCAGTTGCTCCATTCTGGTCCTTAAGGCTTGATTTTCTGCTTTGATCTTTTGGCATTCAGCTGTAATTTTTTGGTTCTCTAATATAATTTGTTGGTTTTCTTTTTGAACCATTTCCTACTTCTCTTTCCAGAGGGCTTCCATCTTTCTGATGATACGCTCCATTTGAGACTCTTCCAGGGCTTGTGGATAATTTTCATTTTTTTTTCCAATTTGCCTGTTTGACTTTCGTCCAGTATTTTCTCTATAGCTTGGATTTTTTTCCATAGAAAGTTTTGAGGGTGATAGTCTTCTTTTTTGATTTCTTGCTGGGATTTTGAGGCTCCTGTGATAGTTAGCCATTTTTTCTGGATGTTTTCAGTTCCCTCTTTAGTCAGAAATCAAGAGTCTGCTGAGCAGGATTTGTTTGTGTGTGTGTGTGTGTGTGTGTGTGTGTGTGTGTGTGTGTGTGTGTGTGTGTATGGAGTTAATGAGCAGGGTCTCGGTTTTCCTCAGTCCTTTACAGCTTTTCTCGGTGCCTTCCTCCAGGGCGCACTCAGTGTCTGTTCTCTCTTGCCTGCCTTGTTTTTTGGTTTAGTTACTTTTGGGGTGGGTCCCCAGCAGACCTGGTTAATTCCCAAGGACCCTAAAAATGCTCCCTGTTTGTTCCAGAGGGATTCCTGTCTCATTCCCTGACTCTGGCGGGCATGCTGGCTCTGGGCACCTGAAGTCTGCTCTCTCTCACATCTTGAGTTTTTCTGCCTAGCTGCCTTCAGGGAGGGGGGTCCCCCTGCTGTTCTAGTCAACTCACAAGGGTGCAGAAGTGCCCTCTCCTTGCTTCAGAGGCACCCCTTGCTTGTTTGTCTTGGAGTGCCCTGGCCCCGGCTCTGGCCCTATAGGTGGGGGTGGGGCAGGCTGGATCCACTCGCATTTGTGTTTGGGTGGAAGTCCTTTCCCCCTCTTATAGGCTGGTAAAGCCTTGATCCCATGCACCTTCACTGCTGGTGCCCACTCTACAGCTCCTCTGCTCCTCTGCTATAGATTCTTAAGGTCTTTTGGGGTGATCCTTATCAGTGTATGTCGGTATGTGATGGGGAGAGTGAGTAAGCCATGTTTAGCTGGCTGCCATGCTTACCCGGAAGCTACTCTTGGTACAGTCTCTAGGGGAGGAATGTTTGTTTCCCTGTCCTCTGGAGGCTTTTGATCGGATCTGAGGCCGAAGACTCCTGGAAGGCTGATGCTGCCCAAGCTCTCTCCAGTTCTCTCCAGCTGCTTCTCCACTGTCCGCAAGGTTCCCCAGTGCCTTTGCCAGCTCGGAGATTCCTGTCCTTGCGGGAGGCCCTGCACTCTAGGGGGGAAGGGGTCCTGGCTTCCCTGGGCTCTGAGGAGTCCTGATGGGATTAGGCTCAAATGGGTTGGTCTGGATGTGCCCGGAGGCAAATACCTCTGGTGAGACTGGAGCCAGATGGAATGACCCAGCTGCAGGGTTTCAGGCTCCCCGGTCTCTTCCTGGCTTCCTCCCAGCTGTCTGTGTTGGATGCTCTGAGCCTATCGCCCCACTGCTCACAAGGTAGACCCTCCAAACCAGCACCTTTGCCAGCCCAGAGGTTCCCTTTGCCTCTGGGGACTCAGCGCTCTGGGTTGGGGGGGAGGGGTCCTGGGACCTTCCTTCTGCCTTCCCCTTAGACCCAAGTGTTCTCAGATTCCAGCTTTTGGGGGGTGTACCTTTTGATTTGAGTCCAGAAGGAGGGTTCTCTGCCTCTGTCCTGTTGTTAAGTTTGAATTTCAGTCCCCTAGGAGCATTCAGTTGGTGATCCGTAAGGAAGGGTTTTCAGAGGTCTGAACTTTTGCTGCTTCTAAGCCACCATCTTGACTCTAACTGCTTGATTATTAAACAACTATTAAGCACTCAGGGAAATGCCAAGAGCAGCTCAAAAGCTTTTTGGGGAGAAAAAAAAAACTGCTGATGGATGTGAATTGGAAACTGATAAGGCCCTATAAAGGCAATAATACTAGGAGACCCTAGACTCAGTTTTCCTATTGTGCTATTTCCTTTATGAACATGAACATTTCCAATCTGATTGATTCTGAGGCTGATAGTGACAGCCTGTGAATAATGTGGAATTCTATTACATGATTGGCTGTTTGAAAAGATAGCTATAACTTTTATATGAAAGCAGAGTTAAAGAAATTTTTATCAGGTATTAGGTTACTCTGTGACTTTAGGTTTAGGCTGAGGCAATGCCTTTCCTATTTCATAGGGGATTTCTCCAACCTTGGGGCAAGAAATGCCAATGTTTTATAATGGACCTATTGTTATAATGATCAAGTACCTCTGAACTACTTAGTTGAAAATACTCTATACAAAAACTACTATGCCTATTGCTTTGATTTTATTGTTCTGAATCTGTGACCATTACTAGTTTCAACTTCCTGATCTAGGTAACTAGGGAAAATTAATTCTTAGATTTGGTGCTTAGATAGAGAAAAGATTCTCCTTGCTCCCTGGGAAGATATATACTCACACACACACACACACACACACACACACACACACACACACACACACACACACAAATATATAAATATATATATATATGTATATATATATTACGTATACTCACATATAAGGTAAAATGTATACAGTTATAGCTTTTCTAAATGATGTATGATATATATCCTAAAAAGGGGGGGTAAGATAAAGATGTGAGGTAATAAAGATGTAAAAAAGTTTTCTTTTCAATTTTTAATGGAGTTCACTTAGGGGAAAGCAATAATATTAAAATGGGTCCACTTCAGATACACATGTTTGGCTTTCAAATATTTTCCATTGGATAAAGAGATGTGCTTGCACCTGTGATAACTGTGAATGTGCTATTGTGGCCATGAAAAGCAATGGAAAAAGGCTAAATAAAGATGATGGTCCTAAATGATGTATTTTAAATTTTATTCTAGCAACAATGGGAAATAACTAAAACTTCTTTACAGTCCATTTAAATATGCCCAGATTGCTAGTCATTCAAATGCCTAACACAGGCTTTGGATATGTTTTAGTAACTGTTGATAAGATCTCAAATGGGATAGAGGCTTTTAAGTATAAAATTGTTTTAATTAATTGTCAAGAAGCTTTAAAATCATGATTTTCCCCCCTTCTGAGCTTTCTCTCTCAGAATATAAAACAGGTAAAGATCAAAAGAATAAATGTTATGTGAAGACTGAAACTTCCCCACTTTAGGCTTAATTTGAGGTTATTCCTAAAGCTCTGATGTTTATAAGGTTAATTCCAAAGGGTTTGCATTGGCTGTCACCATATGAACTGTTTATTGGAAAGCCAATGTGCTTAGATTAGGTTCTATAAAGCCTTCCTATATCATGCTAAATCTTCTCACTAGCAGGTTTAAGCAACATTAAGGTGACTTGGAAAATGGATCGACTAAAAGAAACTTCTGTAAATTTGCCCTGGAAAGAAGGTTTATTCCAGGTACTGTTAACATCTGACATCATAGTTAAAGATAACAAGATGCTGATGCATGATACATGTCTCTGTCTTTGAACTTACCAAATTGGACAATTTGTGGACTGGTTAAGGACAGATCCCTTTAACACAAAATTTCCAAGGGAAAATGATTACCCAGAAGCAGATAACTTCATGAAGTAGACAACTAACCCCCCCCCCAAACAAAACTATTGCTTAAATGATCATTAACTAGATGTTACACATTTTTTGTGACCAAATCCCTAACATTATCCAACTCAGAATTACATTAAGGAGTCAGGGAAAGGTCTAAGGGGATTAAACATAAAGAATTTATCTGAATGTGATATTTGTGATTGGTTGCCAGGGTCAGGTTAGACTAAATAAATTGTTTGAGAATTTTGTGCCCTATAATAAGAATGGTGGATATTATTTTACTTTATTGTGTTTAATGCTTCCCAATACTTGTATCTGCCTGTGGAAATGCCTGCCATAAAACTTACATGAAAGTATCCCAAACAACAAATGATAGCAAGTCCAAGACTGTGATCTTATATTCATGAAGGTTACGTAGAATCAAAGTAGAGACTATGAAATGAGAATTTCTGGCTCAAATTTCCTGCTACCACTGTGATAACAAAATTTTAAAACTGACCCAACCTCTATCTTGAGCTTCCCTAACTGTTTACTTGAAGTTAAGTAGGTGACATCTCCTGCTAAAGCCCCTCCCCTCTCTGAGAGATGGTAAAAAAAGGTTATCATTTTTAAACTGTGCTAATTCTACAGTTTTGCAGAGAAACCTTTTGACATGACACCTAAAACTCACTGTTATCTTTACCTGGTCATTCCTTCCTACCTTACCAACTTCCCTGGAGTAGGGAATTGAAGAAGGAAAAAATGGGAAGGCCATTGTCATTGACTTGTATTCAAGAGCCATGCTGGTAAATGTTTAACAAACAGCACTCCCCCACCCCCGGAACAAAAATGTAAGATACACTGTTAAATTTAATCTGCATTATTAACATCACCATCCTAAGTCTAGAAATTGCTTTAATTTGTAACACTTGCCAAGTTATGAAGTGAAAATGTTCACGAAGAAAATTTAAGAATTTAAATAATTAAAATTTAAATTGTTAAATTGTTCAAATTTAACAATTAACAACACAATTCTGTCTATATCCAAGGGCATATGGACAATGGCATAGAACATCCTAGCCCAATGATGGTAAACCTATTGCATGGGTGCCAAAGATGGCATACAAAGCACTTTTGGTGGGCACTAGGCTACCCTCCCTCCCCACACCCCACCACTCCCAGTTTGTTACTAGAAAGGCAGAGGGACTCAGGTTGAGATGCTCTCTTCCCCTTTCCATTGCACCTGACAGCAGTTTTTTCACATTACCTACCCCTCTGTACAGCAGCCCAATGGGAGTGCTTTCTCTCTCCCCTGTGTGGGGTAAGGAGTGGAGGCATGCCTGGCACTCAGTGGGGGGCAGGCAGAGCACTCAGTCTGGGGGTTGGGGTGGTGGCAGGGCCTGGTACTCCTCTAAAAGGTTCACCATCACTGTCCTGGTCTATTTAGCAAGTATGTGCAGGCAGATTTTGTGTCCCCTTTAGCTGCTAAATATTGTGATGCAACTATAAGTTCTAAAATGTTATCTGTAAATATTTAAAATAAGACAATTAAAGAAGTACCTAAACCATAAATTATGTCATGACAAATGATGCTAAAGAATTAACATGTAGTTACTTACTCCATGACTGTTACACTGCACCGTTGAACAAGATTTTGCTGCATCTATGATTCTATTCAAAAATACACACTGAGAATTAAAACAAAACTGAAAAACAAAGAGAGAGAAAGAGTCTATATTTGGTGGGCCAATGCATCTTAATGGTCTTTTCATCCTTTGTACAAAACAACTCAATAATTAAATTTGGAATTAAGTAGAAATTTATATGGACATGACCACTTAATTATTATGGGAACAGTATTAAGTACACATTTAAAATGTTATTTTTGATTTTTATATTGTGCCTGTGTCTATTTAATGAAGTCAGAGATTTCAAGCACAAGACTTGAAAACCTCCATCATTGAACATTAGATAGATAATATTTGTAATGATGACATGAAGAAAGGATTAAACTATTTATCATCAGAAGACCAGAATTCTAGTACTGGCACTGCCATTTTATTAGCTATGTCTCTGTGGACAAGATAATTTATCTCCTTGACACAACTTCTTATTCCCATACCCATTTCATTCCTACCCCCACTGAGGTAGCTGGTGGTACTGTGGATAAAGTAATAGGTCTAGATACAGGAATGAATTCAAATTTGGTCTCATACATTTACTATGTGCCTCTGGAAAAGTCATTTAACCACTGTTTGCCTCAGATTTCTCAATCATAAAATGAAGATAATAATAGCACCTAGCTCACAGGTTTGATGTGAGAATCAAATGTTATAAAATTTATAAAGTGCTTAGCATAGTACCTGATACATTATAGACACTATGTAAATATTTATTCCCTTTTCTTTCTCTTTCCCCATCCCTATTTAGTAAAAAATGGGGATAATAATAGATATCTAATAATAATACTTCATAGACTTAATGAAGATTAAAAGGGAGTGCATATAAAAGTATTTTGAAAATCATAAGCATTACAAAAATATAAAGTATTCTTTATTTGATATCTTTGAAATAAGGGTATAAACAGATAAAATTTCCAAATGAATTTTAATAACTTTTATTAATCTTCATTAGAATTATGTGAATAAATTTGCCTTTATGTATTCTCTTAAAAATATACTTCTCAATATCAAAGATTCCTTCATCAAACAACTATATTTTCAAAATTATTAACACAATTTCCAGTTTAAAGACAACAAGCCATAAGTTGAATAGACTGAACTTTTTTTAAAAGTTCAATACATAAATATATTAGCTAGGAGTCATGGCCTGTATTCTGTAAGTCCAGAGTAACTTTGGGTTCTCTTCATTGTCAACAATGTTAAGGTCAAGAATTTAGTTTAATAATTAAATTTTAATTCATGCATCCTCCTAATAACAGGGGTAGAATTTTATTTCATTTTTGCAAGATCTGCTGTGATTTAAACTATAATTTATATTCATACATTTAAATTCTTATAAATATAGATCATATCAATGTTTTTCTGAAAAAATTATTTTCAAAATGGAAATGCCTCTAGAATTATCCTAGAGACCCTTGAAGTGTAGCTCAATTCTAAGGTTTAAGCTGTGGCTCAGAGAAAATTGCTTTTCAAGAGAATTACATAACAGGCTACAGAAGCAACAAAGTCCATATGGCTAAATAAGATTGGTGGCAGAATTGGTGGGAATTCATTAGAGAATGATCTGTTTTAACTTTGCTCATATTTTGCACTGAAAAAGTGAACTTTTATGGGAAACATATGTAATATTTCATAAAGAGATGCTAATCATTTACCTTCTTACCATCACATGGATTTCCATTTGAAATCAACATTGGATCTCGAACATTTTTTTTAAACTTGTGATCTAAACTTATACAGACAGTGTTTAATACATAACTATATATCACAGCAACATTTTCTCGAATATATGGTTTTCGATATGGGTATGTACAAATTAATTTTCCACAGAGGAGATTCCTGCAAATATAACAATGAAATTAATTGTAAAATACAAGATGGGACAACTCTGGTCAACTGATTCCCAATAATAATCATTTAATGAAGTTAAACAGTGTGAGAGGGCTGGTCAACAGAGACAATAAAACGTTAAACAAAGTATAAATATACAAAAACATTAGTCAAATCTGACAAAACTAGAGGGTGGCTTTGTTAACTATTTATGATATTTAAAGAAGTCTTCAACCAAACTTGACAGAAAAGGAGGATGGATAACATTCAGTCTAGACAGTAGACAATTCTAAGGAATATAACTTCTAGAAAGACAAAGAAAGAAGAACCTAAGGGGAAAGAATCTAGTTTTTGAAAGACCAAAATATCATTTTCCTTCTATAGAAGGCAAACAAGAAACGCAGCAAGGGAATTTCTCTCCTCCCACACTGTCCAGGGCATTTTGCAATGGACCTACCAATCCAGGAATGGGCACAATATTAAATAATAAGCAGGCCTTAGAGAGGTAAAATCTTTGGGAGTATGACTTCTGGCTACAGAGATGGGAACCAGCTATAGATTCATGAAAACATTAGTTCTGGCAGTCTAGAGTCAAGCTGTGGAGAGGAGCAGACCCAGTAAAACACAGACAAAAGTTCTTCCCAGGAGAACAACCACACCCAGGGAGAAGTGTCATGAGAATATCATGAATAACTGCTAAAAGATGCCAGGGCCCACTATGCCAAGAGTATGAGTTGCCTTGGACAAGTATCTCTTATGTGCATGTCATCCTACTGTATTGTGTGTGTGTGTGTACATGTGCCTTTTCATGTCAAGTGTATTTGTAAGAGAATGCAGTTCAGGATTTGAGGGAATTAGTCTCGCAGAGACTCTTCTTATAACGTTTTCTCAATAAATGTCTTTTTTCTACTGATTAACCATTAAAGATAAGTGTACCAATGGAAGTTTGTGACCTATAGACTTGGAAAAGTGAACTCACAATGTACCTTGCACTAGAGCTATAATAGTCACTATTTAGAGACCCAATCCACAGCTTAAAATTTAAATTGCAGAGAAATCTCAGACAGGATGCTGCATATCTATGATATCTATTAATTCTATAAACACACTTTCTATACTGAAATACCAGTATCAATTAGGAGGGTTTTATAGGGAATCAACACAGAAGGATTAACATATAATAATACTCAAGGATATGGTTCTTAATCCAGAGAAGTAGATCGTGCAACAACTTTTTTAAGTTTTAAATCTTAAATATAACTTCCCCTCTAAGGTGACTTTTCATTTTCTCTTTATTTGTCTTACAATGCATGTTGTCTCTACCATCAATATCTAAGTTCCTTGCAGGCAGGTACTATTTTTGTTTTAGTACAGTTCCTGGCATAAAGGAAGCAATTAATAAATGCATGTTGATTTAGTAATTGAGTTAAATACATATATCTTCAAACATGTAAATTAACTTGGGAGCAAAATATTTTTCAGTCAGTTATTGATATTTTCTTTTTTGTTGTATAAAATTCTTCACTCAAAATGTGTAAACACTCATCAAAACACTAAGTGTTTGTGGAATGAATAAATAAAATCAAGTTTGAAGAGTAGAAATTTCTTTTCAGATATCTTCAAAACTCACTCATAGATGTATTTTAAAATATCAAGAGTATCACAGATCAAGAAATTCAGATAGTACTAGAGTGACATTGTTTTTAAAAGGTTAAAGAACTCTTCAACCAGGCTTTATAGAATTATAAGGCAGATAACATTCATTCTAGGCCTCTGTAAGTAGGAAGAAGAATCTGTGCGTTTACCTTTTGAAACTCACTAGCTTCCATCAGTACACTTATTTTTAATAGTCAGCCAGTAGATACAATTAGCTCAAAACAAAGAGATTTATTGAGATGGCATCTTAAGAATAGTAGCTGTAAAACAGACTACCCAAAATCCTATGCTGTATTACCATATAGAGATTATTCATGATGAAGAAATCACTGAGCCTTCTATTTATCAAATAAAATATTTTCAAAACATACCTCCAATTACAGAACACAAATTTATTTTCTGCACGTCGGCCACAGTTCCCAAACCTATCTTGCTGACTATTGATTTCTTCATAGCAGGCAAAGGGACCATTTTTGGAAGCTGAGAATTTAGAAATAAAAATGAATAATCAAGGATTTTCTTTCTCACATAAGCCTTCCATTTCTTTGTCTATATATGTTGTGTGAACTCCATGACTGGCATAGTATGGATCTTTCTATTAGTATGAATGGGAAGAATCAGAGCATATGAATAATTATGATATACCTCATGCCCTATTGCTACTTGTTGATGATTCCACTATGTCTCAAAGCCCTTCCATTTGATCGTGATTCAGTTTTAGTCCTAAAATAGAAAGGTATCTCAATGAAGTACCACCAAATAGAGAATACCAAAGGTGTAAATAGTAACTCTGAATAATTAAATGCACTGGAAAATTGTAGTCATTTTATCCTGATGGGAAAATTTTCCAGGCAAACAGAAGAAGTTGAAAATATTGGTCCTGGACTAATTATTATATTACATACTAATTAGTTTTATTTTGAAGGCTATAAATTCTGGCATTTATTGCTTCCTAGTTTCTTACAAGTTTCATTTCTTTCTAAATTACTCTAGAATGTTTTATTGGGTTTTTAAAAAAATCCTTACTTTCTGTCTTAGAAGAGCAGTACGGGCTAGGCAGTGAGAGTTAAATAACTTGCTTAGACACACAGCTAGTAGGTGTCTGAGGCCAAATTTGAACTTAGGACCTCCTGTTTCAAGGTCTAGCTCTCAATCCACTAAGCCATCCAAGATGCTCCCAGAATGTTTTAGTGTTGTTCCATAATCTCTAAAGATTCTATAAAATTTTATATTTCATCAGGCCAATATTTGTTCACTTTCTCATACTCTATATGTTAAGACACATTTATGCTTTAGAATCCTCTCTAACATTTTTTCACATTAAGAGCAATTATTTTTGTCTCCCTTTTCTCTATCCCCATTGGAAAAAATGAAAAGAAATACATGCAATAAAGTAAAACAAATTCTTATACTGGCTATATTAAAAATGTATTTTATTCTACATATTAATCCATCACTTCTTTAGCAGGAAGAGGCATTCTTCTTGAGGGTTTCTGGAATTATGGTTGATCACTACATTGATGAGAGAGTTGAAGTCTTTCAAAGTTGTTTTATTTATATTTTTATTTTGTATGAATTATTCTGTTTCTGCTCACTTTATTCTGTATCAATCTGTACAGTCTTTTCAGGTTTCACTTAAACCATACATTTTGTTTCTTATAACATAATAGTTTTCCAGTTTATTCATGTGCCATAATTTGTTCAGTAATTCAAAGTTTAACACACTGTTTGGAGTCAGAATTCTACATTTTTTCTAGGAAAACATCAAAACAAGCCAGTTTTCTCACAGTCACTTCCATTTTTTGTCAATTTTATCAATTTGATGGGTGCCAGTCAGTCAATAAACGTCTGTTAATCACCTATAATGTGCCAGGCCACTGTGCCAAGTGCTAGGGATATGAAAAGGCAAAAGACAGCTTACAATCTAATGGAGTAAGAACACAAACCAACAAACATATGCAAGCTAAACACAAAGTAGATAGGAAATAATTAACAGAGAGAATACTTATTTTTTTCCTTTTCTAAAAAAATTATTTTTATTGTCATGCAAAACACACTTCCATATTGGCCATTATTGTAATAATACATCAAAAACAAAACCCCAAAATAAAACCAAAAATTCAGTGATGTGAAAGATGACTCCAACAGTTCTTTCTCTGGAAGTAGATAGCATTCCCCACCATAAGTCTTTCAAATCATTCATTTTATTCTGAGAGTAGCCAAGTTTTCCTAGATGATCATCATACACTATTGCTGTTACTGTGTACAATGTTCTCCCAGGTCTGTTTATTTCCTTCTGTATCAGTTCACACAGATCTTTCCAGCATTTTCTGAAATCATCTTTCTTATTATATCTTATAGCACAATAGTATTCCATCACCAACATGTACCAAGATTTGTTCAGCCATTACCCTAATTGATAGGCGTTCCCTCAATTTCCAATTCTTTGTCACTACAAAAAGAGCTACTATACTTTTGTACATATAAGTCCTTTCCCCATTATTTATTATCTCTTTGGGATACCGACCCAGTAGTGGTATTACTGGATCAAAGGAAAGGCATAGTTTTATAGCCCTTTGGGCATACTTCCAAATAAGAAGGTGCTTAAATTTAAAGCAGTTGGAGAAGGTTTCCTGTAAAAGATATTTTAGTTGGAACTAGCAGGAATACAGATTCCAGGCATGGGAAATAGTCAGAGAAAATGCCTGAGAGCTGAAAGATGGAGGAATGTCTTATTCACAAAACAATCAGGAAGCCAATGTCACTGGATCCCAGAGTATATTATAGGCAGTAAGGAGTAAGGGAAAGCTGAAGAAATGGGAAGGACTTTTAATGTGAAACAGGATTTTGTATTTGATTCTGGTCATAATAGGGAGTCACTGGACATTATTGAGCAAGGGAGCGATTTGGTTGGGCCTATGCTTTAGGAAAATTATTTAGGCAGATGGATAAAGGGAAGATCGAAATGGAGAAAGCATGAGATAAACAAACCTAGCAGCAATCTATTGCTGTAATCTAAACATAAGGTAATAAGCCACCAGAGTAGTGGCAAAGGGAAGAGGTATAGTCAAGAGATGTTACAAAATTAACCAGCCTTGGAAGGAGATCAAATAAAAGGAATGAAAGATAATGGGACATCAAGGATTACATATAGGTCGTGATTTTAAGGAAAACAGTGGTCCTTGACAGTAAAAGAAAAGTTTGCAGGTGGATGTTCTAAGGGTTAAGGCAATTTGTTAAGTTTGGGACAAGTTAAATTTAAGATGTCTACTTGAATCCAGTTTAAGATGTCTGAAAGGTAGTTTAAGATATGAGATTAGAAGTCAGCAGAGAGATTGGGGCAGGATAGGTAGATTCAAGAATCATCAGAACAGAGATGCAAGTAAATTCTTACTTACTGAAGCTGTGCTGACAAGATCACCAAGGTAAGAAGTATAGACAGAGAAGAGAAGAGGTCCCAGAACACAACCATGATTCACATCTATGGTTAGAGGGCATGATTTGGATGAGGGTCCAGCAAAGGAAACCAAGAAGTAGTGTGACAGGTAATAGGGAAACAAGTAGAGAATATTGTCCAAAATAACTAGAGAGATAACAGTATCGAGAAGGAAGTCAAGAAGAATGAAGATTGAGAAAAGGCCATTGGATTTGGCAAGTAAGAGGTCATTAGTAACTGTGGAGACAGCTATTTCCATGCACTGATGAGGTCAGAAGACAAATTGTAAGGGATCAAGAAGAGAGAAAGTAACGGTACCTATTGTAGATAGCCTTCTCAAGCAGGAAAGCCACAAAAAAAGAGAAGACATACAGGATGATAATTAACAGGGATAGAAGGATCAAGTGAGGTTTTTTTGAGGATGGGAAGACATGTTTGTAGATAGTAGGGAAAAAGCCAATAAACATAAAGGTTGAAGATAAGTGAGAAAGAGAAGACATCAGAAGAGGCAAAACATTGGAGGAGATGAAATAGACTGGAAGCACTTGTGCAAATAGATGGGTTTGCCTTCATAAGGAATAGGACTACCTTTTTGTGTGAAACAGGGGTAAAGGACAAGATAATGCCAAAAGGCAGCTGAGAGATATGATATGAAATGAATGAAAAGGAGAAAAAGGAAATCTTATAAAATTTGAGGCAAGATGTTCCACTGAGATTTAGCAGCAACTATTATAAAGCAATAGAGAACTTGGAATAAAATATTCCAGAAGACATAGGATATGGGCTTACAACCAAGAAAACTTACCCAGGAAAAATTAGTATAATTCCTTAGGCAGGGAAATGGATTTTTTTGTTTGTTTGTTTGTTTTAAAACCCTTACCTTTGGTCTTAGAATTTATACAAAGTATTGATTCTAGGAAAGGGCTAGGCAATTAGGGTTAAGGGACTGGCCTAGGGTCACACAGCTAGGAAGTATCTGAGGCCAGATTTAAAACCCAGGTTCTTACAACTCCAGGCCTGGTATTCTGTCCATTGTGCTACCTAGCTGCTCCCCCAAAATGACTCTTAAATGAAATAGAAGGTATCCAAACATTCCTCATTAAAAGACCAGATCTGAGGGGAACTTTGAAGTTCAAAGAGAGGAATGAAGAGAAACACAAAAAAGTAAACAGAAATTAAGATAAATGATTAAATAAGGATCAACTGCTTATATTCAAAAATCTACACATTTTTTCAATTACACATAGAAACAATTTTCTAAATTTTTTCCTGACATTTTACAATTTAAATTATCTATCTCCTTCTCTCTTCTCCCCTGCTTCCCAAGATGCTAAGTAGTCTAATAAAGGTTATACCAGAACTGCCATGAAATACGTTATTTCCATATTCCCTATGTCATGAAAGAAGAAATATATCAAGCATGCAAGAAAAAATTCATGAAGGAAATAAAAGGAGTACACTTCAATCTGTATTCAGATTGACAATTCTTTCCATGACTGTGGATGACATTTTTCATTGTGAGTCCCTTAGAGTTGTCTTGGATTCTTGTATTGATGATAATTGTTTGGTTATTCACAGTTGACCACTGTACAATATTTCTGATATATATATAATGTTCTTTTGGTTCTATTCACTTCACTCCATTCATAGAAGTTGTTCTAGGTTAATCATTTCTTATGGCACTATAGTATTCCATTACACTACATGCCACAACTTATTCAGCCATTCACCAATTGATGGGCATCTCCTCAGTTTCCATTGCTGCCACAAATAATTTTGTACATAGGGTTTTTTTTCCTATTTCTTTAATTTATTTGGGATTTAGATCTTGTAGTGGTATTGCTGGGTCAAATTGGTATTGCTTAGTTTTATGCCCTTTTGGGTATGGTTCCAGTTTGCTTTCTAGAATGGTTGTATCAGTTCACAAATCCACAAATTGTGTCCCACATCCCCTCCAACATTTTCCTGTTTGGACACATTAGCCAACAAGATAGATGTAAAATGGTTCGTTTGAGTTGTTTTGATTTATACTTCTTTAATCAATGGTGACTTAGAGCATTTTTTCATATGACTATGGATAGTTTTGATTTCTTCTCAGTACTTCCTGTTCATATACTATGATGGCTTATCAATTGGGAAATGCTCTGTACTCATAAATATTAGTCAATTCTCTAAATATTTAAGAAATGAGGCCTTTGTCAGAGCTACTTGCTATAAAATATTTTACCATTTTTTATTTCCCTTTTAAACTTAGTTGTGTCTTCAAGGACAGGTGCTTCTTGCCTGGCCAGGCCAGGCCTATCTAACCTACTCTATAAAATATTTACTAACTATCTTCCTAATTAAACAAACATTCATCATCCATGAACTCCTCAAATCAGATTTTATCCTCCAACTATCATTAATAAAATGTCAATTGAAAAGACTAAAACAGACTAATCTCCTGCTCTCTAAGGATCCAGAAGCCAAAGTCTTAAACTGCCAACTGTTCCTCTCTTAACTTCCCTGTCTCCTAGGTAATGGAATTTTCAGCTCTGGCAAACTGGCCCCGGCCAGTTCTCTTTTACTTAGAAATCCTGCACTACCCCCCCCCCCCAATAGAGAATGGGAGAGATTAAGAAAATCCCTTTAACACTGCATTGTTTTGTTTGTACTGAAAAGGCTTAATTTTATGTAATTGAAATTATCCATTTTACTTCCTTATTCTGTTCTCTATGTTTTATTTGATCATAAATTCTTCCATTTTCCATAGGTCTAAAACTTTCCCACATTCCCTAACTTGATTATGGTATCACTCTTTATTTCTAGATCATATATACACTATATCTTGGTATACAGTATGAGATGTTGATCTATGCCAAGCTTCTGCCATATTGTTTTCCAGTCTTCCAAGAAGTTTTGTCAAATAGTGAGTCCTTCCCCCAGAAGTTTAGATCCATGGGCTTCTCAAATACTAGATTACTATGATTGTTTATTACTGTGTGTTAAATAATCTATTTCATTCATCTACTATTCTATTTCTGAGCCAAAACCAGATTGTTTTGATGATTGATAACACTAGAATTCAATTTGAGATCTGCTATGGCAAGGCCTCCTTCCCTCAGATTTTTTTTTCATTAATTCCCTTAATATTCTGGACCTTTTGTTCTTCCAGATAAATACTTTTATTGTTTTATCTAGCTCTATGAATTTTTTGGTAGTTCAATTGGTATGGCACTGAATAAGTAAATTAATTTACATAGAATTATAGTTTATTATCATTAATTTACATACAATTGTCAAATGATATGGCTCTGACTACTCATGAACAATTAATGTTTTTCCAAGTGTTTAATTTAGGACTAACTTGCATGAAAAATGTTTTGTAAATATATTCATATTATTTCTGTGTTTATTTTGATGGGTAGACTCCCACCTACCCCCACATATTTTACATTATTTTCAGTTATTCTGAATGGAATTTCTCTTTCTACCTCTAGCTATTGAACTTTGTGTATAGTATGTAGAACTACTTATGATTTCTGTGGGTTTATTTTATGTACTACAATTTTGTTAAAGTCTTTAATTGTTTTGATTAGTTTTTTGGTTGATATGGTAGAACATCATATCATTTGCAAAGAGTGATAACTTGGTTTCCTCATCCCTGTGCTGGATGTTTTTAAGTATTCTATTTCTTCTTTTGTTAAGTTAGGTAGTTTATATTTTTGTAAGTAACCAATTTCATTTAGGTTGTCAAATTTATAGGCATATAGTTTGGCAAAATAGCTTTCAATTATTGCTTTAACATCTTCTTCATTGGTTGTGATTTTACCTTTTTCGTTTTTGATACTGGTGATTTGATTTTCTCTTATTTTTTAAGTTAAATTAATAATAGCTTATCTATTATTTTTTTTCATAAAACCTGCTCTTTCTTCATTATTTTAATGGTTTTCTTACTTCCAACTATATAAATCTACTCTTTGATTTTCAAGATTGCCAATTAAGTGTTTAACTGGAAATTTTAAATTTGTTCTTTAAATTCCATGTTCAATTCACAGATCAGCTCTTGCTCTATTTTACTCTAAGTATTGCTTTGGTTTTCAAGTATTCCCCACTTTGCCAATTCCTTCTCTCAAGCCCTGTGTTGTGGGCTTATTCCTAACATACCAGTACCTTTCCCTGGGCTGCATGCAGTAGACTGGTACTGGGTAACTTTCCCCAGTCCACGAGGTGGGCTTTCCTGAGTATTCTTCCTTGGGTCTTATCCCAAGTGGGATTATCCCATATCTGCCAATTCCCCCGATGTCACACATGCTGGGCTACCCTCACTTCAATGGGCTGAGGCTCTCCTGTTTTCCTTAGTTTTGAGGTCTTTTTTTCTTTTTCTTTTTTTGTGGATTTTTGGAGATGGGTTTGGGTGAACTTTGCATATTCCTTAGTCTGCCATCTTAGCTTTCTAGAAATAGAACTCCAACTGCTTACATTCAAAATATGGGATGATTCATGTGTCCCCTCTGACTATAACATCATCAGGAGTCTTAGTAGAAGTCCAAGGTGGCCTGGGAGTGGCTCTTCTTGCTGTGATGATCTTAAGAAAGGAAATGTGAAGGAATGTGGCCTAACAGTACCAGATCTTAAACTGTACTATAAAGCAGTGGTCATCAAAACAATATGGTACTGGCTAAGAGACAGAAAGGAGGATCAGTGGAATAGACTCGGGGCAAGTGACCTCAGCAAGACATTATGATAAACCCAAAAATCCCAGCTTTGGGGAAAAAAATCCACTATTTGACAAAAACTGCTGGGAAAATTGGAAAACAGTATGGGAGAGATTAGATTTAGATCAATATCTCACACCCTACACCAAGATAAACTTGGAAAGGGTTAACTACTTGAATATAAAGAAGGAAACTATAAGTAAATTAGGAGAACACAGAATAGTATACTTGTCAGATGTTTGGGAAAGGAAAGATTTTAAGACCAAGCAAGAGTTAGAAAAAATTACAAAATATAAAATGAATAATTTTGATTACATTAAATTAAAAAGGTTTTGTACAAACAAAACCAATGCAACCAAAATTAGAAGGTAAACAACAAATTGGCAAAAAAATCCTTATAACAAAAAACTCTGACAAAGGTCTAATTTCTCAAATTTATAAGGAGTTAAATCAATTGTACAAAAAAATCAAGCCATTCCCCAACTGATAAATCGGCAAGGGAAATGAATAGGCCATTTTCACATAAAGAAATCAAAGCTATCAATAAGCACATGAAAAAGTGTTCTAAATCTCTTATAATTAGAGAAATGCAAGCCAAAACAACTCTGAGGTACCACCTCACACCTAGCAGATTGGCTAACATGACAGCAAAGGAAAGTAATAAATGTTGGAGGGGATGTGGCAAAATTGGGACATTAATGCATTGCTGGTAGAGTTGTGAATTGATCCAAGCATTCTGGATGACAATTTGGAACTATGCCCAAAGGATGCTAAAAGACTGTCTGCCCTTTGATCCAGCCATACTATTTCTGGCTTTTTACTCCAAAGAGAAAATAAGGAAAAAGACTTGTACAAAAACATTTATAGCCACACTTTGTGGTGGCAAAAAAAAAAAATTGGAAAATGAGGGATGCCCTTCAATTGGGGCATGGCTAAACAAACTGTGGTATCTTTTGGTGATGTAATACTATTGTGCTCAAAGGAATAAAGAACTGGAGGAATTCCGTGTGAACTGGAACAACCTCTGGGAGTTGATTCAGAGTGAGAGGAGCAGAACCAGGAGAACATTATACACAGAGACTGATACACTGTGGTACAATCGAATGTAATGGACTTCTCTACTAGCAGCAATGCAGTGATCCAGGACAATTCTGAGGGACTTATGAGAAAGAACACTATCCACCTTCAGAGGAAGAACTGTGGGAGTAGAAACACAGAAGAAAAACAACTGCTTGATCACATGGGTTGATATGATTGGTGATGTAGATTCTAAATGACCACTCTAGTGCAAATATCAATAATATGGAAATGGGCCTTGATCAATGACACATGTAAAACCCAACGGAATTGTGCATTGCTATGGAAGAGAGTGGGGGGAGGGGAAGGAAAGAATATAAATTCTGTAATCATGGGAAAATATTCTAAAGAAAGAAATTAATTAATTGAACTTTTCCAAATTCAAAAAAATAAAGAAAAGAAGGAATATATTTGGTGGGGAGGACGGGAAGATTATAGTTATTATTTAGTCATTTTCAGTTGGGTTCAACTCTTTGTGACTCTTTTTAGGGTTTTCTTGGCAAAGAAAAACTTATGGGAGTGGTTTGTTATTCCCTACTCCAGTTCATTTTCTAGATGAAGAAGCTAAGGCAAACAGTCACATAGCTAGGAACTATCTGAGATTGACTTTGAACTCAGGACTTTCTGACCCCATGGCTAGTACTCTATCCACTGTACCACCTAGTCACCCTATAGGAAGGACAGGGGAAATTTATTTCACATAATCAGGGTATGTAAGTACATCTACATAAACAAGGAAGAGAAGGTACAGGATAGTTCCTGAGATTTGAACTCTGAACTCAAAAGAAAGAATGCACACACACACACACACACACACACACACACACACACACACAAATACATTTTTCTCAACATAGAAACAAGAGGAAAAGAGGAGAAGTGGGGAGAATAATTCAGAAGGAAGGTAAACTAAAGAAGGGTTAGTTTTAAGCAAAAGAAATTCTAAAGATGTGCAAAAACAATACTTTAGTATATAGTTCTTTCTGAGGTGGCAAAGAATGGAACCTGAACAGGAACTAACAAATTGGTGAATGGGTAAACAAATTATAGTATATAAATTTAAGAGAATATTGTTGTGTTGATCTCTCATCAGTATAATTAACAAACATGATTCTGGAGGACTAATGATGAAATATGCTACCCACCTTCTGATAAAAAGTGAAGGACTAAAAATATAGAATGAGAAATTTTGTACATGTAAAATGTATTTTAAAATTTGTTTTAATTGACTATACATATTCATAATTTTTTATTTATGCTCTCAAAAGACGGGTAGGATTGAGAGGTAAAAAGGCCATTTTTTACTAATTAAAACAAATAAAATATATTTCTTAAAAGTAGTAAAAATTGAATAGTAATTCAAACCTAAAATTTTAATAAATCAGCAATAATAAAACTATTGTTTAAAAATAAGTAGATCAGTGGAACAGACTACATAAGTAAATATAAAAAACTCAGAAACAGTGATAAAATTGAAAATATATATCATTCAGGAAGAACTTCTTCAAGATAAAAATTACCTCATAATCTAAGAGAAAAATAAATAAAAAAGAAAAGATAGAATTGAACAAATTGTTGGAGAAATTATAGTTTAAAAGTCTTATGGCATCTTCTAATTGGTATTCCTAAAGAACATATAAATTTCTCAGTACCACAGTGTATTTTTACAAAACTAGATCATGTATTAGGGAACAGAGACATAAGAAACATCTTTTTAAACCCTTTCTTTCCATCTTGGAATCAATACTGTGTATTGGTTCCAAGGCAGAAGAGTGATGAGGGCTATGCAATGGGGGTCAAGTGACTTGCCCAGGATCACACAGCTAGGAAATGGCTGAGGCTAGACTTGAACCTAGGACCTCCTGTCTCTAGGCCTGGCTCTCAATTCATTGAGCCACCCAGCTCCCCCTCATAACAGACATTTTTAACAAGGCCAAAATAGTAAAGCACACCCTTTAGAGACCATAATGCAATAAAAAAAGAAATTATTGCAGGAAGAACAAATAAAGGACTCAGTTCCAAATAGAGATAACCATGAAATAATGTAATGATTTTTCAAAGAAAAATAATTTTAAAAATTATGTTAAACAAAATGATGAAAGAATATGCTGAAATTTCTGGGATTCAGATATATTATCAAAATAAAAAGGATAAGATTAATTAACTGAATATACATTTTAAGTAGAAGTCAACAGTTAAACACAAAATAAGCATAGAAAGGAAATACTAAAAATTTAAAGAGAAATAGGTAATTTGAAAACCAAATTAGTGTAGAAATGAGCAACAAAATTAAAAGCTGGTTCTTTGAAAAGATTAACAAAATTAATACTTTTAACCAACTTGATTTTTAAAAGGCAAAAAGATCAAGTTAAAATAGCAAATGAACAAGGTATAATCGCAATAAAAAGAATCAAATTCTACTAAGCTTTGTTATATGCTAACAAAATTAAACACAAAGGAAACAAAGAAATTACTTCTAAAATATAAACTACCCAAATTAACAACAACAAAAAGAGACATCTTAAATAATCCAATATGAGAAAAAGAAATAGAACTCACTGTAATGATCCAGTAAAAAAACTCCTAGTTCTGAGGGATTCAAAGGATACTTTTAAAGAACAATTGGCACCACTAAAAGAATAACTGGTACTAAACAAATTGAGCACAAAAGCACCTAATCAGATTCTTTTTAAAAGAATAAGAAAAGGAGAACTATTGTTTAATAAAGGTAATGAATACTGATCCAGAAATTTTAAATAATATCCTGTCAAATAGACTCAAAGAATTTTTCCAAAAAAAAAAAAATCATTCATTGTTAGCATGTTGGATTTATACTAGCGATGAAGGGATAGTAAAGCATTAGCAAATCAATCAATATAATCAATAACATTAACAATCAAAACATATCAAACTGCACAATTATCCCAGTAGATGCAAAAAAAACAACTTTTGACATCACATGACACATGTAAGCTAAAAACTCTAAAAAGTGTTGGCATAGATGGAGCTTTTAATATAACAAGAATCTAAAAGCAAAAGCAAATATCACATGCAAAAGGTATATATTAGAAGTTTCTCAACCCATCTGATCTCCCAAAACACATGATTAAAAGCAAATGTGACTACTTTCTCTGCTATTGTTCGTTATAGTTCTGAAAATGATAACAATAGCAATAAGAGAAGAGAAAATAAAGGCTATTTCCCTAAGAGTGCAGATGTCTTCCCTATTTTCTCCTCCTTCAATCATTCATCTCAAATGAAGATGTGGATCTTCTCTTTGCCCTGGCAAACCTCTGCATGAATCTTTGACTCTATCCCACCTCAACTTTCCTCTGTCATTCCTACTCTTTTACTAATCTTCAATGTTACCCTATCTCAGTGATGGGGAACCTTTTAGAAAAATAGCCAGGCCCCACCACCACCTCACCACCCCAGACCAAATGCCATGTCCACCCCCACAGAAACTGTGTGACTTGCCCCTCCCTCCCCTTCATCACCCCCAGCGGAGGGAGAAAGTGTTCCCATTAGGCTGCTGGGCAGAGGGGCAGGTGAAGTGAGGAATGTTCTCAGTGCAGTATAGAAAGGGGAAGGGGAGTGATCTGAGTGCTCTGCTTCCCTCCAGTTCTGCCTCCTGTGAGCCACTCACCTTACTCCCTGTGCAATTCTATTGACTACTGGGCAGAGAGGCAGGGGGATGTGAAAAAAATGTCATTAGGCAAGGTGGAGAGTGGGAGGAGAGCAGCTTGGTCGGAATCCCTCTGCCTTTCTAGTAATTAACTCTTGGTGGGAGTAGGGGGATTGGTCATGTGCCCACAGAGAACACTCTGTGTGCCATCTTTGGCACCTGTGCCATAGATTCTCCATCACTGTCCTATCTACTTCCCTAGTGCTACAAACAAGCTCATGTCCCCCCTAGCCATAAAATGCTCCCTTGATCTGACAATCCACTAGACAACTTGTTATCTATCTCCTTAAACCCTCCTCTGCTCCCAATTTCACTATGATAACTAAGAGTATTGTCATCCTCCCAGTCACCCATGTCATCCTTAGTTCTTTAATTATACCCCGCCACACATACACACACAGCTGACCCAAAGCTGGCCATTTCTACCTCACAATATCTCATACATATATCTTCTTCTCTTCAAATATACAGCTGGCTGCCTAGTCCAAAGGCCTCATCGAATAATCCTAACTAACTGCCCTTCTCATTGGTCTCCCTGCCACGAGGCCCTCCCCACTCCAAGCCATCCTCTGCCCAGGAACCAAAGGGATTTTCTAAAGCATAGGTTTGGCTATATCACCTCAGTACTCCTCAGTAAATCTATAATATCTAAGACCAAATATAAGATCCTCTATTTTACATTTAAAGGTCTTCATAACTAAATCCTTTCCTACCTTTCTAATCTTCTTATGCTTTACTCTCCTCCACACACCTACTCTCACTACTCCTTGAACAGGACATTATTTCCTACTTCCTACATTTTGCACTGGCTACCCCTGTACCTGTGATACTTTGCCCCCTCACCTTCACCTCTGAGAATCTTTACATTATTTCAAGATTCAGTTCAAATTGCATCAACCAGGGAAATTGCTTCATCATTTCCCACCCAGACAATCTTTCATCATCTCAAGAAAATCATCCTTCTGTAAAATGAAAAAACTTCTGATCCTCATATCTTTTTAGTATCCCTTATGCCTAGTATCAATCCTCCCTCTGTTTAACATGTAGATATCCTGAAGTTCCTCCCAGACTCTCTACTTGAGGAAAACAACCAGGAAATTAGCTGTATAATTTCCTACCTGGCTGAACTCTGAAATTTCATAATACCCAGAAACTCATCATTCTGTAAGATGAAATCAACTCTGTAACTCACACCTCTTCAGATTATTTCTTGCTTCCCTGGATTGCCTTCTCTTTCTGATCCCTTCCCCAGTTTTAGCTTCTTGGTATTGACAACTATATCTACATTAGGGGAGTATGATACTGTGAGCCCAATTATAGAAAATAAGGGTCAAAAGGAGAATCCTATGTCCTCCCAGGAGGGACTCATTTATACCACAGGATTGTCACAAAACACAAGATCTACCCTGATATAATCAAGTTTTCTTAAGATTTTATGAACTAAAAAAGAATTAGTGCCAGGACAAGACATTCAAGTCTATAATGATACTATCATCCTAGCAAAGTCTGCATCTACATCTCTAATATAAGCTCTATTGGTTAAAAAGTCACACAATTCACCTTAAATTCTTCCCTAAAGAATATGATCCTTCAAGCTGCATCCAATCCTACAAATATAGAATGAAGTAACTGAGCAATCAACTTAATCACATAAAACTACTAATGCCATCATCTCTATCATAGGTGGTAGGGTTATCTATTGAAATTATAGTTTGAGGCATTTGATAGGTAAAAGATTAGAACTCAAAATGTGGATTAGAATGGGCAAATATTTTCATTACACTATATTATCATAATATGTTCTACTTAGATTGTATTCATTGACCATGACTTGCCATGGTCACATATCTATGATATATCAAAGTAGGAAATCAACTCAGGTCTTCCTAACTGCAAGGTTAAGGGTTTTTACTTTAATGGGCTGATTCTCTAATACTTATAATTTTTTTTAATTACTACAATTTAAGATGCCAAATCAAGTTCCTTTTTAAAGATATTAGTGTTGAGCACAGTAATCAAAGTATACACAGATAGCCTACCTCTTCCAAATAGACGCTGACATTGTTTATTAGGGTCCTGGCATGATCCTCCAAAACACAAATTCGAAAATTCAGAACATGAACTTCCATCCAGTGCCTTTAAATCAATTGGGCAGGATTCAGAGCTGCCATTACATATCTCAGGAAAATCACATTCTAAATCATATGAAGGTCTACACATACCCCCATCATTAAACTGGTAGGTAATATAAGAAGAATAAGAAAAAATAGGAAAAATTACTGTATTAATGTAGATAGATTTACCAAATTTTTTCATTTCAAAACTTTGCAATTTCTCTTTGTAATTTGATATGATGGCAATTTTCCCATTAGGCAAATGAACTAAAATTTATAAACATTCCCATAGAAATTTATTATTTCAAACCACATCTTGAAAGCAACTTGAGTCTTTTCAGAATTAAGTTTGGATATGAAAGGACAAGGAAGTACCAGAAGAGGAATGTGTAACAGGGAGCTAAAACAAGACAAGAGTTATGACTCAACTATAAGACTCGTATAGCACATTGATTCCTCTTGCAGTCCTCCTTTCTCCTGAGATAATCAGTTTCTCCAATATTTACTGTATACTGTACTTTATCTCTAAAATTCTGTTTTTAAAAAATTTAATAATATATTGAAAAATAATTCATTTTAAGCTGAAATTTAAAAGTGAAGTAATGAAGCTCAAAGGAGATGAATTCTTTTTAACTATTCTTTTCTTACGTTCCTTCTTGGTTCATTTTTCATATCTTACCTCCTAAAAATAAAAATCTATTTTTAGGACCCTTTTACTTTCTTGATACCTTCTTTTAGTGATCTCATCTACCTCCCATAGTTTTAACTATCAACTTCTCTGCAAAGGACTCCTAAATCTACACATTTAATCCTGACCTTTTATTTTCTTTTTAGAAATTCAGTCATCTTTCCAAATGTCTGCCATATTTCTCTACCTAATATCCAAATTGTATCTATAGCTCTACATATTTAAATTTAGCTGATCATTTCACTCCCCCCAAACCTATTCCTCTTCTTTAATAGCTCAGCTAGTGATACCACCTTGTCACTTGTGCTCATAATTTCAGAAACATCATTTTTTATTCCTTCCTCTCCTTCAATGTAAACATCTAATCAGTCAACAAATCTTGTCAGTTTAATTGCCAAAACTGTCCCTTGCATCATACCACATACCCCCACTTAGTATTTTTAACTACCCATCTAAATTACTGAAGTAGCACCCTAAAAAGTTTCCTTATTTCCTATCATTTATGCTCTCCTAATAGCCATATACACCCCTACCTAGGCAGAGATATGGTTCTGTTACTCCAGGAATGAGAAATTCCTTAATGGCTTCTAACTGCTTACCCAATAAATAAAAATTCAAATGTATCAGACAAGCAATCAAATTTCATTGAGTTAGGCTCCAACTTACTCCTTATATCCTTCTCAATCTACTGCCTCTGAAACTGTAATCACCATGTATCATCATCATTACATACATGATGAATGCTTTCCCACCTCTATGCCCTTGTTCAAATTTGTCCTTATATAATACCATCCCCTTCTATATCTTCATACAATGATATCTTCATCATCCTTCAAAGCTTAGTTGAAATATTAGTAATTCCCTCACTCTTTTTTATATCTTCCTCTTTTGAGGATCCAAAGTTGTCATCAGCATGGACCACTGAACATAGTAAAATGATTTCCCATGTGGACACATTCTGCAATACCAGTAGTCCACATTCCATTTAGAACTTTGGAGTAAATTAATTCTCCATATCTTTAGCAACTTTGTTAAATTGTGGACTCAGTAGAGATAACTTCAATTAATTGTGGAATCAGGCACCATAGTTATGTGACTTTGTCTAGTATGGAACAATAGTATGAAAACAGAAGTATTATAAGTATATCATGCGAACATTTCAGACCTGGCATTTGGTAAGCTCTGAGCAGTGATAGGACAAGGGAGTAAGAGATGCAAGACTAGAGGATAGAGAACTGGTTGATTAGTGGGTTATGATTTGAAAGAAAGGAAAGGAAAGTCAGATCAAGGGTAATGTATACAGCATGGGAATGAGCTGAGTTGTAGAAGGATGAGAGGATATGGGGAAGATGAAAAATGGGTTAGGAAGAGTAGAAAATGGGGAAATGTGAATCAATAGCAGGCTATTATCAGATAAAGCAATTCCAGTTACTTTAATCTTAAAAATTACTCATGGGTAATGAAAATAGCAAGAATATGACCACCCCTATATCATTTGGTGGAGTGGGTGAATGGAGAAGATTGAAGAAGAACTGGGAGATTAAGATGTTTTAGGGTACATCAACATGTACACTGACGTCCCTTAGTATAAAGGACAGAGTTAAAGTTCAAACTCCTTGAAAAAGGAGGAGAATGACTTAAAGACCCTGTCAGGATCTAGATTCAGTAACATATTTGAATTCAGTTCACCTCAAATGTAAAGAACTTTAGTAGCAATTCACTAATAATAAGGCATTCCGAACTAGATAAATCAAAGGAAGACCCAAGTGATGTGGCAGATGGAGTACTTGGGAAGCAAGGAGTATTTTGTTCCCTCTTCTATACCAGTATGTCAAGAGTGAAGAGATGAAATCTGTACTCAACTGATTTAAGGGGAGCCAACTCTTCATGAATTCTGGAAGATGATAGGAAGGAGAGGAAGGAAGACATAAAGAATGAAAGGCATGAGGGGAAGAGGTACAAAAAAGAAAGTTTGTTAATTATGGTATATGAATTGCAGAAGACATGATAGGAGGGGTGGGCAGAACCATTGTGGGACATTTTACAGATTCTATTTATATTTTGACAGGTAAATTCCCAAGTATATTATACTGTCTATAGATATTTTAAACAGAATTTCTCTTTTGATGTCTTTCTGTTGAGTTTTGTTACTAATATACAGAGAAATGCTTAGGTGGGTTTATTTTATATCCTATAACTTCGCTTAAGTTGTTCATTTCTTGGTTGACTCTAGATACTATCATAGAGTCTGTAAAGACTAAGAGTTTTGTTTCTTCATTGTTTATACTCATTCATTCCTTTTCCTTTTATTTACCCTAGTGCTATAGGGAGTATTTCTAGTTCAATATTGAATAAAACAATGATAATCAATATCCTGACTTCATCCCTGATTTTATTGGAAAGACTTCTAATTTATCCCCATTGTAGTTAATACTTATTCTTGATTTTAAATAAATACCACTTATAATTTTGTGGGAAAACTCCATTTATCTCTATGCTTTCTAGTGTTTTTAATAGGAATAGGCATTGTGCTTTCTCAAAAATGGCTTTTTCTGTATCTACTGAAATAATAAAATTATTTTTATTTTTTCCTGTTATGGTCAATTATGCTTATAGTTTTCCAGATTTTCAACATACCCTGCATTCCTGGTACAAATATAATCTTTAGCACATTCTATTGTAATCTCCTTGCTAGTTTTTTTTTTTTAATTTGTATCAATATTCATTAGGGAAATTGACCTATGACTTTTTTCTCTATTTTTTCCCTCCCTGGTTTATATTTGTGTTGTAGGAGGAATTCCTTTACCTTTTATGCTTTCAAACAATTTCTACGGTATTAGCATTATTCTTTAAATACTTGGTAAATCTACTTATAATTCTGGTCCTGGAGTTTTTTTTTTAATTGTTCATTTTTTTCTAACATAGAGTTATTTGAGAATTCTATTTCTTCTTCTTTGCATGTGGAAATTTTCTACTTTTACAAATATGCATCCACTTCATTAAGATTGTTCATTTTATTGGCATAGAATTGGACAAAATAGCTCCTAATAAATGCTTTAACTTTATCTTGATCAGTTTTGCATTTACCCTTCCCATTCTGGATATTGACAATTTGGTTTGCCTTCTTTCTTTTTTAATAATCAAATTAGCCAAAGATTTATCTGCGTCATTTTCTTTCCATAAAACCACTCCTAACCTTCTTATTTACTGGCTTAATTTTTTTCTTTCAATTTTATTAATCTCTCCTTTGATATTCAGGTTTTCTATTTTGGGAATGGGGGTTACATTTCTTGCTTTTCTAGTTTTTTTGGTTTCATGCCCAATTCGCTGATCTATTATTCTTTCTTTTATTGATCTAAATATTTCAAGCTATAAATTTTTCCAAGTATTAATTTGCCCATATAGTACAAATTTTGGTAGGTTGTCTTATAATTCTTATTATCTCATTATTATATTTAATGAAATTATTATTTCTATGATTTCTCTTTGATGCACTCATTCAAAAGATTTGGTTATTTAGTTTCCAAATTAATTTTAATATATCCTTTAATAGCTCTTTATTAAATGTAAATTTTATTACATTATGGTCAGAAATGGTGCATTTAATAATTCTGCCTTTCTGCATTGTTTGTGAAGGGTTTATGCCACATAATAAATACATGGTCAATTTTTGTGAAGGTGCCAAGTACCATTGAAAAAAAGATATACTCCTTTCTATTCCCATTCAATATTCAAAAGGGGTCTATCATATCTAACTTTTCTAAAATTCATTATTCAGCTCCTTAACTTCTTATTCTTTTATAATTAGACTTATCTAAGCCTGAGAGTTATAAATTGAGGTCACACACTACTATACCTTTACTGTCAATTTCTTCCAATAACTCATTCAACTTTTCCTTCAAGATTTTAGATGCTAATTCATCTGAAAGAACAAAAGGTCAAGAATATAAAGGAAATAATGGTAAAAAATGTGAAGGTGGCCAAACAGCATCAAAATGTACTCTAAAGAAGTAATCATCAAAATAGTCTGGTATTGTCTAAGAAATGGTGGATCAAAGGAATATATTAGATACATAATATGGAGGGGTAAGGGTAATAAGGAGAACCTTAGCAATATAGTGTTTGATAAATACAAAGATCCCAGCTTTTGAGATATGAACTAATTATTTGAAAAATAAAACTGCTAGAAAAACTGGAAAACAGTGTGGCAGAAACTAGGTAGAAGACCATTATCTCAAACTCTATACCAAGATAAGGTCAAAATGGACAAATAAGTTCCATATAAAAATGATTCCATAAGTTAAGGAAATGTAGAATAGTTTACCTATCAAATCTATAGAGAATATGACAGTAGACAAAGCATTATAAAAAGTAAAATTAATTTTTATTATGTTAAATTAACAGGCTTTTGAACAAACAAAACTAAAAGAACCTACATTATAAAGGAAACAACAAACTGGGGGAAACTTTTGTAACAAATGTCTCTGATAAAAGTCTCATTTCTCAAATTTATAGAAAATTAAATCAGATTTGTAATAACATAAGTCATTTCCCCAGTTGTCAAATAGTCAAAGGATATGAATAAGCAATTTTCTGAAAAAATCAAAGTTATCAATAATCATATGAAAACATCTTCTAAATCACTCTTGATTAGAGAAATGCATATTCAAACAACTCTGGGACACCATCTCACCCCTATCAGATTGGCCAATATGACAGAAAAGGAAAGTGACAAATGTTGGCAAAGATGTGGCCAAATTTGTACATTAATGTATTTTTGGTGAAGCTGTGAACTGATCCAAACATTCTGGAGGGCAATCTGGAACTATGACCAAAGGGTTATGAAACTGTGATTCTGAAATATCATTACTGGGTCTGTATAATAAAGAAATCATTTTAAAAAAAGGGAAAGGACCTAATTGTACATAAATACTTGTAGCAGCTCTTTGGGGGGGGGGGTGTTGCAAAGAATTAGATCCTAAATCCAGGGGATAGCCATCAATTAGGGAATGGATGAACAAATTGTGGCATATGTTGTTGATGGAATACAATTGTACTATAAGAAACAATGAGAAGTATGATTTCAGAAAAAGCTAGAAATATCTAAGCAGAACTGAGAGAATTTTGTACCCAGTAACAGCAAAATTGTACAATAATCAACTGTGGAAAACTTGGCTACACTCAGCAATACAATGATACAGATCAATTCTGAAGGACTTATGACAGAGAATGCTATCCACCTCCAGAAAAAGAATGATTGGAGTTGGAATACAGACTGAAGCATACTATTTTTCACATTAGTTTATTTCTGGCTTTATTGGGGGGTTTTAGTTTTATATGAGTTTTCTCTAACAACAACAACAAAAAATGGAAGTATGTTTTGCATGATAATAGATGAATAATCCAAATCAAATTGTTTACCATCTCCAAGAAAGGTAGGGAGAAAGGAGGGAGACAATTTGGATCTTATGATTTTGGAAACATGTTGAAAATTGTAATTGGAAAAATAAAATATCTTTGAATAAAAAAAGTTTAAGCATTCAGATGCTATGATATTTGGCACATATAGGTTCAGTTTTGATATTAATTTATTATTTATGGTACTTTTTAATTAGTTCTATTTTTGCATTTTCTTTACCTGAAATGACTGCTACCTTTGCCTTTTTTTTACCTCTGCTGAAGCATAATAGATTCCAGTAAAGCCCCTAATTTTAAGTCTGTGTGTCTTTCCATTTCAAATTTGTTTTAGTAAACAACATATCATTGGATTCTAGATTCCAATCCATTCTGCTATACTTTTCCATTTTATGGCTGAACTCAATTTATTCACATTCATAGTTATGATTATTGTGAATTTTCCTCCATCCAATTTTCTTATCTTTTTTTTTAATCCTGTCCTTCTTTAAAATTCTACTGATGCAATTAATCTACCTTCTTCCTTATAACCTATATCTTTTCTTCTAAGCTCCTTCCCCACCTACTTCCCTTGGGTCAGATAGATTTCTAATTCCAATTGAATGTGTGTGTGTGTGTGTGTGTTGTTCACTCTTCATTTTGGAGGAAAACCAATGACATCATAGGGTGATATCTCAATTTGTGGATGAATTAGATTTAAGTGAGACAAAATTGCACAGACTTCTCAGTCTTATTCTCTCTTTCAGAGTCATCAAAATTCAGTGGCAAGGCAAAAGTCAGGATGACTGGCAAGAGCCCAGGATGCAGTAGGTGTCTTTGGCGTCTTCAATGTCTGACCAAATTCTAAGCACTCTACAGTGTCTGCTTTAGCCACCTTCATGGTCATTGAAACAAATCATTCTTATTTGTCCATTCCACCAAGGGAAGTCCTCATATGCTTAAGGTAGACATCTCCTTCACTTACCAATGAATTTGGGACCTTTACACTCAGCCTGGATGGTTTTACTGGGATGTGGCTGCTGTACCTGCTACAGCTTCTTGGAGCCACAAGTAAGAGTTGGGATAAAGGTAGACACCAAACGTGGATGAGCAGCCTTAATAAGGGTTTGGCAAGGTTTCACACCAGAGATGCTAGTCCTCCCTGAATGCCCCTATATTCTCCCCTCCTTGGTATAAATTCTTCCTTTCAAGCTTTATTTATGTAAGATACTTTCCCCCATTCTTCTTCTCCTCCCTTTCCCCTTCTTGTCAATGCATCTCTCATTCTCAGCCTTTTATTCTTCTTTTGAGATCCTCTCAACATAATAGACTCATACACTTGCCCTCTGTCTAAATATTCTCCCTCTAAGTACCCTATTCATGATAAAGTTTTTTTGGGGTTACATGTAACATCTTTCAACATAGAGATATAAACAGATTAATATTATTTAGACCCTTGACTTCTCATTTATATTTAACTTTTTTATGATTCTCTTGAGTCTTGTATTAAAATGTCATATTTTTATTCAGCTCTGGTCATTTCATAAGGAATGCTTGAAAGCCTTCTTTTTTATTAAATGCCTATTTTAAAAAATGATTTTTAAATAGCACTGGCAGTGGCTCAGTAATTGCATCTGACAGGGCTTTCAGTAGCCAGGAAAATATTTTAGCTGAGCCAGATGTACATGAAACACTTCATTAGAAGTGTGAAGGCTTACCACTAGAATTATCCCCCATTTACATTGTAAATATCTTTCATGTACATAGATGTTTGCATATTATTTCTCTCATCACTATGTGAGCTCAATGAGGGAAGGAACTGTTTTAGAAAGTGAACTCCTTAATTATAGAGACAGATTATTTTTTCTTTTTTTATTTTTTTTTTCTAGCACTTAGTACAGTACCTGACTTATAATAAATAGTTGTTTTTTTAAAAAAGCAAGTTTTTGTTTTACTTATCTGGAATAAAATTATTGTGCTTTGGGTAACCTCAAAAAAGGAGAGAGAGCAATCATGAGTTTAGATAAGGCTAATTGGACCAAAAAAAGAGAAAAAGATGAGAACTATATTAAGACTTAAAGATGCCACAGATAAGGAATTATTTGCAATAACTAAGATACACAAAATATCATAACATCTAAATAATTAAAGAAATTATTTGAATTGATGGGAAAAGTATAAAGTTACAATATTAGAGCACCTCAATGTACCACTTTTAGTCCTAGAAAAATATATTTAAAGGTATGCAAGAAAGAATTCAATAACCTAAATTGAATCACAGTTCTATTAGATATGATAAATCTCTGGCAATTATTAAACAAGGAGGAAAAGGAATTTGTAAATTTGTAAACTGTGCATCTCACTTTTAAGGGAAAAAAGGTTATGTTGTGAGGTATAAAAACCTCACTAAAACTGAAGAATATCAGAAGTATTAGAGACATCATTTACTGATGACAATGATGTAAAAATCTTATTCAATAGCAAGACTGTGAGGTAAAAATTTAAAAATTAGAGACTAAATAACAATTTTAAGTAACTGGTAGATCAAGAAAAAAGGAGAAGCAAAATTTTGTTGAAAAAAATGATAACCACAAGACAACATACTAAATCTTAGGAGAAGGAACTAACAGTCCTTAGGAGGAGGAGTTATATCTCTAAATGCCTTTATCTAGAGATATAAATATTTCAATGGAAGAGAAAAAGAACAAATCATTGAATTGAGAATGAAACTTAAAAAAAACCTCCAACTTAAACAACAAAGAAGTTCTGAAAACCCCAAAATAGACTAATAAAATTGCAAGTTTAAACATTAAGTTGATAAAAGTAGTACTTAGTTTAAAAAATACATAAACAACTAATTTACTTTTTTTTAAATCAGAAGAAAATTAATTTGTTTACTTTAAAAAAGGTAAAAGGAGAATTTTTTTTTAAATTGAGTAGTGAATAAAAAAAAAAAACTATTTTACCCAGTTATATGTTACCAAATCTGATTACTTAGAGATAATGGATTAATACTTAAAAAATTTTTAATGGTAAGATTTTTAAAAGAAGCAGATTATTTAAATAACCCAACATCAGAAAAAGAAATCGAGTGAGCCACAAATTCCTGAAGAATAGAACTGCAGAATCTAATGGATTTATAAACGAATTCTATCAGATATTCAAAGAACAATTAATTCCAATAATCCATAAACTAAAAATAGTAATATGTGAAAAAATCCTTTCTAGCTCTTTTTATGATCCCAAAAATCTTGAAACCTGAACAATGAAGAAATGAAGCAGAGAAAGAAGTTGTAGATCATTCTCTCTAATGAACAATAACACAAAAGTTTTAAAAACAGGATTGTCAAATAGACTAAAACATCATCTTAAAAAGACAGTATGCTATGACAAGTTTAGATTTGTGCCCAGAATACAAGGTTGGTTTTATATAAGGAAGATTATAAAAGTAATAAACTACATCAATAAGATAAGTAATAAAATTAATAGATGTTTTGAAATGTCACAAAATTCAAAACCCATTCCATTTTAAAACAGTAGGAATCATAGGAATATATGAATTTTTCCTTAATATAGCCCATAGCATCTACCTAAAATCAAGAGCTATCTTTATATAAAATGGTAATAAACTATTGTCCACTTATTTAAGACCTAGAGTAAAATCAGGATGCCTATTACCACAACTATTATTTAATATAGTGATAGAAATATCAGACAGCAATAAAAGAAAAAAGGTAATACAAGAGAATAAACAAGAAAGAAAAAGAGTTTTTGTTTTTTTGAAAATGATGTAATGATCTCTCTAGAAAAGACTAAAAAGTCAAATAAAAATTTCAACGAAATACCAAGTTTATAGAAGGAATAGATAAAAAGAGAAATTTCATTCAAAGTAACCACAAAGACTTCTGTGTTGTATTACCAATACAATGGAATACTATGTAGAGGATTTTCTCTCATCTACATGACTTTTTCAACCTCATAACAGAAATTATGCACCAAAGGTAAAGCAGTGTCAGCTGTCTTCATGGTCTAAGGCACCAGAAACCAAAAGGAAGATAAAAAAAATTCCACTTAGTGCCAGATCCCCTAATGCACTATTGTTAGCAGTTACACTGGCTGATCCAAATCACAGGCTTGCAACATAGCCCACATGGAATTCCCCTCTCTCTTTTCAGTGTCATAGAGGTCCAAGTCTCAAACTGCAGAAATTTGTCAGTCTTAATAACTAGAACTGTAGTAGAATTATGTGCTTTAAAATGTCTCTACAGTGTGCCTGCTTTGACAGTACATATACTAAAATATGTCTGCAGGAGAGTAGAGGAATAAAAGTAAAGAGTGAGGACGTATGTAGACTTGAAACAAAATGCATACTTGATCCCACCTCCCCAACCCCACCTCCAACCTTACTCCAAAACTCCCCTCTTTGTCCTACAATCTGGGAGATCCAAGTTCCGAAAAAGAAATCATCCCAAGCCACAAGAGTACCAGGATGGCAGAATTCTGTTTTGCCAGGCCAGAGAACTAAGAAACCAAGAGAATGAGGCAGAACATCCATCTGGACCTGGATATTCCCCCAAAAGCCACTCAGGGAAAAGACCTAAGCTAGTGAACTATTAACTATTATCTAACCAGAAAAAAGACTGAGCCTCTTAAATAACTCAGAGGGGAAGAGAGCCTGAAATTCAACAATAGAAAAAAAGAAAAAAATTATCCACAAAAACCTTGATAAAGTAAACAAGTTTAGGCATCCATAAATAAATCCTGCAAGACAAAGGCATATGCTTAACACCTGATAAAGCAGAGAACCCTGTGGATTTTATGAAAAACATGGAGCTACAGCATAATGTTCTTAAGTGGTTTAAAAGAGAATTGAAAATTATAAGATTATGAATTTATGACCTGCACAACAGAAATAATTAGCAGAATAGAAAAATATGAATCTGTAATGACAAGTTTTAACAAAGGAATGAAATACAGGGCAACTGATTAAGAATAGAACTACCCAGAAGGGAAGGACAAATAGAAAAAAAGAGACATAAAAAAGTAACAATATTAAGATAAGTTATGCTTTCAATTAAAGCAGTAAGTATTGATCTAGAAGATACATAGGAGATTACCTAAGAATGCTAAGTCTTCTAGAACAAGTCAAAAAGTCTATACTCTCATGCAAGAAATAATATAAGAAAACTGTTCAGAACTTCTGAACGCAGAAATGCCCAGTGAAAGAATTCATAGATAGCTTCCATGAAAAAAAAAAAAGGTTGCAAACTCCAAGACATATAGTGGTTAAATTTAACTATTCAACTCAAACAACAAATTCTGTAAGTGACCAGGAGAAAGACTTTTCAGCAAAAAGGAAAATAAATTTAAATAACATAAAACTATTCTGGATCCACCAAAAAAATGTAAGAGAGAATGAAATAGTATGTTGTAAAGAGCAATAGATTTCAAGAGGCAGCCCAAGGTGACCTATTTATAAATCTGAGTTTAAACATAAAGGAAAAAAGATGGACATTCAATAATAAAGAGATTTTCTTCTTGAACAGTCCAGACAAAAGAAGTGGAAGAGAAGCAAAGGAATGCAGCAGCCACAGCAGCAAAGTGACAATAGAAAGATCAGAGAAAAGACTTCCTTCTAAATGTTCACAAAGAGCAAGGGGGGAAAGCAGAAATCAAGTGTAGTTAATGGTGGAGAGGTGTGTCAGGGGCATTATGGATGGTACTGTGGTAAGCAAAACTTTGGGGATGACACTGAAAGTTTTCAAAAAGAGTAATGGTGTAATCAAAGTCTGATAGCTACAAGTAAGGCAGCCAAACATAGACTGGGTGCAGGGAGATGTTAGGATTCTACCACAACAAGTCACATTAAAGGTAAGAAGAAGCTAAAGGGGAATGCTGGGAGGGAAAGCTAAAAGGATGGGATGGACAAGAGAAATTTTAAATTAGAGAGGAATGTTAATAAATAATTACAGGGAAGAGTGAAGGAAAGGGAGAAGATAAAATATTTATTTTTATGAAAGACCTCAAGACTAAATATTTTATATTAATGATTTGAAAATCAAATTTCAGGTTTTTTTTACACTTACAGGATTCATGAATTTATACCACTACAACCTGAATCAGGCTCCCTTCACAAAGATTTGCTAGTTTGATTACATATTCTTCCAAAGAAGCAGGTAAAGACAATATAGAATGCATGAGAGTGTAGGAGGGAGGACTGAAAACAATCCCATGAGGTTTCTTAGTTCTATATCCATGTTCCATATAGTTTCACCAAAAATTTTGAAAATTCTTTACATGTTATTGGATATAGATCTTACCTTACAATCTGCCTTGCAGCAAACTCCAGAAAGACAGTGTGCATAATAATTTTTTGTACAATGATTTGGATCACAGCATTTGTTAGTTCTACATGCCTATTAATAAAAAGAATGTTTAATTATTATTAAATGATTAATATAATAATAAAATATTAATTTAAATAATTTAAAATTAAATGCAATATATCTCACTTTAATAGGATCCATATTTGTTGACTTTTTAAGGCTTTTTTTACTTATGAAGTTATCATCTATAATAATTTTTGCAAAAGTTACATATATGATATAAAACATAATAATCAATTTTAAATCCCTTTCAGAGTTGTACATAGGGGTTAAGTGGATAAATGGGGTTGCCATGACTGAATCATCATAGGTTTTATATATGTTATGAATCTTTAAATATGAAAAGCTTATGAAGTGAAAGAGCTTTGTGCCTATCTCAACACCTTTTTCATGGTGTTTCCTTATCTTCATGCCACTAAATGAACTAAAATTGCAGTTTATTAAAGACTGAAGGAATTTTACAGGTCATCTAATCCAGTTCTGTAAATTTATGTTTGGGGAAAGTTGAGGACTATAGATCTTGTTCTCTTTCCAGAGGTGCCTCTGGCACTCCAAATTTGCTACCCTGACTTATCCTGGCATTTCTCTCAGTGCCTGAGGCCTTCTCACTCTGAAGAATACCTTCACTATTCCAGACCCTTTCTCCCATTGGTAAGTTCCTTCCCAGGCCTCCATTTTGGGAGTCAGGTCTTAGCTGGCCATGCTTCATTCCCTTCCTGTATGTGTTTTTGTTTCTTCCAACTTTACCACCATGTCTCAGTATCGTGGCATTTCTCTTAGCAACTCGGACATTCTCCCTGAAACAATACTCTGCCATTCCAGTCCTTTTCTCCCATTGGTGAGTTCTTTCCTTGGTCTCCATTTTTGCAGGGTGAAACAAGGCAAACCATGTTTCATTCACCTTCCAGCTGTGCTTCTGACTTTCCAGACTTTGCCACCATGCCCTCACCCTCAAGTGCCTCTCTTCCTCTTCTCCCACAGAGAAGTAAAATGACTTTCATAAGTTCCCATAGCTAGTAATAGGTAGAGAAAGAAAAGTGGTTATTACTCATGTTTATTGCAAATACTTTAAATTTTTTTCAGAATCTATTATTTTATCCATATATGTACTCTATTCACAGATATAATATCCTATCTCCTTCATGCTTTCATTGATATATTCATGAGATGTTTTGAGTGAAAAAATTATCTGGTTACAAAACTTCTGAATAAATGCCTAGCCACACTAGGTAGGCAAGGACTCAGACAAGAGAAGTATAATATTTCACCAGACCCATTCTTAGTTTTGTCTTGCAGAGGTTTCATTCTGTTTATAAATTTTTTGAGATTCTAGAATCACTTCTATAACATATTGAGGCATTAGTAAAGAAACTATAATTTAGTGGGAAAAAAAGGATTCTGATGACTTGGGAAGGTTAAACCAGGGAGTATCTACAGTCTTCACTTTGGAAGCTGCCAGATCCTGTGTAATCCTGGTTGGGGCTCCATGATATCTGAATTGTTTCTTTCTGGCCACTTGCAGTATGTTCCCCTTGATCTGGGAATTCTTAAACTATAACATAAAATTGTCATTTGGGGATTTATTGCAGGAGGTGATGTGTGGATTCTTTTAATGTCTATTTTTCCCTCTTATTCAACAATATCAGGGCAATTTTCTTGGATGATTCTTGTAATATGATGTCTAGACTTTTTTTTTGGTCATTACTTTCAGGTAGTTCAACAATTCTCAAACTGTCTCTCATGGATCTATTTTCCAGGTCAGTTATTTTTTTCAATGAGTTATTTCATATTTTCTTCTATTTTTCATTCTTTTGATTTTGTTTTATTGTTTCTTGATGTCTCATGAAGTCATTAGCTTCTATTTGCCCAATTCTAATTTTTTTAAAGACTGAATTTTTTTAAATGACCTTTTAATCCTCCTCTTCCATTTGGCCATTCTACTTTTCATGGCACTCTTCTTCATTGATTTTTTTTTGCCTCTTTTTCCAGTAAGTTAAATCTGATTTTTAGGATGCTTGTTTATTTATTGGCTTTTTGTGCATCTTTTTCCATTTGACCAATTTTGCTTTTTAAGCCATTATTTTCTTTTCCCATTACTTTCATTTCTTTTCCACACTTTTTTCAAACTGTCTTATTTGATCTTTGAATTCCTTTTTTAATTCTCCCAGAGCTTATGACCAATTTCTGACTTTTGGAGATATTTATATCTCACCATCTCCTGTTGCTTCTATTCTTTGCTCTTTTTCCCCTTAGAAATTTTCAAGGATAAAGAGGGATTTTTTTAACTGCTATTTGCTCATTTTCCTACCAGTGGATTGGGAAATCTGCATTTTGCTAGCCATTTCTGTTTCAGCTTCTGGCACACAGGATTTTGCCCTAGGGCTTTCTTCATTGCTGCAGAAGAGGCTTGAGAGCACCCAGCACCATGGATCTGGATCCAGACCTCACTGCCAGGTCCTGGGGCTTCAAGGAGTAGGTCTGTGATACTCTTTTATTTACCAGATCTTAAATCATATTATAAATAAGTAGTCATTTTAACAATCTCGTATTGGCTCAGAAATAGAGGGTGGATCAATGGAAAAGGTTAGGTAATCAACATATGTCAGTTAATATCCATAGCAACTTAGTTTTCAATAAACCCAAAGATCCAAGCTTTGGGGGAAAGGCCTCACTATTTGACAAAAACAGTTGGGAAAACTGGAAAGTAGTATGCCAGAGACTAGGTATACACCAACAACTCACAACATACACCAAGATAAAATCAAAGTGGAGACTTGATCTAGCAATAAAGGGTGACACCATAAACAAATTAAGAAACTGAAAAATTTTACCTATCAGACTTTATGGATAAGGGAAGAATTTATGATCAAACAAGACATAAAGAACAAACAAAAAATAGATAATTTTGATTACACTAAATTTTAAAAGTTTTGTATGAATAAAATCAATGCAATCAAGATTGCAAGGGAAACAACAAATTTAAGGGGAAAACTTATAGCAAGTATCTCTTACAAATGCTTCATTTCTAAAATACACAGAGTTAACAGTTGAGTTAAACTTATAATACAAAATATTCCCTAGTTGAAAAATGGTTAAAGAATATATACAGCCAGTTCTAAGAGAAAGAAAATTACAACTATTACAGCCATATGAAAAAAATCCTCCAAATCAATATTGATTAGAGAAATTCAAATTAAAACAACTCCAAAATACAACCTCACAACTATCAGATTGGCTAACACAACAAAAAAGGATAATGATAAATGTTGGAGGATATGGGAAAATTGAGACACTAATACATAGTTGGTGGAACTGTGAACTAATAAAATCATTCTGTAAAGCAATATGGAACCAGGATTAAAGGGTCAAAAAACTGTACATATCATTTGACTAAGCAATACCACTACTGGGTTTGTATCCTAAAGTGATAAGAGATAAGGATTAGTAGTTCTTCTTGTAACAACAAAGAATTGGAAACTGAGGAATTGTCCATCACTTGGGAAATGGATGAGCAAGTTGTGGTATATAGTTGAAATGGAATATTATTGCACCATAAGGAACAACGAACAGAATGAGTTCAGAAAAACCCAGAAAGATTTGTATGAACTAATACAAAGTCAAGTGAGCAGAACCAGGAGAACAGTGTAACAGTAACAGAAATATTATACAATGATCAACTATGAAGGACTAAACCATTATCAGCAAGGTATGTTTCCAAGATAACCATAAGGGACTCATGATGAAAACACAATCTGCAGCCAAAGAAGGAACCATTGGAGTCTGAGTGCAGTACAAAGCATGGCATCTTCTACCATATTTCCTTCATGAGATTTCTATTGCATGCATGATATTTGTCTTCTATCATGACATGAGCAATATGGAAACATGTATTACATGAAAGTCTGGGTATAACCTGTATCAGACTATTTTCCACCTTAGGGAGGGGACAGAGGGAAGGGAGGAAGAAAATCTGAATTCTAAAATATCAAAAAACAATTGTAAAAAAATTATTTCTACATGTAACTGAAAAAAATTTTTAATTGGAAAAAAAGTGGGCCAAGACAGAACACAGTGATATATCACAAATAGGACTTAATATGAATGTTTTTGCCTAGGAAAAAAGATGAAAAAGAAGGGAAAGAATTCAAAGACGGTAGTGTCATGAAAACCTGTGGAATAGATGGTCAACTGCAGTGATGGTTAAATTCTGGAAAGAGTTAAAAAAAAAAAAGATTAGACTTGGAAAAGATTCATAAATTTTGGTAATTTAAAAGATTGTTGGGGAGCAGCTAGATAATAAAATGGATAGAGCACAGGCCCCAAATCAGTAGGATCAGGCTTCAAATCTGGCCTCAGATACTTCCTGATACTTCCTGTCTGTGTGACCCTGGGCAAATCACTTAACCTTGATTACATAGCCCTTGCCACTTCTGTCTTAAACTTGATAATAGCAGAGAAAATACAATGGTTGTTGTGGTTATTGTTTTTGAAAAATGGGAAAAAAAGAAACTAATTATGAGGTAAGAAAAAACATTATAAAGAATAAAAAGTTAGTGAGTAACTAACTAGAGGCAGTGAATATAGACAGATTTTTCATGTTTAACTAAGAAAGGGAAGAAAGACATAGGATGATAGCTAGTGAACTTGGTATATTCTGCAAAGGTTTGGGGATATTTTTGAGGATAGAGATTTTAATATGTTTATAGGAATGAATTAGTAGATAGCAGAAATTGAAAGTAAAAGATGGGGGGATTATTGTGGGAGACATTGTGCTAGAAAAGATGATAAGAAAATGAATTAGTAATTATAGGGATTCAGATGACCTAGTGGAAAGAAGAATTTTTGCTTCATCAGAGACAAGGGTAAAAATGAAAATGTTTTTTTACATGCAATGCTTCCGATTGGTCTCCCTGCCCCAACTATCTCCACTCCAATACATTTTCCACTCAGCTGTCAAATTAAATTTCCTAAACCACAGGTATGATCATATTATCCCCTCCCCAAATTCCACAAACTCAACTACCTATCGCCACTAAGATCAAATATACAATCCTACTTGACATTTGTAATCCCCCATAGCTTGCCCCCTTCCTACCTTTCCAGTCTCCTATTACTTTACTCATTCCCACATGTGATCCAGCAACATTGGTCTCCCTGCTGTATCTCACACAAGAGACTCCATCTCCTGACTAAACATTTTCACTAACTGTACCCCATGCCTGGAATTCCTCTCCTCATCTCTGTCTTCTGCCCTCCCTGGCTTTCTTCACATCCCAGTTAAAATCTTACCTTCTACAGGAAGCCTTTTCTAGTCTCTCTTAATTCCAGATACATGCTATCTATGTGACCCTGAGAAAGTCATTTAATCTCTATTTGCCTCAGTTTCCTCATTGATGAAATGGTGTAAACCTCAAAATTCCTTAGACTTATAAATGTTGGAAATTTCACCATTGGGATATTTCATACTTGGAAAATTTCTTACTGATAGTCTATTGGAATGGGAACTCCATTGGCATGGGAGGTTCCTTCTCTTCCCTTCTTAAGATTACTTTAGGACAGAAACCCTTTGCTGAACAATGGAAAGGACTTTGACCTATGCTTGAGCATAGAACAGGAATTTCTTTGAGTCTTGATTGATTTTAGAATTGATACAATGGAGATACTCCACCCTATTCAGTCCTAATAGGATTGAGTAAGGGCTGCAGCCTAGATCAAAATTTAATTATTCCAATCTCTACCATACTCAAGTTAACAGGATTTAGAAAGGGCTGGAACAAAGGAGTAAAGATTTAATCATTTGAAAAATATGACCTTCAACAGACATGTGCAAAAGCCAGAAACCTCTGGGCGGTCCTGGGTTAAGCGAGAGCCTCCATTGACAGGGAAATTGATGAAGAGTGATTGGTAGATGTGAGGACTGAGGGGAGGCAACTTGGATGGTGTCCTTAAAGATAGGAGGGTCTGGAGACTCGGGGAGAGAGGATTGAGTTTTTGGTCGGTGGTTCCTGGGCTCTGAGGAAGCTTGCTCTGAAGGAAGCTGAAGGTGGGGGCCTCTGAGACTGTTTCTCCATTTTGGACACGTGAGTGAAAGGGACTGATCTCTTTTCTTTGCCCCAGCTATCTAAGGGCTTGGGCCTTTTGGCCCAGCCTAAACAGAAGGGGTATTTAAGCCCTATTCCCTTCTCTCCCCTTTCTCTCTCTATATATATCTCTAATTCCTTTCTTGCTCCTATTGTAATTAAACTCCAAAAAAGGCTGACGGCTGACTTGAGTTTTTCATTTAGGAATTACATAGCTGATTCCTTGGCGACCTTAAATTAATATATATCAGTCTTTTAAAGTGATTCCCTTGTAACATTGTGGCTGACCACACGGGAGTCTAAAGAATCCTCTCAATAAAACTTTTTCCTTGCCTTTTTACTATACTGTTTCACCACTTAGTCCTTTTTTTTAAAAAAAAAAAAACTTGGCTTAAAGACACAGCTGCTAGAACACGTGAGTATAAAAAACTTTTTCTCTTTTCTCCTTAAGTTAAATTGGAATCAGCAGTTTTTTTTTTCTTCCCTTTAATCTTAAGGGACAGCTGGGTAGCTCAGCGGATTGAGAGCCAGCCCTAGAGGCAGAAGGTCCTGGGTTCAAATCGGACCTCAGATACTTCCCAGCTGTGTGACTCTGATAGACAGAAAACAGCTGTTTTTAAATCTCAGCAACAGGACTCTAAAGTCCTGGCTGGAAGAACTGTTTCTAAATATCCTTTCCCTTAAGGAACAACTTCCTGGATTAAAAAAAAAAAAAAACCCCTGTGGAAAGTTTGTTGCTTTGCCCTGCTCCCCACGTGTTTTGTGAAATTACAAAATATACATATAAAAATGAGTACTACATTCTTTGACAATTATATGGCAGCTGAAGAAGTAGGGGCATTGAGGAATGAAGGATACCTCCAAATTTTTATATTAATAGGTACTGTCATTTTTGTACTCCTCAATACTATATTTAGAGATGAAAAAATAAAAAATATTGAGGATAAAATAAAACAAAATGAGGATAAAATAAAACAAAATGAGGATAAAACAAAACAAAATGAGGATAAAATAGAAAATATTGAGGATAAAATAGAAAATATTGAGGATAAAATAGAAAAAATTGAGGATACAATAGAAAAAATTGAGGATACAATAGAAAAAATTGAGGATAAAATAGGAAATATTGAGAATAAAATAGAAAAACTTGAGGATAAAATAGGAAATATTGAGAATAAAATAGGAAATATTGAGGATAAAATGGGAGATATGGAAGATAAAATAGGAAAAATTGAGGAAAAAATGCAAGCCCAATTAGAAGATCTAAAATGTTTCTTACAGGATCAATGGGCAAACACCCACTCTACCAGAAACAGACCTGTTTCTGAACCTTTGAATGAGGAAATTTCCTTCCCTGAAATAGAGATGGAAAACACCTTCCCTATAGCCCAGTTAACAGACTGCTTCTCTCGTGCAGTGCAAATCTTGTCTGAATTTAATCCCCAAAACCCTTCCCCTGCAATCCCAGCTTCTCATGTTCCTTCTCCTACAGAAAACCAAATTCCAATGCAAGGGAGATCTTGTCCTCCTAGAGAAACCTGTCCTTGTCAAACTGACCCACAGGTGCAAAATTCAACTAGAGGCCTGTTTCCTCTAAGAGAAGTACCTGAAATAGGACGAAATGGGGATGTGGTGACTTTAAGACATAGGATACCGTTTACTCCCCAAGAAATAAATGAATTTACACGAAATATCCCCACATATGAACAAGATCCTTTTCTAGTAACAAAAAAGATGGGAGACATATTTTTTCAATATAATCCGTCTTACAAGGACGTTGAGAGCTTACTACAGGCTTTTTTAAGTGAACGTGAAAAAAATAAAATAATTGCTCATGTCAACAAAACCCGGGGGCGTAATGCAGCACATTGGCCATCTCAGGATCCCGAATGGGACTATAATAATCCTGAGGACTATCTACAACTATACCGTTGTAGAGAGGCCATCCTCACGGCCATGAAGGAATGTGCGGACAGTACAGATAAGTGGATGGAACTGGAAAAAATTAAGCAAAAGGAAAACGAAACACCCTCCAGATTTATGGACAGAATTATCGAGTTTGGGGACAGATACTTAGATTGGGACTTAAATAAAGAGAATAGTTTAAGACAAGTTAGAAGAATCTTTGTAAATAATTGTTGCAAAGTAATTAAAAATTATTTTAAAACACAATGCCCAAGATGGTCAGATATGGACCTTGAAGAATTGCGAAAAACAGCTATATATGTTTTTAAGGGAAACGAAGAAAAGGAGAAAGAGAATAATGATGACATGGAGGAAATGAAGAAAAAAATGAGATGTATAATAGATAGGATAACTAAATTAGAAAGTGGGCATGATAATGAACCAACGACAATTGCCCCTCTCCAGAAATCCAATTATCAATCCATTACTTGCCACTTCTGTGAGAAGAAGGGCCACAAAATGATGGAATGTAGAACCTTTCTTAAGATGTTTGGAAGGAATACACAGTTTAATAATGGTTTTAGAAATAATAACTATAGAAATTATGATAATGGTTATAGAAACCAAAATTCTAGAAATTATAATAATGACTATGGAAATAACTATAATGAATATAGAAATAAGAGCTTTAGAAACCAGAATTATAGAAATAGGAATTGGGAAATTAATGACAATGCTCAAATTGAAGAAAATTTTAATGATAATACTCAACAATATATGAGAAATGGCGCTCGTCCAAAAATTACTCGAGGTACTAATGACCCTCAGAGAGGTGCCCTTCAGGAGGGTGCCCAGGGAACTTCCCAGTATAATAAAGATGATTCTTCTTAGATTGTGTTGATTTTGTTGATGTTAATTAACCTTTTTCAGTTTTTTTTCTCCTCTCCAAATAGTAGGAAAGATGAATAAAGAACTTAAGACTATGATTGGCAAATTATGCACTGAGACCCATTTAAAATGGCCTGAAATTCTCCCTCTGGCCCTATTTTATCTTAGAAGCAGGCCTAGAGGAGACTTACATATTTCACCGTTTGAGATGCTTTTTGGACATCCGCCTATACAGGCTAAGCCTTTCTCCCCGGCTTATACATCGCTATTAGGGGGAGATATTACTATTGCTTCCTATATACAGGAGTTACAGCACAAACTACGTGAACTTCATGAATCTGGAGCTGCAGTACAAGCTGGACCATTAGACTTTTCTCTGCATGACCTGAACCCAGGAGATAAAGTTTATATCAAGAATTTCAAGCGAACTGGAGCAACTGAACCTTCATGAGAAGGACCATTCCAAATATTATTAACTACTCCAACATCTATAAAGATTGGAGAAAGAGACTCTTGGATTCACTGCTCACATGTGAAGAAAGCATCTTCTGCTGAGACTGATTAACTCTATTTTATCATATGAATTGTGACTCTATCTTATCATAAGAATTGGAGATAATAATCCATAGACAAATGGATGCTGGTTTTTTTTTCTCTCAAGAATATATTGAATTACTGATTTTTTTTCTTATTTTTTCTTATTTCTTTTCTTTTATTTTTTATCAGAATATTTGATTTTTTTTCTCATTTTTTGTACTGAAGGTACACATAATTAATATTAATATTTTTTCCCTGCAGTAATACAAGTTAATATATATACTCTTGCTATAATATCAATATATGCCTAAAAGCTTTAAACTATGGGAACCTGCCATTTATTGATAAAATATTATAGGACTGTGATTAATGTCTGTGTCTGATTCCAGGAAAAGGGATAAAAACAAGGAGCACAGACTAAACCTGAATAGTGCCAATAGAGCACACATGAAATATTAAAGTGAGACTCAAGGTTGCGACGCTTAACTTATGTTTAAGTCGTAGGACTTCCTTGTATCTACACTCTTTTCGAAGTACTCAAACAAGTAAAAAGCTTGACTATCATGCTGGCTCCCTATATCCCTGAGGAAAAATCAGACAAGGGAATGACATTTCCCCATCAAAATAGAATTCTAATTCTTTCCTTCTTATATTATGGCAACTTCCTGTAGTCTTGGCTACAAATGGCTAAGTGAAATATTACTGCATTCTGTCCTACATACTTGTGGGATAGAAATTACTTTAAACTGGACCTATACAAGGTCTATTTTGAATTTTTCTTATGTTTTTGATTATTTTTCTATTCTTTTGATAATTGACACATACACCCCCATAACTGAACATTGCATTCTGAGCTAAACTTGATATATTTTTTTAAATACTTACTTCAGGGGGGATTGCATTTTAATTTAAAATCTAAGAATTTTTGAATTTTTTTTGTTTGAGATTATATTTTTATAAAAATCCAAGACTTTTGTTTAAGATTTTACTGTTATAAAAAAAAAAATTTCAAGGATTTTGATTTTGTTCGAGAAAAGATCTTCAAGAAAGAAGCTTGAAACTTTTATATCCAGAGAATGAACTGTTGCAGAAAGATGCCAAAAACCTACACTTCATCAAGAAGATTAAGAATGAACTTTCGATGTGATTGATTGGACTGAACTTTTGATTGAACATTTATTGTAACATTTATGCCAAAAGGGACTGCCCCTAATTTGGCTTTCTGTCAATGCGCCTAGCAAACATTGGTTTTGCTTTCTTTTCTTTTCTATTTCCTCTCTCACTATTCTAATTTCTCCTAGAAAATTGAATATTTCTTTAGTTAGAAGTGAATTTAGAACTACAAAATGATTATATTAAATGATCAATGGGGAGACTAGTCTCCCAATGATCATCAGGGGGGATTGTAAACCTCAAAATTCCTTAGACTTATAAATGTTGGAAATTTCACCATTGGGATATTTCATACTTGGAAAATTTCTTACTGATAGTCTATTGGAATGGGAACTCCATTGGCATGGGAGGTTCCTTCTCTTCCCTTCTTAAGATTACTTTAGGACAGAAACCCTTTGCTGAACAATGGAAAGGACTTTGACCTATGCTTGAGCATAGAACAGGAATTTCTTTGAGTCTTGATTGATTTTAGAATTGATACAATGGAGATACTCCACCCTATTCAGTCCTAATAGGATTGAGTAAGGGCTGCAGCCTAGATCAAAATTTAATTATTCCAATCTCTACCATACTCAAGTTAACAGGATTTAGAAAGGGCTGGAACAAAGGAGTAAAGATTTAATCATTTGAAAAATATGACCTTCAACAGACATGTGCAAAAGCCAGAAACCTCTGGGCGGTCCTGGGTTAAGCGAGAGCCTCCATTGACAGGGAAATTGATGAAGAGTGATTGGTAGATGTGAGGACTGAGGGGAGGCAACTTGGATGGTGTCCTTAAAGATAGGAGGGTCTGGAGACTCGGGGAGAGAGGATTGAGTTTTTGGTCGGTGGTTCCTGGGCTCTGAGGAAGCTTGCTCTGAAGGAAGCTGAAGGTGGGGGCCTCTGAGACTGTTTCTCCATTTTGGACACGTGAGTGAAAGGGACTGATCTCTTTTCTTTGCCCCAGCTATCTAAGGGCTTGGGCCTTTTGGCCCAGCCTAAACAGAAGGGGTATTTAAGCCCTATTCCCTTCTCTCCCCTTTCTCTCTCTCTATATATCTCTAATTCCTTTCTTGCTCCTATTGTAATTAAACTCCAAAAAAGGCTGACGGCTGACTTGAGTTTTTCATTTAGGAATTACATAGCTGATTCCTTGGCGACCTTAAATTAATATATATCAGTCTTTTAAAGTGATTCCCTTGTAACAATGGGGATAATAATGGAATCTACCTCTCAGGTAGTTTGAATCAGGTGAGGATTGAATGATAATATTTGTAATGTATATAGCATAATGTTTCATTAATGTTTCCTTCCTTCCCAGTGACTTCCCTCTGTTAATTATCTCCAAAATATCATATAACTATGATTTCTTCAGTTGCTTTCATGCTTTCTCATTAGATTGAATTATTTGAGAGCAGGAACAGTCCTTTGCCTTTCTTTGAATCCTCATCACTTACTATAGGGCCTAGAACATAGTACTTGATTGAATAGATTAATGAGAAGAGGACCTCAAAGGACCTCCTTGTAACAAGGCAATCATTTTACTCCATCCTAAAATAGATTCTCTGTTAAATCTCCTCAAAGTGAAATCCTTTTTCTCATCAAGCATCACAGGTCTTCTCAAAAGAGGACACTATTTCATAGTTTATTGAGAAAATATAGCCCTATTCACTATGAGCTCTATTTTCTCTCCACAATCTCAATGCCTCCTGAAATCAGCCTCCCTTTTCTCTTGTACTACAGTCTCTGATGAAGAGGAAGTTCTTCTCACCAAAGACAGCCCATCTTCATGGGCTCTTCACGCCATCACCTCCTTTCTCCTCTAAAATTATTTAGCAGATTGTCCCTACAATCATCTTTAATCTCTCCTTATTCACTGGCTCATTCCCAACAGCCTATGAATATAGATCGATCATGCTCAGGGCTAAAAATCCTCATCTAACTTTACCATACACTTAAGCTATTATGTTTTTCCTCTTTTTTCTTAGTCTCCTAGAAAAAAACTACCTACTCGCATGTCTCCATTTCCTCTCCTTCTTAACCTAATATTCTAATTATTCTGTCTGCATCAAGTGCATTCCCTCTCTATTCTCTTCTCTATATAGTTTCCTAAATGATATCCTAAAGTCTAATTTTCTTAACATCTGACAATTTACTTTTTTGTTCAACAAACTCCAATGACTTATTGTTAACACTAAGACGAAATACAAACACTATGGTATTTGATATTTTTTCCTTTGCAACCTGACTCCAACCTACTTTTCCAAGCTTATTAAAAATTGTTCCCCGTCACAAATTCTACAATCTAACTAAACTATCCTCCTTGTTATTTCTAATATATCATAGTCTACCTTCTGTTCATATGCCTTTGCACACAGGCCTGGAATGTATATTATATCCTCGCCTACACTTTAAATCCCTTATTTCTTTCACCGTTCAGGTCAAGTACTACTTCCTGAATGAGTCTTTTCTGATCCTCCCATTTTTAATAAAACTTCCTCCCTTCAAAATTACCCAGTATTTATTTTGTGTACAAGTGTATACATATGTACTTTATATACGCATTTTCTCCCCAGTAGGATTAAAATCAAGGAATCAAGGATTGTTTTGTTTTTGTCTTTGTTTCCTGTATATCTAGCACAGTGTGAGGACTTGACAAATGTTTATTAGATGAGTACAACTGATGAAAAATCATGTGGGGCAGAGAGAGAGGGTCCTCATAATGTATTTTGTTTCTGGGGAGTAAAGATAATAGACAACCACTTTAATAATAATTTTTAAAAAATAAACAAAAAAGAGGAAAGGATGTGTCTACAAATTGCCAAGACACAAATGGGATATTGAGTGTTCAACTTTTGTACCCCTGAATAACTTTAATGAGAAAGATTGAGAACAAAGAATGGACATAACATAATCAGATATAGTGATAATTTTTTTAAGAAGGACAAAGTAAAAGAAAATTTCTTGAAAAAGAGAGCCAGGAGGTGGTATCAAGATGGTGGATTAGAAACAGTGAAAGTAGAGTCCTCTGTGAAAAATCTTCCACACCAATAAAAAACAAAGTGCTTTAAGGGGGATACAATATGAAATACAACAACAGGACAGAGCCAGGGGACCCTCCTGCTCGATCCAACTTAAAAGGTACACAGAGAATATTGAATTCTTGGGTTGAAGAAAAAGAATGAAAGATTGTCACAGGACCCTTCCACTACCTAGAGTACTGAGAATCAGGGGTTGCTGGGATCTCAGGGTGAGGGTTCTAGCCCTGAAGGAGTGCTTTGCTACCACAGCTACTCACAGCTCAGGACTTTGATCACAGCTGGCAGGGAGGAAACTGAAGGAGATGGGCAGAGAGCAGGGCAGTCTAATCATAGCCTTTAGCCACCACTCTCCATCTTGGGCCTCTGGAGATTTTGGCTTCAGGTCACATCCAGCTCTGCAAATCAGCTCAGCTGGCTTAATCCAGTCTAGCAATAGTGCAGATAAGAAGCCTGCAGAAGCAGAGAAGCTCAATCTCTAAAACCCCTTCCCCATTTACTGCACTGAGACCCATGGTAAAAATACAGAGGCCTGGGATCCTAGGGCAATGGCTGCAACCATGACAGAATACCTTGGTACCAACACAGGAATATCAGGGCACTGACTGGGCAACTGGCAGGGAAACAGATAGCAGGAAGAAAGAGAGGAGGAAAATAGCAATTAACCTTCAGCCTACATACCATCAGCTTTACCTTTGCCTTCTGTAGGCAGTTGGGGAAGATCTGGCCTCAGGGATCATTAATACAACAGGTCAACTCCATCAGCCTAATCCAATTAATAAGTAGAGCAGAGAAGAAGCCACTTCAAGACAGAATAGCCCAAACCCATGGATCCAGCAAATAAACAGAGGAGCAAGAATAAAGCATATGACAAGGGGAAAAGAAGAAAAAAATGAGTAAACAACAGAAAAAATAAAAAAAAATTATAATTGACAGCTTCTATTTAGTCAATGAACAAAGTGTGAATGGAACAGAGGAGAACCAAGGAACACCAAGCAAAGACTCAGGAATTCCAGCAAATTGGACACAGGCTTTGGAAGAATTAAAAAAAAAACAATTAAGAGAGGCTGAAGTCAATTGGGCAAAGAAGTTAAAAAGCAAAATAGATCATCTGAAAACAGAGGCACATGAACTTGAACAAGAAAATAGTGTCTTGAAAGCCAGAATTGACCAGATTGAAAATGAGGCAAAGAAAGTGAAAAATGACTTACAAAGAAAAACAGACCAGAAGAAGAAGAATGACCAAAAACCAGGGATGAAATTCAGTCTTTAAAAATTAGAATCCAACAACTAGAAGCAAATGACTTCACAAGGCAGCAAGAGTCTATAAAACAAAATCAAAAGAATGAAAAAATTGAGGAAAATATAAATCACTGATAAAACAACAAACATGGAAAATAGATCCAAGACAGACAATTTAAGAATTATTAGATTACTAGAAAATCATGACAAAAGAAAAAATCTGTACATAATTCTACAGGAAATTATCCAAGTAAACTGTCCCAACATTCTTGATTAAGAGGGTAAAGTGGAGATTTAAAGAATTCATAGATCATTCCCTGAATGACAAAGCCTAGGAATGTTATAGCCAAGTCCAAGAATTTCCAGACTAAGGAAAAGATACTACAAGCTGCTAAAAAGAAACCACTCAAATATCATGGAGCTACAGTTAGTATAACACAGGACCTGGCTGCATCCACATTTAAGGACCAGAAGGCATGGAATATGATATTCCAGAAAGCAAGGGAACTAGGTCTATATCCAAGAATCAACTACCCAGCAAAACTGACTATATTCTTGCAGGGAAAGTATGATCATTTAATAAAATAGAAGATTTCCAAGCATTCCTGAAGAAAAGATTGGACTTAAACAGAAAATTTGATACCCAAACACAGAAATCAAGAAAATCACCAAAAGGTAATGAAGAAAGGGGAAAAAAATTAATATACTCAATAATAAATTCAAATGATTTGTATTCCTTTAAGAAAAGATGATGTTGTTAACTCTTAAAAATTGTTATTATCAGGGTAGCTAGAAGAAATATACTTGGAGTGTACAGTGACAAACTATAGGATGATATGTCAAAAATATATGTTAAAAACTAGGGGTAAAAAGATATAAATGCTAAGAGAAATGGAGAAAGAGATAAAATGAGGTAAATATATATTTCATAAAGAAGCTCATGGGGGAAGGGGGAGAAGACCAATACAATGGAAGGGTGGAAGAGGATGGCAACAAGTAATACTTAAATCTTACACACATTGAAATTGACTCAGAGAGGGAAGAACAGTCAGATTCAGTGGGGCAAAGAATTGTATCTTGCCCTATAATTAAAAAGGTAATAAACTGGCTGGTGGGAAGGGGAGCAATACAAGGGAGGGAGAGGTTGGAGGGTCATTTAAAAGGGACTAATAGTTAGAGAGGAATAAGTAAGAGGGGATGTAGTGGGTAAGGGGATTAACAATAGGAAGGGGAAAAGGGAGAGGCTGACTAAAAGTGAAAAGTCAGAGGGGAAGTTATCATGAGGATTATTCACTATGATCAGGTGGGATTTATACCAGGAATGAAAGGATGGTTTATTAATAGGAAAACCATCCACATAATTGACTATATCAATAATCAAACCAACAGAAATCATATTATCTCAATGGATGCAAAAAAATCCATTGATAAAATACAACACAATTAAAACTAGATCTAAGTAATTGGAAAAGCATTAATTGCTCATGGGTAGGATAAGCTAATATAATAAAAATGACATTCTTACCCAAATTAATTTACTTATTCAGTGCCATATCCAAAAAATTACCAAGAAACTTTTTTATTGAATTAGAAAAAAATTATATCAAAGTTCATTTGGAAGAATAAAAGATCAATAATATCAAGGGAATTATTGAAAAAATGTGAAGGATGGGAACCTAGCAGTATCAGACCTTAAACTGTATTATAAAGCAGTGGTCATCCAAACAATATGCTATTGCCTGAGACAGAAGGTAAGATCAGTGGTATAGACTTGGGCTAAATGACCTCAGCAAGATAGTGTATAATAAACCCAAAGATCCCAGCTTTTGAGACAAGAACCCACTATTTGACAGAAACTGCTGGGAAAATTAGAAAACAGTATGGGAGAGATTAGGTCTAGATCAAGATCTCACACCCTATAACAAGATATATTCAGAATGAGTAAATTACTTAAATATAAAGAATGAAATTATTAAGTAAATTAGGCGAACATGGAATAGTATACCTGTCAGATCTATGGGAAAGGAAAAAATTTAAGACCAAGCAAGAAATACAGACTATTGCAAAATGCAAAATAAATAATTTTGATGACATTAAATTAAAGAGGATTTGTACAAACAAAACCAATGCAAGCAAAATTAGAAGGAAAGCAACAAATTGGGGGAAAAATCCTTATAACAAAAACCTCGGACAAAAGTCTAATTTCTCAAATTTATGAGGAGCTAAATCAATTATTTAAAAAAATCAGGCTATTACCCAATTGATAAGTGGGCAAGGGACATGAATAGGCAGTTTTCATATAAAGAAATCTAAACAATCAGTAAGTGCATGTAAAAGTGTTCTAAATCTCTCATAATTAGAGAAATGCAAATCAAAACAACTCTGAGGTACCACATCACACCTAGCAGACTGGCCAATATGACAGAAAAGGAAACTATTAAATGTTGGAGGGGATGTGGGAATTGGGAAACTAATGCATTGCTGGTGGAATTGTGAATTGATCCAACTATTCTCGAAGGCAATTTGGAACTATGCCCAAAGGGTGTTAAAAGACTGCCTGCCCTTTGATCCAGCCATAGCACTGCTGGGTTTGTACCCCAAAGAGATAATAAAGGAAAAATACTTGTACAAAAACATTTAAAGATGCGTTCTTTATGGTGGCCAAAAAAAGGAAAATGGGGGGCAGGGTTGTCCATTGATTAGGGAATGGTTGAACAAATTGTGGTATCTTTGGTGACAAAATACTAGTGTGCTGAAAGAAATAATGAACTGGAGGAATTCCATGTGAATTGGAAAGACCTCCAGGAATTGATGCAGAGTGAAAATAGCAGAACAAGGAGAACATTCTACAGAGACTGATATACTGTTGCACAATTGAATATAATGGACTTCTCTACTAGCAGCAATTCAATGATCAGGACAATTCTGAAGGACTTATGAGAAAAGAACACTATCCACACATCCAGAGAAAGAACTCTGAGAACAGAAATACAGACGAAAATCATTTGCTTGATCACAAGGCTCAGTGAGGATATGATTGGAGATGTAGACTATAAATGATCACTCTTTTGCAAATATTAATATTATGGAAATAGATTTTGAACAACGATGTATGTAGTACCCAGTGGACTTGCTCATCAACTCTGGAAGAGAGGGAAGGAGGAGGGGAGGGAAAGAACATGAATCATGGAAAAATAATCTTAATTAATTAATTAAATAAAAATTTTAAAAAGAGAGCCACAAAATAGTGTTACTTATATTGTGTAGAGAGTTCTGCATACAAAGTGGAGATAGTAAAAAAGAGGATATAAGAAAGGAACATATTAACACTTTTAAGTAAATTCAGAGAAAGTTTGGAAAAAGCAGAGTGGAAAAGAGAACCTGTAGATAAGCAAACCTAAGCATATAGCTACAGCCTAAAAGAGGAAATTAGTTTTTAAAAAAGCAATTCTAAAGAAATGAATAGAGGAAAATGAGATTTATCTTTCTCCTTTATTTGGAGACATGATGGGATATAAGTACAAAATGTTGCACAGGTTGTCAAACTGTGTCAATTGGTTTTGCTTAACAGTTTTTTCTGTTACAAGGGAAAGATCACTAGTGGTGGGGGGACACTGAGAAAAGTGCTGAAGAAATAAATCTGGAAATGACTATGATGTAAAAAAAAAACCAATAGTATTAGTAAGAACTTAATGTACCAAAAGAAATTCCATGGGGAAAAGATGTCCTAATCCAATTGTTTTGTTTTTAACCACTAGTTCTTTCTGTGGAGCTTTTTTAGACTTGTTCAAAACCCACAGCCTATCTAATTCCCCTATATACCACAAGGTGCCTTAAATTGACTTCAGTTTAACTTTATTTTTGCTGTTTATTCAGATTATGAAATATATCTCATTTATTCATAGCAATTCAAAATATGGGATGTTCACAATAGAGTCTGTTTTTTTGTATAATACTTACCGATGGAGGGCCACAGTCGCATGTTTCACCTTCTTCTACTATATAATTTCCACAGACTCCAGTATTCCCACGGGCTGAAAACTTAAGATTTGGTTGATTTTTAAGACATGTAGCTCCAGTCTTTGAAATGAAGTTTTGAAAATCATTCAAGCTACATTGACTAAAGATCTTAATCCCACTGGAGAACCTAAAAATAAATTGAATAACTTTGTCAGAAGTATTACTTCTGAACACACATACATTCCTTGACCTACAAAAAAGCAACTATATTGATTTTGAAATGCCCTACATATGTTGAGGATACAAATGGTTCATAATAGAAATATTAGTAAGTCAAACTGATATGATGACCAACAACATGAGATAACTGTGTAACTTTTCATCTGTGTTAGAATGTGAGAATGCTATATGCATAGGAGTGTTAGGGAGGCTACAGCTGACTGAAGCCACCAACTATATCCAAGAAAATAAACATTTCTGGAGAGATTTAAATATACTATTATGATCATAGGATCATAGGATCATAGATCAACATTGCTGAAATGGATTATAGAGGTAATCTTGTCTGAGCTCTTCAAATGAGGCAACTGAAGCTAAAACTGAGAAGCACATATATTCCTTTGCACTCTCATGATGAATTTTAATGCTAAGGCATTTGGATCATATAAATTCATTACTGATATTAGTTTGTTCTCCATGGTTCCAGCATAATATAGCTTCCTTGTTTATGCTTTTGTATCTTTCCGATGTTAGATTTTGCTTTGTCAGAGAGTATGATGACAGCTCTTCCTTTCTAGATTCACTTGATGCAAATTTTTTCCCATCCCTTCAGTATGATTTTGTTTTTTAAATGTGGTTCTTTTAAGCAACACATTATAGGGCTTTATTTTCTTAGCCAATTTTTTTTTTCATTTTATGGAATAGGTTAATTCGTTCACATTTAAAATTTGGTTAGGTTTATATTTTCTCCATTTTTCTCTAATATTGGCTTTTTTAAGTTATTTTTCCCTCTTGTGCAATAAATGCAGTACTATATTTATCTTCTTTTTTTAAGAAAGCCTTTTCCCACAGGCTCATTTCTCTGACCCCTGACCTTTGACCCCTTTCTCTTATTACCCCCTTTCTGGTTTTGCTTATTAGTTCCCTTTTTCATCTGATTTTATCTGGTCCTATAATTTTCTTGGTTTGTTTTATCCCTTCTCAGTCAAATAGATTCCTATTTCCTTTCCTCCCTTTCAAGTAGTCCTATTCATTATTTTTATAAATTTCAAATATGGAGGTCATATTTCCTTCTATTATTAGTGTTTTCCCTGTCAATTCATTTGTTAATATTCCATGTCTTGAGTTTTCTTCTTTCTGAGATCTTTGATAAATTCTGTCTTTTTCTTCTTCATGATTTTCCCTTAATTACTTCCTGAATCTTGAACTTTTTGATGGTGGTTTCTTTGGAGGCAAGAGAAAGCATCTCAGCCTTCCCTTATGTTGGGCAGTTTATGCTTCACCAGACTAGGTTTCTTCCTCAAATGATTTTTGGATGGCCAGAACTAGTCCCAACTAGATACTCTCCCAAAGGCTTCATGAAGTGTTACAGAGTTCCCTCAGTGCTCAACCCCACAACACATACATACACAGTGTCTTGTCCTTGTCAATTTTGGAGAGGCCTGAAAGGTTGGAGGGATCAGAGAAAATATCTAATTTTTCATTTTATTTCTCTTGTGACCTAAAAATCCATTTTTCATTTTACTGCCCTCCAATCCCTTCTTTAAAAAGGAGAACTGGGGAGGGAGAAAAAAGAACAAGTTTCACACCTACTGATCTTGGTGTTCTGTCTCTCATTCTCTGCCCTAGCACGAAAAGTTCCGAGCTTTGTCACACTGGCATCATAGAATTTTCTATCCTGGCACCATTTCTACTGCTTTGTTGTCTGTCCTAGAAGACAGTTAAGAGTTCTACAGCCCTGGCACTGGAAAGGTATGGCACCAATCTGGTTTTTTTCTTCCTGAATGTCTACACTCACACTGGGCATCTGTCATAGCCCTGGCAAACTTCCATAGCCTGAACTCAGGGTCTCCATAGTGCCTGGAAAAAAGGAAGGGGCCTGGGATATGGAAGTAGGTTTTATTGTAAGTCTATTAGGTCCTTGGAACTGCTAGTGCAGCCTCATTGCAGGTAGCATGGAAGATGGAGGAGGAGTCCTGAGTAAGCCCAGAATCAGTGAGGGTGAGTTCATAAGTTTTTGCAGGATTTTTTTTTTATCTTTTGCATTCAGAGGATCATAGACCATGGAAGATAATGAAAACTGTTTCATTTTAGGCACACTATTTCAATTTTGGAGAGGCCTGAAAGGTTGGAGGGATCAGAGAAAATATCTAATTTTTCATTTTATTTCTCTTGTGACCTAAAAATCCATTTTTCATTTTACTGCCCTCCAATCCCTTCTTTAAAAAGGAGAACTGGGGAGGGAGAAAAAAGAACAAGTTTCACACCTACTGATCTGGGTTTAATGAAACCTGATTCCACTCTCCAGCCCATTTGGTTTTGCCCTCATCCAGACTAGCAGTCTCCTCAACTTGAAAAGACAATTACTCTTGCAGTACTTTTAACTGATGAATCCTAGCCAAGAGCACCATTTCAAGAAGTGCCCAGGCAATGTACACTTAGTCTATTCCAGGACTTATTCTAGATTGTCCAGAATTTTCCATTTCTTTCTAGTAACTGACCCAAACTATATCTCCTACCTTCCTAGCTCCCTTTTTTAAATTGTCTTCTACACTTAGAATGTAAGCTCTTATTCTTTTTTTGACTTGTACTTACATTCTTAGTACTTAACACATTGTACATAGTAAACACTAAATAAAGCTCTGTCTAACCTAGGCAGCTATCATTTTAACTGTTCTTTTATTAACCAATGCTGGATTTTGTCTGTTATGTCCAATTCTTTGTGGCCCCATAGACTAACTATCCATGGAATTTTCTTGATAAAGAAATTGGAGAGGTTTGCCATTTACTTCTCCATTTTAAAGTAGGAATTAAGTGAATTGCCCAGGGTCACACAACTACTAATGTCTGGGGTCACATTTGAACTACTTCACTGCCTACCCTTGTTATTCAGTAATTTTTGTCTTTCTAACTTGTTGGGAACTATTTTGGGGTTTTCTTGGCAAAAATACTAGAATTGGCTTTCCATTTCCTTTTCCAGTTCATTTTACAGATCCCTTATTTGTCCCTTTCCTTGTTCTTTTATGTTTCCTGTTGAGTTTGTTGTATTTTTACACCAAACTCTTTGTGTATGTGCTTCTGTATGCATGTAGTTCATGCTTTGACAATTTCAGATGAAAGGTTCAAGTGATTTCCTCTCCTTATAATCTCCTAGACCTTATTTGTCCAATCTTCTTGTACAACATGTTTATATGACATAGTAACTTTCTGTCATTCTTCTCGTTGAATGAACTCTTCTTGATTTTCTTTTTTCTTAAGGTCATTAAACATAGCAAGACTACACTCTTATTTAACTTCATTATTCTTCACAAAATTATGATTCAGAGGGGAAATGGATGAGGAATATGTTTCTTTTCTTCCTATTAGAACACAAACATTTGATCATTGCCTATTCCCTTTTAATTGTCCACATTTACTTATATACTAATATATTTATTATCTCTTTGGGTCTATTGATTCTTGCATTTGCATTTCAAAGTTTCAACTCAATTTTGTTTTTTGTTTTTTTTTTGTTTTTATCAGGAATGCTTTGAAATCCTCTTTTTAATTAGAAGTCTGTTTTGCTCCTCTAGGATCTTACTCAGCTTTTCTGGGTAAGTGATTCTTCATTGTAAGCCTAATTTTTGCCATTGCCTGTTGGAATAATTTTGTTCCAAGCTCTCCTCTTATTTTACAGTTAGGAGCCAAATCTTGTATAATACTGATTTTGTGGCTTCTTGGTATTTTACCTTTGCTTTCTTACTAATTGTAGTACTTTTTTCTTACATAGAAGCTGCAGGTTTTAGCCGTGATATTCCTGGGAGTTTATTTCAGCGGGGTAGCTGGGTTGCTCAGTGGTTTGAGAGCCAGGCCTAGAGACATGAGATCCTGGGTTCAAATCTGACCTTATACACTTCCCAGCTGTACGACCCTGGGCAAGTCACTTAACCCCCTTTGCCTAGCCCTTACCACAGAGTTTATTTCAGGAAATGACGATTAGATTTTTTGTTTTCATTTTGCCCTTTGGTTGAAACTAGGCAGTTTCTAGTCATTATTTGATGACATATAGTATCCAAGGTCTCTTTTCCCCCTAGAACTTTTTTTCAAGTCAGTTATTTTTGATAAGAGATTCTTTACATTTTACTTCTATTTTAAATTTTTTTTTACTTTATTCTAATATTTCTTATTTTTACATGAAATAATTAACTTCTGGAATAAATTAAAGTTAATTTTTTGGAAAGCAAATAACTTTCAGGAATCTTGATACTTGGCAAAGCTTTGCAATTATGATTCTTCTTCCAAAGCTTTCCTATAGAATAGCATCAATCTCAAATAGAAATGGATGCCTTTAGGGCTCATCATGACTTGGAAAACCAAAAATTAACATTATCTATATTGTTTTGCATTTTTATTTATTTTATTAAAAATTTTCCGATAACATAATCTGGTTTGGGCCACACTGGGGAATTTTATGGCCTACATCTGTGCTTTAAAGTTCTTATATATTTTTAAATATCATTTTAAACTCTCACTTAATTCCTTACAGGAATTGTGGTAGACATTTTGGCCAAATCATGTTTTTATTTGAAGCTTTTTTAATAACTGTTGTGAAGTAATTGTTTTTTTCTGGATTTATCTTAGGTATCCTTGGCTCCATATTCCTTATCAAAAGTGTCTTTTTTGTTTGTTTCTTCATTCTTCTAGCTTTATTTCCTATATTAGGTATTGGGGTTAGCTTTGGGACACTTCTGGAGACATGGTAGAAGTTTGGTTTGATCCTTATTAGTACTATAAAGGGTCTTGTCATCAATTTCCTCTGACATTGAGGGCCATATTCTTCAAGGTGGCTCAAGTTAGAGAGCTATAAACTTTCAACTTGCCCTATACAAGATCTAGGGTGAAGCTTGATCTTAGTCCTTCTGATCTGAGCATCTAGTCAGTCATCTGACCCCATATTGGGTCAGACAACACAACTGTGTGCTTTCCCCTGTTTGGAACTCCATGACAGAGCTGTTAAACCTAGACTACGTGAGCTGATTAGAAAATCTTTCAAGTCCACAGTCACAGAACTTCAGGGCTCATCTCTGGCCTATGATTTCTGACCCCTAGTTATTTAGATATAGGCTAGAGTCCAAATCTATGGAATTAATCTAAATCCTATTCTAGTGTCAGAGAAACAGAGAAGTAAACTTGTTCCTAACCTACATTTCCCACTCAGCCTTATAGCCAGCAGTACTAGCCTTCCTTTGACCCTGCTGTGGTCCTCCCTCCTTTCCCCAATATCAAAAAACCACAGGCTCTAACCTCAGGTAATGTTGGAAGGGTCCAATAGTCTGCTCAGAATCAAAGCAACATAACTGCCAGATCACATCTCGTCTTCTTCCCTATTCTATTATATAGCTGGAAATTCTAGCCTAATTCAAATGCTAGAAAACTCTCCTCCTCAGTGTCAATGGGCTTCTGTCTCTCTGTATTGATCTGGGAAGGAAAATGAACTAGTATTATTCCTCCTTAGATGTCCCAATTACATTCACTCAATTGTGAGATTGGTTTTTATCATGTTTGGAGTAGTTGTGAGAGAGCCAGGGCATACTGCTTCCAGGATACACTGCTTCTCTCTTATCTATTGTTTTTGCTAGCTTTCAGGAAGTCTACTTGTCAGTTATGCTATACTTGAGATTCCTTTTATGGTGTTGAATTAAATGACCACTAAAATCTCTCTAAACTTTCATGTTCTTTATAATCCTGCATAACTCAGTAATACTTGCAAGTATGATTTTAATCTTTTAATATTGCTATCAGTGTAGACATTTTTGTCCTCCCAGGAGACATATTTGTTACCTGGACTAACTCTTGGAAAGATTATTAATCATTTATCTGACACAATATAAAAAATTTTATTAAATAGGTTTGTGTATGCAAGTGGTTTCATAAGTGTCCTAGAAATCATTTTTCTTCACTTTTGATTTATCTCTTCACTCCTACCTAAAACAAGAAAATCATGAGAAGGAAAATATCAGATAAGGAAACTCATGTTATTATTCTTTGACATAATTTCCTTATAGTTTGCCTAGCATGTTAAAAAAGATCATTCTGGCTTCTGACCTATCATCCAAGCTTGATTATCAATTGTAAACAAGAAGAAAAAAGCTCCTATAGAATTTGATCTCTGAAGATATTTGTATAAATACATTATGAAATGCAAATAGCTTACTTAGAACTAATTTCCTAATCTATGTTCTAAATTAAAATGTTGCATCTTAATTACCTAAAATCAGAGCCCACCTGTCTTCATTCTTTTCATAAGTATGCTTGAATCAAGGGTATATTTTATATGGAGGGTGTCAATTTGTATCTTTTTCTGATATAATCATTAATTAGGAATTACTTGGATTTTTATACACAAAATATATTTGCAGTAAAATAAACAACATAATCACGAAACAAATTTTTTTTAATCTTACACTGCTTCTGGCCTCATTATGCAGGTAGATTTAAAACAGTGGCATCTCTTGTCGTCATATTTTATTCCCAGACTAATCCCCAGCAACTGTGCAATAATAACAGAAAATGCCTCCACAGTTATTCCTTTGGGATACTAATATTAAAAAAGAAAAATAGAAAATTGTTACCAAAAAGCTTATTGAAATATGGAAGCAAATTAAATTACCAAAAATATCAATTTTTCTTATTATTGCTGTAACAAACATTTAAAATAAAAAGGGAGATTACTGGATATCTGATCACTTGTTCTTAAGATTTACCCAAAATTGGCAAAGCCTAATTGCCCTTTATGTGCATATCAAAGTTATAACTAGTTATCAGGATTTTAACTTTAGCACAGCTTGAACATTTGGCTTAATTCTAGGATGAGTAGTGTGGTAGAGGCATGGAGAGAGAGAGAGGATTTGTAAGCTAAGATGCAAGAAACAAGCTGGGGACCTGACCTGCCTGTCAATCAAGAAGAAGGTTCCAAACGGAATGTTCCCAGGAGAGACAGTTGGGGGAGCCGGACCAGAGTTGAGGAATTGGGACCTTGGGGTTCACTCTCTCACTGGGGGATTATTGAACTGAGGAGGTTTGACTTTTGGGGCTCTCTGATCAAGGGGAACCCTCTGCTCTCTCTGAGATTTGATGGACCAAGAGTTGGAGGAAAGCCAAGTTGAAGGAGAAACTTTTCCTGGTGGCTTTGTGAAGAAAGAAGATTATCACTATTGTCTTCCATCTCTGTCTCTCTGTCACAGATTGTGACAATATTGATTATTTCCATAACTCTCCTAAATTCTCCTTGTAATTTACGGAAACCTTCATCCCTCCTACCTCAATTTCCATCCTGTTATCACAATAAACCCCTTACCTGAGAAAGAAAACTAGAGTATTTTATAGTCTACTCAGGGGGGAGGGAGGAAGCCAAAAGGCTTCCAGAAGTGGGCAGTTAAGGGAGGGAGTGAAGGAGGAAGAGGGTAGGAAATAGATTGATCCATCAGCCATCAGTAGATATCAGTAGGCAAACCCCAGAGCATTCCCCAGTGTCTATCTAGAGCAATCCCCTGTGGACATATCCCTGTGGCAGTATCTCTCTCTATCTCTGTAGCAAGTGTCCTATAGCAGCAGTGCTCTCTAGTCACAAGTCAGAGCATCCAGTCATTGCCACAAGTAATAGTATCACACAGATTACCTATTTCTATTTCAGTAGTATAAATACATAAAATGAATATATGAATACAAACTATGTTTACCTTTGGCTCTTTGAAGACACAATCTTCTCCTTACATTAATTGGGGTGGGGGAGTTTTTAGGTCAAAAGTAGTTAGTCATATGGTTTCCCTTGTCTATTATTAAGCCCAAACTGAGAGATGAAAGGAATAATTTTCTTTGTGAATTAGTGATTTAGAGAAGCTATCCTTCCTTAAGTATGCTTCTTAAAATCTCTCATTTCCTTCAAATCTCAGGAAGGAATCTACTATCTACCTGAAGCCTTTCTTCATTATCCTAAATCTTCTTCCCTAAAAACAACTTGTATTAATTTTCTATATAAGGATATGTACAGGACCAATGATTTCATTGACTACAGAGAACTCTAAGGTAAGAAAATTTCCTCAATCAATTAAAGTTAGGATCTTCTTTAGACTAGCTTTAGAGAGTGACCTAGAACACTGAGAAGTTCTTACATATTTACATAGGGATTGAATATAGGTCTTCATTGGCTCCAAAGTCAATTTTCTATCCATTGTGCCATGTTGTCTCTTAGTATAGATTTATTTAAGTTTGGAAGGTGTCAAGTTATTTAGAAAGAGGAGGAGGTAGAAAAATTTACTGGAAGACTAATTTATCTCAACATATAAGGTTTTTATACTTCATTTTCTTCATCTCAAAAATAAGTTATACTTCTTAGCTTCTTTTCAATTCTAAAGGTATTATACTATGACTTTTGAATGTTTGACTACTTTGGGTCAAGACAATTGAGTTTATAGAATCAGAATCAGAGTAAGATAGGACCCTAAAGATCATTTAGTCCAAAAAAATGATTCAAAGCACAAATCCCTTAAATAATCATCTAGATTCCATTTGAAGTTACAAGTTACCAAAGAACTAATACAAAAATAATAATTTTCTCTATTTAAACATTCCTCAAAAGAAAATAAAAATTCTAGTCTTGACACCCAAGTCGACACCATATTCAAGACATACTTCCCAGGGCAATTTATTTTTATATCCTTATTGTTTAGGAAATTCTTCTTCTTTTTTGGCTTGATAATTAACTCCCTAAAACTGAAATTTAATCATTTAAAGAAATAGGTACAGAAGAAAATTATTTGTAGCTGAGCTTATATAATGGCAATAAACTAGGAAATGAAGGAGTGCCCCTAGATTGGGCAGTGGCTGAACAAATTGTGGTATCTGATGGTAATGGAATATTATTGTGCTGAAAGGAATGATGAATTGGAGGAATTCTGTGCGAACTGTAACGACCCCCAGGAATTGATGCAGAATGAAAGGAGCAGAACCAGGAGAACACTGTACACAGAGATTGATACATTATGGCACAATAGAATATAATAGACTTTTCTACTAGCAGCAAAGCAATGATCCAGGACTTATGAGAAAAAATGCTATCCACATCCAGAGAAAGAACTATGGGAGTAAAAATGCAGAAGGAAAACATATATGGATCACGTGGTTCGATGGGAATTTTGGCATTAAAAGATCACTCTACTGCAAATATGAATAACATGGAAATGTGTTTTGAACAATGATACATGTATAACCCAGTGGAAACTGCTTGTCAGCTCCAGAAGTGGGGAGAAAAAAAAGGGGGAGAATATGGACCATGTAACCATGGAAAAATATTTTAAATAAATTAATTTTAAAAATAGATATAGACACAAACCTCTAATTGAAATACTGAAGCTAACAAAGGATTCTGGAAAAATTTCAGGCTTCCAAAAGTGGTTCAAAACTATGTGGAAAACTGGAATTATATTCATTTCTTTTCCCCATAATGCAGATGTTCATTATGTGTGAGCTTCTGAAAATGTTTTTGGTCTTGTCAAAATGATTTTCAGGTAACTTAAGTACCTGAAAGTTTGACTAAAGAATCTTATGTACAAGAAAGATTTTGGGGGGGATTTGATTACTGTCAGGGATTAACAGGTTTATCATAGCTGTTGTGTTGTTTAGAAGTACCTTAGAACATCAGGATTAGCCTGATAAGGTTATATACATGCCTTGGAAATTCTGCACAAGAATATTTCAAACTGCTTTAAGAGGTTATCATTCCCTGAGATAATAGTAAGACAAAATAATAAGGTTATCTTCTTCTATGTTATCAAAGTTATACCTGGTTTAAATTCCAAGTGGCTGACAAATATCTGTTACTAGGCAGAATTCTCTATTTTGTTGCGCAATCCCAGAGATCCCCTCCCCTCTTCCTTGCAATAATATAAAATATGTAATCTCTCCACCACCACCACCCACATGTGATTGAATTCTCTCTTTAAAAGGAAATAAATTTGCTGAGCACATCATGGCTTTTTGGCTTTTTTAGGGTTCCTGTGGCCCTTTTGTTATCAGGGCTGTATGATAATTGTCCTCTTTGGTTTTTAAAGGTTAACAGTATTGGTGACAGCACAGTAGGATCAGAAAGAGGGAGTTATTCCTGCTCTTTGGAATTCAGGTGAGGTAGAGTACCAACAGACAACTTTGTCTTAACTCAATTTGGGTTCATGCAGGTAACAGTGAGTGATCTGTCTCTTTTCTGATATTGAATCTTGAAGCTCTTTTTTTGTAGAGCTACCTTTTTCTTTTTAACGTGAAAGGGAATTCTTTATTCTCTTTGTCTATTTTGAGTTAACACTTACTTAGCCCCTACTTAACTCCTACTTAACATTTTGTTAACCAACAAGTAAGAGAATTCCCAAAGCCATCAAGTAAGAGAATTCACAAGTAACTTACTTAGAAAAGTAAGAGAATTCACAAGTCACCTACTTACAGAGCTCCACCTCTTTAACCCAATCAATCAGAAACTTGTTAATACTTTGAAAAGAGTTGACACCTTCAAAGGGTGAGAAGTAGATCCCACAGACACTATATCTCCCTAGGCAGTGCTAGGCAATTTGGAAATTGTGGTTGGCCCCTGTGAAGAGGAAAAGGGACATGACATGACTATAAAAAGTCCTGAACTTCTTCAGCTTGAATCTTCAGCTTGGAGGATTTTGGCCTGGGATTGCAGCTTGGGTAAATGAGTAGCTGGCCTTCCTTTTCTGGATTCTAGAGAGATTAGTTCCAAAGAAGCCTTCCCCTCTTGGAGGAGGCTGCATAGGTGGAATTCTGGGTTCTCTGGTCAAGGGTTAACAAGCCTTGCCTGGCTAAATCGAGCACTGGAGCAATATTTAGTATGGTAGGTAGACATCTTCTCTACCCTCTTTTTTTTCCACTTTCAGTCTTTCCAACTCTTTGTAAATAAAGCTACTAAAAGTTATTTTGGCTTGAGCTATAATATTTTTAAATTGGCAACCACAATATTAATTTAGAATTCTCACATATTTTATTCAAATCCTTAATTTAATTTCTTATATAAGAGATTGAATTCCAAACTGAAAAGAGGTTTTTGTCCATCCCTTCGTGAGAAAAATCTTAGCTTATTTCTTTGGTCATTTCCCTTTAGTATGGGAAATTAGATTAGCAATAAAAAGTTGACACAGGAACATGGTAGCAGGGCTTATGTATTTACTTTATAGAGTTTCAGGAGATTTTATTAGGAGTTGTCAGTAGGCAAGAGAACTCTGTTGTTTTTCTAAAGGATCTTTTAATTTTAATGAGAGGTGATAAAAATAACCCTTATGACTGATACCTAAAAGGTGGTGGGATCTTTGATCAGGATGAAATTGTTTAAAAACAAAGGCAGCAGGGGAAACTAGGAGGCTAAATGAATTGAGAGCCAGGCCTAGAGACAGGAGATCTTGGGTTCAAATCTGACTTCAGAAATAACCTAGCTATATGATTCCTGGTCAAGTCACTTGATCCCAATTGCCTAGTCCTTACTACTTTTCTGCCATGGAACCAATACACAGTATTACTTCTAAGACAGAAGGCTTTAAAAACAAAAACAAAGCTGGCTTTAAATTAAACTCTATGGATGGAATGCTTTTCTTCTCTTTATTCGTATTTGCATGAGTTATAGGAGAATGTTAACTGCTTTATGTCTCTGTTTGTGAATCCATGTTTTGGTCTGTATTCAGAAGATTGGGTATACAAATAAGGATTTTAGAAAGATCTCTGTTTTGTGACCCATTTTTATAATTCTTTGTCTCTCCATCCTTTCATTACTAAATGATGAGAATCTTTTGGAAGAAAAAATAAAAAAGCAAGATAAAAGGGTAAAAACAACTTAGAGTGTAGTAAACTAATTAGGGGCCATGAAATTATGAGCACTTATATTATGGTCTTAAATGGTTCATTCAAAAATTATATAATGAATTTTGAATTGATATTCCTAAAACTTAAATTTAACAGAAATCAAGGGAGGTGGAGCCAAAATGGCAGAATAGCAGCAGTAGAGAAAGCAAGAATCTCTCTTGGGAATCTTCTCAAACCAACCTTAAAATAGCATCTCAAAACAAATTTTAGAGTGACTGAAGCAACAAGGGAATGGAGTAAAGTAATCTCCTGAAGAAAACAACTTGAAAGAGAGTGTTTATTTCACAGGGGTGAAAGAGGAGCCCAAAGTAAAACAGTGCACAAAGAAGTACAAGCCTCCCACTCCCTACCTATTGCTCCAGGTTCCAAACTCGGCTACAAGCCAACTTTGAGACCTTGAGAATATGCCTAATCCAAGAGCAGAACATCCCACACCCACCTCTTAAAGTTCCAAACCCTAAAGCAATGATGATGCACCTATGGAACATGTGCCAGAGATGGTAAGCAGAGAGCTCTCTTTGGCAAGCAGAGTTTGTTACCAGAAAGGCAGAGGGACTTGGCCAAAGCTGTTTCCCTCTCCCTCTCCACTGTGTCTGACAATATTTTTTCATCTCCCCTACCCCTCTGCTCAGCAGCCAATGGGGGTATGTTCTCCCTCCCCTGTGTGTGTGTGTATGTGTTTGTGTGTGTATGTGTGTGTGTGTGTGTGTGCCTGGCACTCAATGGGGGGACAGGGAATGGCACAAGGTCTCTGAGGGGGTGGGGTGGGGCCAAGTACTCTATTTCCAAAAGGTTTGCCATCACTGCCCTAGAACAAGCCTACAGTGAGGCCCCAAACCCTAGTGTAAAGAAGTCCCTAGCATCTGGCCTGGTCAAACTCACAACAAGATCCATTGTATAGAAATCCAGTGTGCCATGCTGGTATAAGCCCAGAGTGACTCTGAGCCTCTGCCAAAGCTGGCAATGAAGGCCCAAACCCTACAACAATACCAGCTCAAGCCAATCTGGATCCTAGGTGGTGCTAACATAAGGAGAGGTCCAGAGCTCTGCCCAAACTGGCAAAAAATGCCCCAAGCCCCAGGACAAGGCAATCTGCAGCATGCCCCTGTTGGGGTAGGGCAAGGGTGAGACTCAGAGCCCCTGCCTAAGACTGTAGTAAAGCCCCAAGATCAGCACAAAGGAACTCTGAGTCCTACAAAACAAAGAGATTGAATCAACAGTGAGAGGTGGCTTCCAGAGCTTGTCAGCCCACATTGTAATAACTGAAATTTGCAGAAAACCAGGACTAGATATGAGAGTAGCAGCAAGGAAAAACTGGAGTTTAACCAAGTGTCCCTTCTACTCTGAAAACAGAGCCCACTTTAAGACAAAAGTCAAAAACAATAAAGTTGGGAGAATGAGGAAACAGCAAAAGAAACACTTAACCAGAGAAAATTTTGATGGGGACAAAGAAGAGCAAAAGCACGACTCAGTAGGGAAAAATGAGATCAAAATAGTCACATGCAAAGTTTCCCAAAAAAATAGGAATTGGCCATATGCTCTATAAAAGCTCAAAAATGAATTTAAAAATCAAACAAGATAGGCAGAAGGGAAGTGGGGAAAAGAAATTAAAGTAATGCAAAAAGAAAATAACAGTTTAAAAAACAGAATTGGCCAAATGGAAAAAGAAGCACAAAAATCCAATTTAAAAAAAGTTCCATAACAAGTAGAACTGACCAAATGGAAAATGAGGTTCAAAAGTAGATGGCAAAATTCAGTTTTAAAAATTAGAATTCAGCAAAGAGAAGTTAATAACTTCATAAGACATCCAGAAACAGTAAAATGAAATCAAAAGAATGAAAAAATAGAAGAAAATATGAAATAGTTCATTGAAAAAAAAAACACTTAGGAAATTGATCCAGGAGAGTCAATCTAAAAAGAGATAGACTACCTGAAAGACATGATCCAAAAAACCCTAGACATTATAATATTAGAAAGTATCAAAGAAAACTGCTCTGATATTCTCGAACAAGAGTTTAAAATAGATATTGAAAGAATCCATCAATTATCTCCTGTAATAAATCCCCTACTGACAACACCCAGTAAGATTATAGCCAAATTAAAGAGCTCCCAAGAAAAGGGGAAATACTATAAGCAGTCAGAAAGAAACAATTCAAATACCATTGAGACATAGTCAAAAATTTACATAGCTTTTAGCAACTTCTACATTAAAGTATCAAAAGGCTTGGAATAAAATACTTTGGAAGGCAAAGGAACTAGGTTTACAACCAAGAATTACATATCCGGCAAAAATAAGTATATTTTTTCAGGAGGAAAAAATGCTCATTTAATAAAATAAAAGATTTCCAAACATTCCTGATGAAAAGACCAGATCTAAACAGAAACTTTGATGTCCCAACACAGGATTCCACATGAAGCATAAAAAGGTAAACAAGAAAGAGACAATTAAAAGGAGTCAATAAGACCAAATTGTTTATATTCCGACATGGAAAATAACATTTGTACCTCAAATGTTTTTATTGGCTGAGCAGTTAGAAGGCGTATACATAGACAAAGAGTATGAGGGAAAAAACTGTTTAGGATGAAACAATATGCAAAAAAAATCAAGGAGTGGAAAAGAAGATTGCAGAGAGAAAAGGAAAGAGAGAGGTAAAATAGGGTAAATTATATCACATAAACAAGCAAAAAAATACAATTGAGGTGAGGATAAGGAAAGTGACAGTCAGTGCTTAAACTTTATTCTCATGGGAATTGGCTCAAAGAGGGTATAGTAACCAGGGTATGGAAGCCTTTTTTACCCTTTGGAGAAGTAAGAAGGGAATAAGAAGAGGGGATTGAGGTCAGAATAATATAAGGGAAGGGTAATTTGTGTGTGGGGGTGATTGAAAGCAAAATACTTGTGAGGAGTAACAGAGTAAAAGAAGAGAGAAAATACAGGATAAAAAGAGGAAAAAAAATTGAAGAATACATCTGGGAATCATAACTGTGAACATAAATGGAATGAATTTATCCAATAAACAGAGGCATATAGCAGAGTGAATTAAAAACCAGAACCCATACAATGGAAGAGCAAAAAAGCAAAGATTCCTTCGAGCTTAAATTCCTGCCCTTAAAAAAACCAGAATCCTACAATATGTTGTTTACAAGAAACATATTTGAGGCCAATAGATACACACAGAGTAAAGATAAGGAAATGGAGCAGAATCTATTGGACTTCACCTGAGGTACATAAAACAGGAGTAGCCATAACAATCTCAGACAAAGCTAAATCAAAAATAGACCTAATTAAAAGAGATAAGGAAGGAAATGACATCTTTCTAAAAAGTATTATAGACAAGTAATCAATATTTAAAATATATGCAGCAAACAGTATAGCCTCTAATTTTTTAAAGGAGAAATTAAATGAGCTTCAGGAGAAAATAGACAGAAAAACTTAATTAGTGAAGGACTTCAATCTTCCCCTATCAGAACTAGATAAATTTGACTAAAAAATAAACAAGATCTCTAGAGAAAACTGAATGGGGATAAAAAGAAATATACCTTCTTTTCAGCAGAACAGAGTACATACACAAAAACTGATCATGTATTAAGGTATCACTTCACAACCAAAAACAGAAAAGCAGAAATAATAAAAGCATCCTTTTCAAATCATAATGTAATAAAAAATTAGAATCAATAAGGGTGCATAGAAAGATGAATTAAAAATTAATTGGAAACTAAATCATAGATTTAAAAAAGGTGTGGGTCAAAGAACAATCAATAATTTCATTAAAGAGAATGACAAAGAGGAGACAACATATAAAAATGTATGGCATGCAGCCAAAGCATTAGTTAGTGTAAAATTTATATTTCTGAATATTTATATCAATAAAGTCAAAGGATAAATTAATAAAATTAATAGTAATAAAGGTATTAAACTAATAAATAAAAGTAAGAGTATGTTTTATGAAAAAATAAATATAACAGAGTACTGATTAATTTTATTTTAAAAAGGAAAAAAGAACAGCAAATTATCAGTATCAAAAATGAAAATGATAAATTCACCTCCAATGAAGAGAAATTAAAGCAATCATTGAAAACTATTTTGCACCAAGTATATGACAACAAATCTGGTAATCTAGGTGAAATGGATGAATATTCGTTTACAAAAATGTAAATTTCCCAGATTAGCAAAAGATGGAATAGAATACTTAAAGTAACCCCATCTCAGGGGGAAAAAATTGAACAAGCAATCAATGAAATCCCTAGGAAAAAATCCCTACGGGGTCAGATGGATTCACAAGTGAATTCTCTCAAATGTTTAAAGAACCATTAATACCAATACTATATAAACTATTTGGTGAAATAGGCAAAAAAAGGAATCCTATCAAATTATTTTTCTCACAAATATGGTGCTGATACTTAAGCCAGAAAGACTGAAAACAGTGAAAGGACATTACAAACCAATTTCTTTAATGACTATCAATGCAAAAATCTTAAATAAAATACTACCAAAAAGACTACTAAATCACAATGATCATTCACTATGACCAGGTGGGATTTACAAGGCTGGTTTTTAGTATCAGGAAAACAATCAGCATTACTGACTATATCAATAACCAAATTAACAAAAATAACATTGTTATCTCAATGGTTGCATAAAAAGTCTTTGATAAAATACTAAATTCATTCCTATTAAAAAAAACTCTAGAAATCATAATAATAAATGGTCCTTTCCTTAAAATAATAAGTAGCATCCATCTAAAACCATCAGCAAGTATTATCTGCAATGGGGATAAGTTAGAAGCCTTCCCAATAAGATCAGGAGTGAAGCAAGGATGACCACCACTATTATTTAATATTGAACTAGAAATAATAACTTTAATAATAAGAAAAAGAAATTGGAGTGAAAGCCAGAAATGAGGAAACTAAAATATCACTTTTTGCAAAAGATATGATGGTATACTTTGAGAACACTAGAGAATATATTAAAAAAAACTTGTTGAATAATTAATAACTTTAGCAAAGTTGCAGGATACAAAATAAGCCCACATAAATCATTAGCAATTCTATAGATTACCAACAAAGTTCAGTAGCAAGAGGTAGAAAGAGAAATTCCATTTACAATAACTCTAGACAATACAAAATACTTCAGAGTCTATTTGCTAAGATAAAAACAGGAATTATATGAACAAAATTACAAAACACTTTTTACACAAATAAAGTTAGATTTAAACAACTGGAAAAAACATTTAATTGCTCATGGGTGGACAATTCTACCTAAATTACTTATTTATTGTCATTCCCAATCAAATTACCAAAATATTTCATAGAACTAAAAAAATAATAAAATTCATTTGGAGGAACAAAAGATAAAAAATATCAAGGGAATAAATGGAAAAAAATGTGATGGATGTTGATCTAGTAGTATCAGATTTCAAACTGTACTATAAAGCGTTAACCATTAAAAACAATCTAGTAGGGGTGTATAATTGAAAATCTCTTATCCTAAAAAAAGAACTACATTTCCCAGAAGTCCACTAACTTCCTGTCATTATGTACTTCCTGTAGACAGAGGATATTAGTGAGTGGGCAGTCCTCTTGGGCCTCTTTCTTGGGCAAGACAGAATGGTGGCCAGTGGTATGCTAAGCATGGAGATTTTAAAAGGTCTAATCAGCCATTGGCATGTGATCTTTATTTTGTATCCTCTTTATTCCGTGATTTCTAATGATCATTAATAAATCCCTTAAAATATAATATTATTATTATTGAAATCTAATTTTAACTTTTATAGGGGGAAGCTGGGTAGCTCAGTGGATTGAGAACCAGGCATAGAGACAAGAGGTCCTAGGTTCAAATCTGGCCTCAGACACTTCTCAGCTGTGTGACCCTGAGCAAGTCACTTAACCCCTATTGCCTAGCCCTTACCACTCTTCTGCTTTGGAACAAATACACTGTATTGATTCCAAGATGGAAGGTAAGGGATTCAAAATAATTTTTTTAATTAAAAAAAACACTCTAGTACTATTTAAGAAATAGATGGTGGATCAATGGAATAAATTAGACTTTTAGCAACCCTGTGTTTGATCAGCCCAAGGATCCCAGCTTTTGGAATAAGAACTCATTATTTGACAAAATCTTCTGAAAAAAGCAGAAAACAGTATGGCAGAAACTAGGTATAGATCACTATCTCACACACTATACCAAGATAAAGTCAAAATGATTAAATGATTTATACATAAGAGGTGATACTATCAGTAAATTAGGGGAACACAGAATAGTTTACCTATCAGATCTATGGATAAAGGAAGAATTTATGACCATATTATCTATCTATAAAGAGACAGAGGACATTACCAGGTGTAAAATGAATAATTTTTGACTATACTAAATTAAAAAGGTTTTATACAAACAAAATCTCAATGTAGCTAATATTAGAAGGGAAACCAAAAACTGGGAAGAAATTTATGACAAATTTATCCAATTTCTCAAATATATAGAGAACTGAGTAAAATTTATAAGAATAATAGCCATTCCCGAATTGACAAATTGTCAAAAGATATTAATAATATGAATAAGCAGTTTTCAGATAAATCAAAGCTATCAATAATAATATGAAAAATGTTCTAAATCACTCTTGATTAAACAAATGCAAAATAAAACAATTCTGAAGTACCATCTCACATCTATCAAATTGGCTCATATGACAGCAAAAGAAAATAATAAATGTTGGAGGAGATGTGGCAAAATTGGGATACTAATGCATTGTTAGAGTGAACTGGAGGGCAATTTGGAATTATACCCAAAGAGCTATAAAACAATTTGAGTCAGTAATACCACTATTTATATCAGCTCTTTTTGAGGTGGTCAAGAACTGGAAATTGAGGGGATGTCCATTAATTGGCAAATGGCTGAATAAACTGTGGTATAGATTAGTGATGGAATACTATTGTTCTATAAAACATGATAAGCAGGATTATTTCAGAAAAAAAGCTGGAAAGACCTACACGAACTGATGCAGATAGAAATAAGCAGAACAGGGAGAACATTGTCCTCAGTGACAGCAATATTATATGAAGATCAATTGTGAAAATTTGGCTACTCTCAGCAATGCGAAGCTTCAGTTGGATAATTCTGTATGAAATTTTCAATATGGTTGGTACATATGGCAGGAATTATGTTGACTATGTTATCTTATGAGAAGTTTTATCTCTATGGATAAAATTAATGCCTGATATAAGTTTGATAAGGCTTTCTGTTAGATCTGGTGTTTAAGTGGTAAATTCTTTTTAAAATCTGGATTCTTTTAGGGTTTATGGATTATACTGTTATAGCTTTTTTTGTTTGTTTTTAATTTTATTTTTATTCTCATGCAAAACATACTTCCATATTTGTCACTGTTGTAAGAGCACACTCATACAAAACCAAAGCCTCAAAATTAAACCATAAAATACACTGATGTGATAGTATGTTTTGATTTACATCCATCTGACTCCAGCACTGTTATTGCTTTAACTGCCTAAGGAATGAGGTAAAAATTTTCAAACTGTTCATTTGGAAATGTAAAGGATAATATAGTTTTTATCATGAAATGACTTGAATTCTTTGAGATCTCTATCCCAAAAAAACCTTGGAATCATTGATTAGGTATATTTTCAAAGTAATAATAATGATACTTAATGAAGATTTTTTTAATTATGATTGATGAAGTCCAAGCCCTCCTGAGAATTCCCAGATAGATGAATGTTAATGCTTAAGGAGATCTGATCAATTAGGTCCATTATTAAGTGACGAGACTTGGAAAAGCCTGGAAAAATTAAGAAGAGAAGAAAAAAAGGGGAGAAAAATATTGGTAAGTAATGTGTGTAAAAGCTAAAAAAGAAAAACCTTACAGAATTTCCTTTATCTGTAAGCTTATAAGGCTTCTTGAAGCCATTTGTACTCTCAAGGTCATCAGCCCTGTGAAAAATGAGTAATGGAATTTCAAAACAATAAAATTGGATTACTGATCATATATGTTTATTTATAAGTAGAAATAATTTTTAATGATTCATGCTTAGGTCAAGATAAATTTATAACTTAAGAAGAGAAGAAACACAAATGAAATCTCTTATGTCTGTGAATCCTAGTATTTTATTTTTTATTATTTATGTAAGATTAATTGTATTTAGCCCTAAGATTGTCATTTGAGGTAAAAGATTTTGACACTGTAACTGATATCATTTTGAGTTTTGATTTCAGGTGTGGTTGTCTAATGTTAGTAATCCACCGTTTAAGAGAAAAAAGTCCTAAGTTACTCAGAAGGAGTGAGATCCTGAATTCTAACAGGTAGAGGTTTGCATCTGGCTTAAAAGCTGAGTGAACAATCTAAGCATAGTTGAAGGTAGGATCCTCTTGACTCAATTCCCCTTTTTTGTTATTTCCTTTTGAAAAGGAATTTTTCTCACCTGATTAGTCTTAAGTCTGGCTGTGAGGTGAAATTGTTACTGCATGACTGATTGCCAACTATGATTCTCTGCTGTTATAATCATGTCCCTCCCTGCCCCCTTTTTTTTATGACAAATTTCTATAACCAGAGAAAGTGGTTAACGGAAGATATGTGCACAATGCAAATATACAACATGTTACTTTTTCAATCTGAATGTGTAGCCATTCAAAATCCAAAACAACTAAAGAAAAATAGTATTTGGACTTGTCATCTATCTGTCTGTTAATATTTATATAGTCATGTATAAGATTAAGTTTCTGAAATATATTATTCTTTCAGAATGTAAATAATGCTTGTGTAATATTCGTTCTATTTAAATGTGGTTAACAATGGAACATGTTTTTACTAGAGGTAACTCATTTGATAAACATTATTTTATGTATACAATTGGAAATTACTTACATAAATATATATGCACACCACCTCAAGTTTTTGTTTCAACTGAAGCATAATCAGATTCTTGTAAATCAATTGATTTACATAATCATTGAATCTAGGGTTGGAGAAACTTTCTCTACAATTAGTTTTGTTACATATATATATATATATATATATATATATATATATATATATATATATATATATATATATGATTCCTGATAGCATCTATGTTCTTCCCAAAGAGATTGGAATTAATTGGAGTGGAAAGTTTTGAGAAACTGGTTAGATAATCTTGTACGTCAAATGTCAATGATTCTTATGGAGCATGTGCAAACCTAAAATCTCTGAATTTTAAGTGAACTGTGAGTCCCTAATTTACTATTTTCTTGTAGTTCTACTGTTTTTCCTCTTTGGCCAGGGGGCAATCCTCTTTGAGATCTCTCAGTCAAAAGGGGAAAATGTCAAGGTTTAACAGCTTTCTAATGACTTTTGTATTGTTTAGAAGTGCCTTGTAACATTGGGATTAGACTCTCCTGTTGCTGAGCAGAAGTCTATCCCTTATTGAACAATCCTGGACACTCCCTGCCTTCTTTGAAACATGTAACCTCTTCTTCCTCCATTGGCTTGATTATACCCAATTCCTACTTGTGTGTTTGAAATCTCTCTTTTTAAGGAAATAAACAAATTTGCTAAGCACACTGTGGTTCTTTTGGTTCTTCAGAGCCCATGAGGCTCTGATGTTCAAGGATACTGGATAACTGGATCTTTGCTTTTTTAAGAATTAACATTACTCACTGACGATAAAAGACTAATTTTTATTTTGTGAAAATTGAACTTCCCTTTTTTGATTAACAAGAGTTGTATTTATATTCTTTTTATACTTGTTTTGAACATATATAATGGATGTTTATTGGTTGATTACACTGATTGAATTCAGCTGGGTCCTAATTATAAAAAAAGATGAAATATGACACATAGTTCTCAAAGAATATACAATCTAGTAGATGTGTCTAATTAGAATTCTCTCTCCAGGGACTCTTTCCCATCATCCCCATTATATATCGACCTTATGTGCTAATGTAGGGAAGATATACCCTTTGTGTACTCTGTCCTCACTCTCTCCTCCTGGAAACATGGCTGTGGAGGTGGGGGTGATATGAGAGGAAGGAGAATTTTACTCAGGTGTTTTTTACTTGGGTTTTTATTTGTGTTCTTTTTCATTTTCTTCTACTTCAAGTGATTAATTTATAAACCTTATAAAATATAATACTTGGAGTTATTGAATATTAATTTTAATTTTACAGATGGGACAAGAAATAATATAGCTATAACTATATATACAAGTTGGAACTGCTAAGTAAGTGGATAGAGTGCTAGGTCCTAAGTCAGAAAGGTTAATCTTCCTCAATTCAAATCCAGACTTAGACACTTAGTAGTTGTGTGATCTTTTACCTTGTTTGTCTCAGTTCCTCATATATAAAATGGGCTGAAGAAGGAAATGAAAAATTATTCCAGTATCCTTGCTGAGAAAACCTCAAAATGGAGTCACAAAAAGTTGGATAAGACTGAAACAACTGAGCAACAACATATAAAAATTAGATTATGGTAGTTATTTTGTCTCTTATATTGAACAAGATGGTAAAGAATCCAGGTAGGGAGAATATGGCATTTATATAGTGTAATTATTGCAAAAATGTTATTCCTCAAAAAACTGTCATATAGGTATTGCAAATACTATTGTCCACGTTTTACAGATGAGGCTACTGAAGCTCCAAGAGATTTTGCAATTTCTCAATAATTATACAGATAGTATCTGAGTTAGGTCTCCAGCCCAAATCTCTTGACTAAGTACAATGAAGAAACCAAAGTGGCAGTAGATACTTGATAGGTTAAACTCTTCTAGCTAGGTGGCCTCATGGTAGATAAATGAAAGTTTATTGAATGAGGTGACACCTAAACTGCTACTTTAAGGAAGAGGATTTCAAAGATTAGAGATGTAGGGAGAATCCATTCCAGACATGGCAGGAAGTGTACAAAAATGCATGACAGGGAAAGGCAAGACAAGAGGGAAATATAAACACTCCAGCTTAGTTGGAACATAAGTATATGAATAATAATACTGTGAAATAAAGTTGGAAAGGAAGGATATATTAGCATATTAGGGGGAAAGAGTAGTTAAAATGTAGAAGGAAAATAATATTGTATCCTAATGTTCCATTTGACTAAAAGCTATGATCCATTTATTGTAAGGATATTTAGATCTCTACTTTTCATACTCAGCTCTTCTTGATCTAAACTCCAGGAAACATGATGTGCGACCCAGGATAAGCTGATGAAATATCATCATTATATTATTTAACTTAGGTGGAATACTCAACACCTTCCCAACAATATCCCCTCCCCTCCAATTCCTAGCTCTTAAGCTTCCTTTTATATATGTTGTCTTCCCATTGTAAACTCCTTGAGGTCAGAGATTGTCTTTGTGAATTTACAAGTTATCAGTAATACAGAAATGATTTATGATAGTTGGTCCTAATGGCAGGATGATTTCATAGCTTAAGAATAAAAAAAAGCGAAAAGATGCCAGGTGAAATATCTTATATGTGGGTGAGTCCTGGTAAACTTTTATTTTATTTTAAATCCTTATCTTCTGTCTTGGTTCCAAGGCAGAAGTTGTATTGGTTCCAAGGCAGAAGGGTGGTAAGGGCTAGACAACGTGGCTTAAGTGACTTGCCTAGGATCACACAGCTGGGATGTTTCTGAGGCCAGATTTGAGCCCAGGACCTCCCATTTCTAGGTCTGGCTCTCAATCCACTGAGCTACCCAGCTGCCCCCAAAGTTGTTTTTTTTTTTATTACATCTCCATGAGAATACGATTAATTACATTGAGAGACTTCCGGTCAAGATGGCGGCTTAGAAGCAGCAAAAGTTCAGACCTCAGAAACCCTTCCTTACCGATCGCAAACAGAGTGCTCCTAGGCCACCGAAATTCAAGCTGAACAACAGGATAGACCTGGGGAAACCTCCTCCTGGACCTGGATCAAAAGGTACTGCACCCCAAAAGCCAGAACCCTAGATCACTCGGATCTAAGGGGTAGACAGAAAGAAGGTCCCAGGACTCATCCCCCCAACCCAGAGTGCTGAGCCCATGCGCTGGGGCAGCAGTGGGAACCTCAGGGCTCTGAGGACTCACCTTGAAAGCAACCTGAGCCAGTCTCTGGGGCGCCCAACACAGACGGCAGGGAAACATAGAGAGAAGGGGGAAACCGGTAGCCCCCTGGCTGGGTCCTTCCATCTGAGTCTCAAGGGAGGTCCCAGCTTTAGGGCACCAGCTGAACCCAATCCCATCAGGAGCCCTCAGAGCTACTGAAAGGACAGAAAACTCAGGGCTGGCAAAGCGGTTGCTCCGAAGAGCTTACCTTGAAAGTAACCCGGGCCAGTTTCAGGGCATTCAAAACAGACTGTGGAAGAGGAGGTTGCTGCTATTTTTTTCTCCCTTTTTTTGGCTTGGGGATCACTTGACCCACACCACCTGAACCTAATCCCATCAGGAGCCCTCAGAGTTTCTGAAAGAACAAAAACCTCAGAGCTAGTGAAGGGCTTACCTTGAAAACAACCCGGTCCAGTCTCCAGGCATTCAACACAGACTGTGGAGGAGGAGGCTTATTGCATCAGGGCTCATTTGGCCCAAACCAGATGAACCTAATCCCATCAGGAGCCCTCAGAGCCCAGAGAGGCCATGCATCTCCCCCCTTAGAGAGCAGGGTCTTCTGAAAAAACAGAAACCAAGAGGCAAAGTCAAGATGGCAGCCTAGAAGGAGCATAGACCTGGCAGCCTGGCCAGAGCTTTGGAGATCCTCCATATCTGCTCCAGCCATCCAGGAAGTTTAAAATTCAGAGTAAACCCAGCCCAACTAAGCTGAACTCAATCCCATCAAAAGTCTCCAGAACACAGGGAAGCCCAGGCTCCCCATCCATCCGCATCGACTGCTGGACTTTAAGCCATTCAAAAGCCTCCAGAGGACAGGAAAGCTCAAACCCCCAACAACCATCCCCCAGAGATTACACCAAGAAATCCTCTGTTAAAGCTCCAAGAGGGGAGACTGATAGAAGTCCCCAAAAAAACCAAAAAATGAGAGGAACAAGAGCACAGACAAATACGGGGAGGAAAGAAGGGGTGAATTTGAACAAACAACAGAAACAGAAGAAAGAAACTACAATAGACAGCTACTACTCACCAAATGGAACAGAGGGGGAGAGATCAGCAAACGATAAACCAGAAATCCCAGCGAATTGGATACAGGCTGTGGAAGAACTCAAAACACAACTAAGAGAGGCTGAAGACAATTGGGAAAAGAACTTAAAAATTAAGATAAGTCATCTGGAAACAGAGGCACTTGAACTAAAACAAGAAAATAGTGTCCTGAAATCCAAAATCATCCAGCTGGAAAATGAGGCAAAGAAGATGAAAGATGAGGCAAAGGAGATGAAAGACGAGATAAAGAGGATGAAAGACGATCTTCAAAGAAAATCAGACCAGAAGGAAAAAGACGACCAAAAAGCCAGAGATGAAATCCAATCTTTAAGAACCAGAGAAAAACAACTAGAATCAAGTGACCTCACAAGGCAGCAGGACACTATAAAACAAAACAAAAAGAATGAAAAAATTGAGGAAAATGTGAAGCATCTCATTCACAAAACAGACAATTTAGAGAATCGTTCAAGAAGAGATAATTTAAGAATAATTGGACTACCAGAAGACCACGACAAAAGAAAAAGCCTGGACATAATACTAGAGGAAATTATCCAGGAAAACTGTCCCGAGATCCTAGAACAAGAGGGGAAAGTGGAGATTGAAAGAATCCACAGATCACCCCCTATATTTAATCCCCAACTGACAACACCAAGAAATGTTATAGCCAAATTCAAAAACAATCAGATGAAAGAACAGGTATTACAAGCTGCCAAGAAGAAGCCATTCAGAAACACGGTGAGGATAACACAGGATCTATCTGCATCCACACTGAAGGACCAAAAGGCATGGAATATGATATTCCATAAAGCAAGGGAACTAGGCCTACAGCCAAGAATAAAATACCCATCAAAACTGACTATATTCTTACAGGGGAAAGTATGGTCATTTAACACAACAGAAGAGTTCCAAGCATTCATAAATAAAAGACCAGACCTGAACAGAAAATTTGAAGTCCAAGCACAGAACTCAAGAGAATCATCAAAAGGTAATTAAAAAAGAGGGGAAAAACAACAACAACAACAACAACAAAATTTTTTAAGAGACTCAATAAGTTAAAATGATATGTATCCCTATAAGAAAAGAGGTCATTGGCAACTCTTAAAAACTGTTGCTATCACCTAAGCAGCTAGAAGAACTACACTCAGAGGAAACAGTGACAAACTGTATAGGATGAAAGGACAAGACATAAATAGGTATATAGATATATGCATGCATAAATACATATACATGTGTATGTATATATATATATATATATATACATGACTAAAGCTAAAAAAGAAAAGAGGTTTTGACTAAAAGAAATGGGAAAAGAAACAAATGGGGGTAAATTTATATGTCACAAAGAAGCTCATGGCGGGAGGGGGGAGAACATCGATACACTGGAAGGGTAAAGAGGTTAGAGATAGGAAATACTCAACTCTTACGTACTTTGAAACTGACCCAAAGAGGGAAGAACAATCCAATCCATTGGGGAAGAGAATAGATTTGTGCCCTATAGGGGAGTAGAAGGGTAAAAAACAGACTGGTGGGGAGGGAAGCAGTACAAGGGAGGGAGAGGGTGGGGGGAAATTTTAAAAAGACTACAGGGGAAAATAAGGAAGGGAATAAGAAGGAAGGGGGGTAGAAAGGGAAGGACAAGGGGGACTGATTTAAAGTAAATCACTGGACTAAAAGGTAGAGCTGAAGAAGAAAGGTTAGAATTAGGGAAGGATATCAAAATGCCAGGGAGTCCACAAGTGACAGTCATAACGTTGAACGTGAATGGGATGAACTCACCCATAAAACGTAGATGAATAGAAGAATGGATTAGAATCCAAAACCCTACCATATGTTGTCTCCAAGAAACACACATGAAGCGGGTAGACACCCACAAGGTCAGAATTAAAGGATGGAGTAAGACTTCTGGGCCTCAACTGACAGAAAGAAGGCAGGAGTGGCAATCATGATATCTGATAAAGCCAAAGCAAAAATAGACCTGATCAAAAGGGATAGGGAAGGTAATTATATTTTGTTAAAAGGGACTTTAGATAACGAGGAAATATCACTAATCAACATGTATGCACCAAATAATATAGCACCCAAATTTCTAATGGAGAAACTAGGAGAATTGAAGGAAGAAATAGACAGTAAAACCATATTAGTGGGAGACTTGAACCAACCATTATCAAATTTAGATAAATCAAATAAATAAATAATTAAGAAAGAGGTAAAAGAAGTGAATGAAATCTTAGAAAAATTAGAATTAATAGACATATGGAGAAAAATAAATAGGGATAAAAAGGAATACACCTTCTTCTCAGCACCACATGGCACATTCACAAAGATTGACCATACATTAGGTCACAGAAACATAGCACACAAATGCAGAAAAGCAGAAATAATGAATGCAGCCTTTTCAGACCACAAGGCAATAAAAATAATGATCAGTAATGGTACATGGAAAACTAAATCAAAAACTAATTGGAAACTAAACAATATGATACTCCAAAATCGTTTAGTTAGAGAAGAAATCATAGAAACAATAATTTCATCGAGGAAAATGACAATGGTGAGACATCCTTTCAAACCTTTTGGGATGCAGCCAAAGTGGTAATCAGAGGTAAATTCATATCCCTGAGTGCATATATTAACAAACTAAGGAGAGCAGAGATCAATCCATTGGAAATGCAAATAAAAAAACTTGAAAGCGACCAAATTAAAAACCCTCAGCAGAAAACCAAACTAGAAATCCTAAAAATTAAAGGAGAAATTAATAAAATCGAAAGTGATAGAACTACTGATTTAATAAATAAGACAAGAAGCTGGTACTTTGAAAAAACAAACAAAATAGACAAAGTACTGGTCAATCTAATTAAAAAAAGGAAGGAAGAAAAGCAAATTAACAGCATCAAAGATGAAAAGGGGGACATCACCTCTGATGAAGAGGAAATTAAGGCAATCATTAAAAATTACTTTGCCCAATTATATGGCAATAAATACACCAATTTAAGTGCTATGGATGAATATATACAAAAATACAAACTGCCTAGACTAATAGAAGAAGAAATAGAATTCTTAAATAATCCCATATCAGAAAATGAAATCCAACAGGCCATCAAAGAACTTCCTAAGAAAAAATCCCCAGGGCCTGATGGATTCACCAGTGAATTCTATCAAACATTCAGAGAACAGTTAATCCCAATACTATACAAACTATTTGACATAATAAGAAAAGAGGGAGTTCTACCAAACTCCTTTTATGACACAAACATGGTACTGATTCCAAAACCAGGCAGGTCAAAAACAGAGAAAGAAAACTATAGACCAATCTCCCTAATGAATATAGATGCAAAAATCTTGAATAGGATACTAGCAAAAAGACTCCAGCAAGTGATCAGAAGGGTCATCCACCATGATCAAGTAGGATTTATACCAGAGATGCAGGGCTGGTTCAATATTAGGAAAACTATCCACATAATTGACCACATCAACAAGCAAACCAACAAGAACCACATGATTATCTCAATAGATGCAGAAAAAGCCTTTGATAAAATACAACACCCATTCCTACTAAAAACACTAGAAAGCATAGGAATAGAAGGTTCATTCCTAAAAATAATAAAGAGTATATATCTAAAACCATCAGCTAATATCATCTGCAATGGGGATAAACTAGATGCATTCCCAATAAGATCAGGAGTGAAACAAGGATGCCCATTATCACCTCTATTATTTTGTACTACATTGTACTAGAAACACTAGCAGTAGCAATTAGAGAAGAAAAAGAAATTGAAGGCATCAAAACAGGCAAGGAGGAGACCAAGTTATCACTCTTTGCAGATGACATGATGGTCTACTTAAAGAATCCAAGAGATTCAACCAAAAAGCTAATTGAAATAATCAACAACTTTAGCAAAGTTGCAGGATACAAAATAAACCCACATAAGTCATCAGCTTTTCTATATATCTCCAACACAGCTCAGCAGTAAAATCTAGAAAGAGAAATCCCATTCAAAATCACCTTAGACAAAATAAAATACCTAGGAATCTATCTCCCAAGACAAACACAGGAACTATATGAACACAACTACAAAACACTCTCCACACAACTAAAACTAGACTTGAGCAATTGGAAAAACATTAACTGCTCATGGATAGGACGAGCCAATATAATAAAAATGACCATCCTACCCAAACTTATTTATCTATTTAGTGCCATACCCATGGAACTCTCAAAAATTTTCTTTACTGATTTAGAAAAAACCATAACAAAGTTCTTTTGGAATAACAAAAGATCAAGGATATCCAGGGAAATAATGAAAAAAACACAAATGAGGGGGGCCTTCCAGTCCCAGACCTCAAACTATATTACAAAGCAGCAGTCATCAAAACAATTTGGTACTGGCTAAGAGACAGAAAGGAGGATCAGTGGAATAGACTGGGGGAAAGTGACCTCAGCAAGACAGTATACGATAAACCCAAAGATCCCAGGTTCTGGGACAAAAATCCACTATTCGATAAAAACTGCTGGGAAAATTAGAAGACAGTGTGGGAGAGATTAGGAATTGATCAACACCTCATACCCTACACCAAGATAAATTCAAAATGGGTGAGTGACTTAAACATAAAGAAGGAAACCATAAGTAAATTGGGTAAACACAGAATAGTATATATGTCAGACCTTTGGGAGGGCAAAGACTTTAAAACCAAGCAAGACATAGAAAGAATCACAAAATGTAAAATAAATAATTTCGACTACATCAAATTAAAAAGCTTTTGTACAAACAAAACCCAATGTAACTAAAATCAGAAGGGAAACAACAAATTGGGAAAAAATCTTCATAAAAACCTCTGACAAAGGTTTAATTACTCAAATTTATAAAGAGCTAAATCAATTGTACAAAAAATCAAGCCATTCTCCAATTGATAAATGGGCAAGGGACATGGATAGGCAGTTTTCAGATAAAGAAATCAAAACTATTAATAAGCACATGAAGAAGTGTTCTAAATCTCTTACAATCAGAGAGATGCAAATCAAAACAACTCTGAGGTATCACCTCACACCTAGCAGACTGGCTAACATGACAGCTATGGAAAGTAATGAATGCTGGAGGGGATGTGGAAAAGTAGGAACATTAATTCATTGCTGGTGGAGTTGTGAACTGATCCAACCATTCTGGAAGGCAATTTGGAACTATGCACAAAGGGCGATAAAAGAATGTCTACCTTTTGATCCAGCCATAGCACTGCTGGGTCTGTATCCCAAAGAGATAATGGACAAAAAAGACTTGTACAAAAATATTCACAGCTGCGCTCTTTGTGGTGGTCAAAAATTGGAAAATGAGGGGATGCCCATAAATTGGGGAATGGCTGAACAAATTGTGGTATATGTTGGTGATGGAATACTATTGTGCAAAAAGGAATAATAAAGTGGAGGAATTCCATGGAGACTGGAACGACCTTCAGGAAGTGATGCAGAGTGAGAGGAGCAGAACCAGGAGAACATTGTACACAGAGACTGATACACTGTGGTATAATCGAATGTAATGGACTTCTCCATTAGCGGTGGTTTAATGTCCCTGAACAATCTGCAGGGATCTAGGAGAAAAAACACTATCCATAAGCAAAGGACAAACTGTGGGAGTAGAAACACCGAGGAAAAGCAACTGCCTGACTACAGCGGTTGAGGGGACATGACAGAGGAGAGACTCTAAACGAACACTCTAATGCAAATATTAACAACATGGCAATGGGTTCGAAGCAAGAACACATGTGATACCCAATGGAATCACACGTCGGCTACGGGGGGCGTGAGGGGGAGGAAAAAAATGATCTTTGTCTTTAATGAATAATGCATGGAAATGATCAAATAAAATACTATAAAATTAAAAAAAAAAAGATTAATTACATTGAGTCCTAAGCTGTTCATGAGACTTTGCATTTGAGGTAAAAGTTTTTGGGAAAGAAACAGATAGTGTTTTGAGTTTTGAATTCAAGTAGAATTGTCTAATGAATCATTGATTCAGTAATCCACCATTCAAGAGAAATGTATAAGTTACTCAGGAGTGTGATCCTGAACTCCGATAGGTAGAGGTTTTTATCTGGGAAAAAGAGGAAGGGACAACCTTAGCTTAGCTGAATGTAGGGTCCTCTTGACTAAGTTTCCCCATTGTGTTGCATCTTTTTTGAACAGGAATGTCTCCCATATTCCTGAGTCTGTCTGTAAAGTGGAATTGTTATTGCATGACTGATTGTCATCTGTAACTCTTACCTGAAGTAAATAGAATTAAAGATTATATACCCTGGTATACATATTGAGTTATACTGTGCCCTTAGATTCAGGCTTGAAGAACCAGTTTTGATACGATCATAATCACATCACTGCTTTTTCCTTTTATTAGCAAATTTCTATAATCAGAGCAAGTGTTCAATGGAAAACATAAGCACAATGCAAAAATATGTTACTATTCTCATAGCATGTATGAGAATAGTAACATAATTTTGGACTAGACCAAGGTTAAGACCTAATTCCTGACTATCCTCCCAGCTGTTAAGAATTTTTAGGTTATCTTTACCTATGCCATCCCTATTTTAAGCCTTCTTGTTTTTTAATGCTTTCATAATATTAGATATACTCAAAACCTTTGGAGACACTATCATTTCCAGACCTTATTGATCTGACCAGTGAATTTCCTTTCCTAACATCCTTTGGCCCTGACCAAAATCCTTCAACAACTGGTACTCCAGCAAAGGAGCAGGTTATAAGCCTCCAATTTTGACATCACCTTTGTCCCCAAACACCCCTACTCCAGCTTCATCACCTACATCCTTTTTAATGTGGACACAATGACACATACAGATTTATCACATTATAAAGTTTGTGGAAATGTCCCAGGTAGTTATTATTAAAGAATATTAACTTACAATCCTTTTTGTGAATTTTTAAAGAAAAATTGCTGTAGAAAGCAGGCACTCATCAGTTGGATACTGCCTTATTACAAATATTAAAAGGAAGACCAGCTCTGCTTGCTGCATTCAGACTCATGATGGTGGGGGGGACAAAAGCACCATAATCCCCTATCCATTACAAGGACCTATCCATTACATATCTAACATAATGCATACTGCCCTTAAGAACTTTAAACACTTAAAGAAAAGGTTAGCTGACATTTCTCAGGATCTTAGCAATCACTATAAGCTCATTAATTCCTTTGCTCAGAAGATTGATTCCTTGGCTCAGATAATTGATGACAACCATTAAAGAGATTGTTGCCCATACCCCACAATAGCTAAATCATGTATTATAATTACCATGTTATTTTTATAACATTTGTGTAGTAGTCCCCCGGTTTCCGTTGTTATCTTTGTATCTCAGTAGGGCAGTGCCCACTCTTGAAATGCTTGCTCATAAAGTACCACCCTCTATGCATTTAGATTGTATCAGCCTATTATTTGGCCCAGGTCCAAAGGCAGGTCAAAAGGATAACTTAATTAAGCAGTTTCAGTTTATGTTCATTGTTTTATGCCTCTTAATACCTTTATATTCTCTTTATAATCCGATTGAACATATTATTTATAAACTGCAACTATAGATTTAGTAATAATCCTAGTTATTAGTTGACTGAATAACTGTGTATGATAATCAGTAATCAATACTCATACTGTAATATAATAAAAATTCCCTGTAGTAAGTACCTTGCAAGCTATCCTTGCCAAAGGGAGTTTGTGCATGCTTTCATTGTCCTGGAATGTGTCCAGATGTTTCAAAGGCTGGGGGTTCATGATATTTCATTTAGCTATGAAAAAAATACAAAGTAATCTTGGCCATTCTTATATGGCACGGTGGCTTTATCTGCCTTGCAGAAAGGATAGGCGTCCAGGCTGCCCTACATCCCTGGGAAAGAAAATCATATTGGCTGACCCCTTCTGGGGTGAGTGTGCAGCACTGGATGCCTGTAGACCACTGACCTTTGTGAGTCGCAAATTCACAAAACAGTCAGATTTACTGAGAAGATAAATTCCGAATATCTTTTCTTTTATACCACTCATTTTACAAATGAGGAAACTGAGGTCCAAAGAGCCTAAATAACTTGCCCAAGGTCACATCAATAGTAAGTAGCAAAGCCAAGATTTGAACCTGGGTCCTTAAGCCAAAAAACAATATGTAAGTGATCCCAACATATATTCGTATGTATGTTTTTAGATACTAATATGTTTGAAAGTTTATATTTAGAAATAAAACAATAAGATGAATTAAATCATTGCATACCAGAACAATTCCTGCAGCATAATGAAGAATGCACATCTTTCCAGGAAAAGTTGCTCCTACAGTCATAGGATTCTTCCTATAACTGAGGAAAAATATCTTTAATCACAATTATTATTAACAAAAATATCAGACTTCAATATTATCAGTAAAGATTTAACATGATTATTTAGAAATATTCATACTTATTAGGACACACAGGAAAGGTAGTCTGTTTGCTATGTCAACCTTTTTCATATATTTGAGAGAGATTTTCCCTTACTTGAGTTAGATGAAAATCATGCTATATTTTCAAAAACTTGTCCAAAATATTAACATCTCTGATACCTTCCTACTTCCTATACAATGACAATGAATTTTACATGAAGCCAGAGGAAAAAAATGAAAAAAAAAACAGCAAAAAATCCTTTACTCTGGTAATATATTTTGACCAATGAAAAATATCAGCTTCTCTACACATTAAATAATTGGTTACTAAAATGGAAGTCCTTTCACAACCAGGGGCATATGTGCAGTCAAGTTTCCCAGCTATTTGACACAAAGATCAAAATTAATACCAAATTAAAACAGATAAAGATGAGAAGAAAATCAAAAGGACAAATAAATATGAAAGGACATTAAGTACAATTAAAATAGCTTTAATTAATCCATTCAAATAGTTTTTGTTGCTATATTAAGAGAAATGAAAAAAAGTTAAGGAGCATAATTTCCAGTATATAGAAGTTTAAGAAGTCAAGCAGCAAAAACTAAACAAAGAGGGCAAAAGAACCTCCATACTGCCACAACCGGAAAATATCTCATTTCCTTACCAAGTGGGTTTATGAGACATCAAAGGCAACACTGGTTAAGAATATAAATTCATTTATAAAATATTATGGTAGAGTATGATCAAATCAAATCATAACACTTCAAAAAGAATCTGAGGCAAAAAAGGTAGAAAATTTGGTGAGAGATCCAACTAAGGCAGATCATCACCAAAGAATTGATGGACCACAGAAAACCAGAATTTCACAAATGAAAAAGACTTCAATGATCCTGTAGTTCAGAAAGAAAAGCAATTATTTTATAACATATCTAATTGATTGTAATCCAGTCTCTGCCTGAAGATCTGAAATGGAGAAAACTACACCATGTCCCAAGTCCATTTTTGGAAGGTGTTCATGTTAATAAGTTTTTCCTTCCACTTATGCTAAATATGCTTCTTCTACCCAATATTATTAATTTTACCATCTGGTGTCCAGCATGTTAAACTTATGGTATCTTTGCTCACAAATGTCATTTGTAAATTTGAAAATGTCATCAGTGTTTTATTCAAATCATCAATAAAAGCATAAGCTTTAACAGAATCAGTCTCTAAGTAATTCCAATACTTTTCCTACCAATTAGTATTAAACCATTAATTACTACTATAGCTACTCTTTGAATTTTTCCAGAATGGTGTAAAATACTCCATTTAAATGCTTTGTTAAAATGTAAGTAAATAAAATCTGTATTTTCCTGTTCTACAATTAAGTAACTACCAAAACTAAATAAAATTACTATGCCGTAATAATTTCTTAATGAAGCTGTGCTGGCAAACTTTTGAAAGGAAAACAAACTTTTCAAGGAAATTACGATCATTGGCCTTAAGTTTGCTGGTTCCATTTTCTTCTCTTCTTTGAGAAGTAAGACATTTGTCCTCCAAAACTATGGTTTTCATTTCTATTCTTTACTATCTTAAAAAGATGTCTGGTAGTTGCAAATACATCCAACTGTTTTTTCAATACCTTAGAATGTAATCGCTATGGAGCAGGTGACTTGAGGACATTAAGTTATTCTCATGCTAATTTCTGTCATTTCTTCACATTGTTCCAGCAACTTTGGGTGGCATGTGCAAACCTTTTGAGCCTTCTCTTTTTCTCATTTAAACTAAAAAAAAAAAACAAACCCAATACTTTTTTGTGGTCTTTAGTTTTCTTCACGAGTCTCAGCTCATATTTTAGATTTTAGATGATGTTGTTCAGTCCTTTTCAGCTGTGCCTGACTCTTCATGACTATTTTCGAATTTTCTGGGCAAAGATACTGAAACAGATTGCCATTTCCTTCTCTAGCTTATTTTGCAAATGAAGGAAATGAAGCAAACCAGTCAAGTGTCTTGCCCACGGCTACACTGCTAGTAAATGTCCAAATCCAGATTTGAACTAAGGACGATGAATCTTCCTGATTCTAAGCTCAATGTCCAACCACTGAAGGATCTTGCTGTCCTCAGTTTAAGCTTTTGCAATCTTAGCACTTCTTAGAGTAATGTACCACATTTCTATATTCATTCTCTATTACCTGTCCTTCCTATTTTCTCTACTTGCTTTTTTAAAATCCAAGCAAAGTTCCTGTGTGTCTGAATTATTCTCTTTAGACAACTTTCATTCTTTTTCCTGATCAGAATTATTTTTGTTTTTATCTTCAGAACTTCTTCATATAGTTTCCTATCCATCTTGGGCTGACTTCTCTATAGAATTTTTATCAGAAATGGAATGTTTTATTCATGGAAAAGCCAGAAGGCCAGTGTCACTACATAGAAGAATTTGTTTTGGTGAGTAAGAGGTAAGAAGATCTGAAAGGTAGGAGGAGGATGGGTTATGAAGAATACCAAAGTATTTTGTTTACAATCCTAAAAGCAATAGGGGACCACTTGAGTTCAGGGAATTGGGAGGAATAGGAGGCGGGGAAATGGGGACAGTGTGATTGTACCTGTGTTTTAAGAAAATAATTTTAGTGGGTGATGGAAAATGGATTGATTTGGGGTGAGACTTTAGGCAGGCAGACCCACCAGCAAGCCATTACAAAAATATAGGTATGAAGTGATGAAGGTTTGCCCTAGAGTAATGGCAGAGTCAGAGGACAGGATGCCTACAAGAGATATACTGACTCCTAGGTTTTGAGTCTGAGGGACTCAGAGTATGGTGTTGCCCTATTATAGTAATAAGTACAGTAAGAGACACAAAGGGCTTAGAGAAAAAGATACTGAGTCCATTTTGGCATAGTGAGTTAAGTGATCTACTGGATATCCAGGTCAAGATGCCTGAAAGGCAGTTGGAAAAGTGAAATTGGAGGTCAGCAGAGAGACTAGGGCAGAAAAGGTAGATTTAAGAACCATCAGTATAGAGATGGTAATTAAATCCATGGGAGTTGATTAGATCACCAAATGAAGTGGTATATGAGAATAGAGCCCAAGACAGAACCCTAAGGGACACCTACCATTAGAGGGCATGATTTGGAATAGAATACAGTATAAGAAACAGAGAAGGAGTGGTTAGATGAGTAGGACAAGAACCAATAGAAAGTAGAATCCAGAAAAAAACTAGAGAGAATTAAGAATCAAGGAGAGAATTTTCAACAATGTCAAAAGCTAAAGAGAAGTCAAGGAAAATGAAGGGTAAGGAAAAAGCCATTTGGATTTGATAACTAAAATATCACTATTAACTTTGGAGAAAGCATTTGTGGAATGATAAGGTTGGAAGCATGATTATAAGGAGTTTAGAAGAAAACAAGAAATTAAAAAGCGGAGGCACCTATTGTAAATATCCTTTCTGAAGAATTAACTGCAGAAGGTGGAAAAGCTGAGAAGGAAGGATCAAGAAAGAATTTTTTCAGGATAGGGGAGATATGGGTATGTTTCTAGGCAAGGGGTAATGAGCCAGTAAACAAGAGACTGAAAATGAGTGAAAGAGTAGGAATAACAGAGGGGAAAATCTGTTGGAGAAAATAGTATGGATTGGGTTTCTTTGGACATGTAGCCTTGGTAAGGAGTAAAATCACTCCATCATGTGAGACAGGGATGAAAAAGGAAACTGATCTGAAGATCTGATTGTTAAATTTTTTGTGTGAGCAGTTAAAGCACAAGAAAGCACTTATAAATCCAAGCTTGATTTGTTGTTTTGTTGATTATCTTAACTTAAAAGTGATAGGAAAAGTGTTAATGAAGCAGCTGGCACATGGGTAAAAGCAAAGGGGTGAGGTTCTGGAATGGTAGGGACAGATAAGAGGGGTGCCATAGGAAAGAAGAAAAGGAAAAGCTAACCTGGAGCTGACAGAACAGTAAAAACTTTGAGGATTGTATATAGCAGAGGATCAGATGAGGATTGGAAATGGAGTTTATAAGATAAAATGCATCTTAAAACACAATACATTTTCAAATTTTAGTTGTATCTAACATGACATACATTCAAGACAGAAAAGATCCGTTAGACAAAATAAGAAGAGGAAAAATCTGAAGACTAAGTAAGTATAATGCATCCAACAGACACATATATAGGGCATATGTTCCACAAATTGTATGAACTCTGTGTTTTGACAGTATGTAGGTAGATAACTGGATGTGTTGTAAAAAGAATGTAATGGTAGGTAGGTATTAGATCCATGAGGTATTATCTAAATAGAAGATCTGGTTTGAAGATATCCTTTTTAGATACTATCAGAGAATAGATAAGATTAACAGTAGTACTTAATGCAAAGACATAAACTACATAACATACACATTACACACATATGTATATAGCTCTGTACATAGTTGTAATGAGTCTATGTTTACATATATGTGTTTTATTTGGTAGATTTCGTAAAGATGTAGATGTCAAAAGCAGTTTGACATATTTGTATATATATAACATATTAATATACAGGTATGTATACAGATGTAATTATATGTACAGGTTATATAAAAAGTATATAAATAGTTAAAATAATATTAAGATATTTAGTTCTCAGTTTAACGTAGAAGGAAAAGACTTTGTTTTAAATTGTTCAGAGTAGTATTTTTAAAATGCATTTTGCGAAGGTTTTTTAGTTAGATTGTAGTTTTTGTGAAAGGTTGTGCTTAATTGCATTTTATTGTAAGTATATTTATTTTATACCAGATTTTTACATTTTTATATTTTTGGATGAGATTGTTTGTATTAGCTTAGCATTATAAATTTTGATTTAAAATTGGTTTTGAAGAGTTTAATGGAATGTTTAGCTTTTGAATTTGATTGCATTTTATATTATTGCTAGTTTATATTCATATTTCTAGTTTGTTTTGAGTTGCAAATGTTGTACTGAGTTGGAGCTTTGTAACAACTTTTGTAAATCCCTTTTCCTTAGCCTTTCTTTCCTTTGTTTGAATCCCTAGAATAGGAAAGATAAGTTAGGAAGTGTAGAGTTTTTGTTAATTTGGGATTAGAATTTAGAAGAAGGAATAAAGAAGCAAGGTAAGTTATTGGTGGAGAGATAACAAAACTAAATTTTCCCAAAATTTGCGTTTTTTTTCTCTGCTAAGAGAGGAATATAAGAAAGGAAATCTTAGAAAGAATTGAAAATTTGCAAAGGGTTGGGCATTGCATTTTGATTTGCAAGAACAGCTGGCACACAGGTGGAACCAAAGGGGTGAGGTTCTGGAATGGTAGGGCCTGCTAAGAGGGGAAGCTGAGATTCCAAGGGAGTCAGTTGATCTCTGGACACCAATGAGAGCAGGAGCTGACTTACTGCAGCCATCTCTAGATTGAGCTGGAGAAAGAAGTTGAGTTCCTGACACCCCTCTGGAGGTTCCTGAATCTCAAGAAGTCATCCCTGATCCTACCCCAGATCCTGTGATCTGTTTCTTGCCTTTATCATCATTTCACCTATTGTTTGAACTGTCAACGACTCAGATCTCTATCATGCCTAACAGAGCCAGTCCACTTGAATTCCAGCCTTTTGGCCTTCTAGCCAACCCATCTGCATAGGCTTTGCTGACCCTGTGCTTATCTCAGTGGACCAGTAAGTGTCAGATGTCGCTAGCTAGAATAATTTTAGGCAGACAGAAAGAGCAGATAGTGTAGCCCCAACTTTGTTGGAGGCCAAAGCTACCCTTGCAGGTCAGGAAGTTGGGAGGAGCTAGAATTGATAAGAGCTAGGGGTATCCTTTTCCCTGGTCCACAATCCACCCTGAGTTTTGTCAAAAGACCTTTTTGTACATCTTTCTGAGCAGTTAAATTATGTTAACAATCTATAGGGCTGAGGCCTACCAACTGTGGGCAGACCAACATCCGGGTTTCCAGCCCTAGTCCAACCTTCAACCCGATACCTAGAGACGTTACAAAATTCCCTCACTTACTTATTTTAGCCGTCTCCAATACTCAAAACTGTTTCTGATCATGGCCTAGTTGTTTCTAGAGCATTGATCTGTGGTACTGGTCACTATAGGTAGAAATCTGGTCCATTGTAACCAGAAACTAAGGAGTCTGACTCCCAGTCTATTGCCACTCACCCACTCTGCAGGCAAGGAGCCTCAAAACAACCCCAGTGCTCTCTCTCAGAGACAAAAAAGAGAAAATAGGGAACTCTGTGCCATGTCTATCTATAGCGAAATTTTATTACATAATAATAGTTAATTTTTTAAATAGCATTTATATAATGTTTAAGGCTTATGAAAAGCTTTATGAATATATTAGGAATATGAATTCCTACTTAATTCTTTACAACTCTGTAAAGTGGGTGCTACTACTATTCCCATTTTACATATAAGGAAAATGATATGGATAGAGGTTAAGGGATCTGTCTAGAGTCAAATAGTAAGTAGATAAGTCTGGTTTTAAATTCAGATCTTCCTGATTCTAGGTGTAGAGCTCTATTTATTTTATCACCTAGCTGCTATACTATCACATGATTGTGTCTTACAATTAATGTTTTCTAGTATGGAGTTTCTGAAAGCCCCTTGATTCATAAAATATAAAAGACCATAACAAAAATACCCAATACACATATATGAGTTCTATTTCTAAACAATGTAAAAATATTATACTTACAGGAACAAATATGCCATGTCATGAGGCCTTAGGACCAAGTAAGAATTTTTCCATTCCAAAAATCTTTGTAATATTTCATCTGGCTCTCCAGTTGTAGAAATCTTATTTTCATATGTCCAGAATTCCAAAGATGACAGTACAATTGTTATTTTTAATTGGCTATATATCTAAAAACAGAAAAGATAAATTAACTGCATAGATACTTTGTTATATTGCATTATGAATGTGATAGATCAGTCAATAAATATTTATTAATTCCCTACTAAATGCTAGAGACTATGCTAAAGGCAAAACGCAGTGCCTACTCTAAAAGAATTCACATATTAAGCTGATACATATAGTAACTGTTTAGTAATTGATTGTAGCTTAACTGAATTCCTTTGTTTTGATGGAGCCATGCAAATTGTTTATATTTGGCTTTAGGAATGAAATAATACAATAGAGTCACAGTTTAATTTGAACTCTAAAGTCAAAATAATTATTTTTTCCATGTAACATAAAAAGGGAGGGACTTACTGCATTTAGAAGACCAAGAATCTGGATGACTTTATATGTTGCACTCTCAGTATCAGAGCCCATATAATCATACTGAAAAATAAAATTACTTTTTTAGATCTAAACCCAAATCATTAAAATTTTTATTCACTTAACATTTCTAAAGAAAGACCTTGAGCATAAACAGTTAAATCAACAGGAAAAACAATAATAGCAGAAAGAAATATGGCATCCAGATTTGTAAAAAAAAATTTAAGCATCTAAGAATAAATACTAAAAAATGAAGGGGAATGATCCAACATTCAATGATACAAAGACTCACCAAAAAAAACAAGAGAGAACAATAGTTTAGGAATATAAAAATAAAGAAGCGAAGATCAATCTAGGAGAGGAGAAGCAAAAGGCAAGAACATTAAAAAAAAAAAGTATGTTCACTATACAGGCAAATATATATGGATATAGCCAACTAGGACAGGACAGGACAGAACAGGACAGAACAAAACCCTTAACACAACAATGAGGAAAACAGAAGAGAATTGTCCACAATCTCTGAACACACAAAATGAAACTTTAATTGAAAGAATTCACAGATCACCTCCAGAAAAAAAAAGCTCAAGGTTTTAAATTCCTAGAAACATAGTGATAAAAGTTAACAATTCAAATCAGAAACAAGTTCTGTATGCCATCAGGAGAAAAACCTTCAGATAAAAAAAAAGGAACATTAAAATATCACAAGTTTATTCCACATCCACTAGAAAAAGGAGAAGAAAGTAAAATAATGTGTTCCAAAGAGCACTAAATATCAGAATGCAGTCTAGTAACCAATACTACAAATATGAGCTTAGCTATATAGGACAAATAAACATTCAATAATAAGAATTTGAAATATTTTTAGAAAGAAAATCAGAGATAATTGCTAAGAACCAAGATGACAGATTAGAGGCAACATAGCTGAACTCTCTCCATTCCCAAAACTTTAAAATAATGTTTCAAACAAAATTTTGGAGCAGCACAACAAAAAAAAGTCAGTGAGATACTTTTCTGGCCTACAAAAATTTAGTTTGGCAGGAGAAGTTGATAACACTGGGGTGAAAGTCTGAGTGGAGCCAATACGTACAGCAGCTACAGCAGCTGCGCAGTGCTAGAATCACAAGGGAACAGGGTCCCTGTTTATAGTTCCAAGGCATAGAGAGCACTACTGATTATCATAGGTAATTACCAGAGTGCAGAAGAGAAGAACAATGGCCATACCTCTCTCAAGATCACACTACCTTGGAAGAACAGAAAATTTGAAGAACCCCAGAAACTAGCTCTAAAAATAACAGCACAGAAAAGCCTAAAGCTTAGGACAGTGCCTCTCCAACTATAGGTGAGCAAAATCCAGTATTAAAAAGTTACAAGTAAGAAATTAGGCTGAAAAAATGAGCAAGCAACCAAAAAATAATTTGAGCAGAAAAAGTTACTACAATGGCAGGAAAGAACCAGACATAAACTCAGAAGATAATAAAATGAAAACAGCTATATACAAAGTCTCAGAGACAAATGCTAATTAGTTACAAACCCAACAAGAATTCCTGGGGAAATTACAGAAAGTGTTATGAGTGACAGAGGAAACAACCAGGAAAAGAAATGAGATTAATGTAAGAGAATTATGTAAAGATAATTAATAGCTTGGTAAATGAGGGATCAAAATTACTGAAGATAACAGGTTAAAAACAGAACTGACCTAAAGTCTTGTAAAAGAGGCACAAAAATTCACTAAATAACTCCTTAAAAAAGAATAAGCCAAATGGAAAAGAACATACAAAAAATCACTAATGAAAAAACTCTTCAAAAAACAGAATTGACCAAATGGGGAAAGAGATGCAAAGTTCACTGAAGAAAACAATTTCTTAAAAATCTGAATTGGACAGCTTGAAGCTAATAACTATGGAAGTGAGAAATTGAGAATGATTTGTAGCAGGAGTTTGGAGTAGCTGGGACTGATGACCTGTCATTCAAACAAGAGCATTCTATTTGGAATGTGACCGGGAAAGAGCAGTTGGAGGAAGGTACTAAAGCAGTCCTTAAGATGATATATTAGCAACATAGAAAAATAAATAACCAATGAACTGAACATGCATTTTAAAATACAAAATAAACAAACAAATCAAAATAAGCACCAAAAAAATATGTTAAAAATACTAGAGGAACAAACTGAAAACCAAAAAAAAAAAAAACATAGAAATGATGAATAAAACTAAAGGCTGATTCTTTGAAAAAAATCATAAAATCAATAAATCCTTAACTAATCAGAAAGGAGAGTATAAAATCATATCAACAAAATATCACATGAGCAAGATGAAAACACAGCAAACCAAAAAGAAATAGAACAATTAGAACATGTAATACATCATTAAATGCTAACAAAACTGATAACACAAAAGAATTTGAAGTCATTCCTTCAAAAACACAAAATACTCAAAACATCAGAAAATTGGATAGAAAGCTTAAATAACCTCATCTCAGAAAAGGAAATATATTTAGCTGTAAAACTATCACAGAAAAAACTCCTGGACTTGATGGATTCACAGGAGACATCTATCAAACCCTGAAAGAATAGTTACTAACAATACTTCATAAATTACACTCAAAAATGAGATCCATTTATGAGACAAATATAGTCCTAATACCTAAACCAAGAAAAGAAAAAACAAAGAAAATGCTAGGCTAGTATTACTAATGAATACTGACTAAAATTTTTTTAAACAAAATTCTATCAAACAGATGACAGAGATGATATTATATAAAGAAATTTATAGATCTGAAGTGCTATGTCAATTATTATCAATAAGACATAGGATCTTTAAAAAAAAAACTCTTACCTTCTGTCTTAGAATCAATACTGTGTATTGGCTCCAAGGCAGAAGAGTGATAAGGGCTAGGCAATGGGGGTCAAGTGACTTGCCCAGGGTCACACAGCTAGGAAGTGTCTGAGGCCAGATTTGACCCAAGGACCTTCCATCTCTAGGCCTATCTCTCAACCTATCGAACTACTCAGCTGCCCCCAAGACATAACATCTTAATTGGACAAATTGGACAACTGCCTTCCTGTCACAGCATAAACAGAGTTTTGTATAGGAAAAAGAACTGTAGATTTGCAATCAGTGGATCTGGGATCAAATCATAATTCCATTCCTTTAATCCACCAATAATAAGCATTTATTAAGTTCTTACTATGATCTTGGCACACTGGCTGTGATAAGAGTTGAAAATACAAAGACGAAGAAAAAAAATTCCCTGCCCTCTTACTTACAGAGCTTACATAGGACTGGGGAAGATAACTTATTTTGTAAGTATATATATAAAATGTGAGGTAACTTAAAAAGGAAAGCACACAACAGCTAGGAGGAAGAATAAGCCCTCTGAAGAAGGTGGAATTTGAAATGAGTCTAGAAAGATCCTAGGGATTCTAAAACGTAGACATAACAAAGGAGATGGTTGCAGACATGCAGGCTAGCCATCACAAAGGCATAGAAATGGAAGATGAAGTCTGATGTGTGAGAGACAGTAAGTAGGCCAGCATGTATAAACCATAGAGTGTGTAAAGAGGAAGAATGTATAAAATGGATGAAGAGATGGGAAGGAGCCAGATTGTAAAGAATTCTAAATGCCAAACGTGAATTTATGTTCTATCCTAGGGTACTAGGGAACAATAATAGTTTATTCAGTAGAGGCTTGACATGATCGACATGGTCAGACCCATACTTTAAGAAAAATTACTTTGCCTTTGTGTGGAGTGTATAAGTTAGAATGGGGCAGAATTCTATGGACTGTGTGAGTGAAAAGAAGACATAGGTACAGAGCTGTTACGGAAGTATAAACAAAATCTAACTAATGGTATGGTGGGCCGAGGAGTCAAGGATGACCCTGAGTTTGCAAACCAGGGTCAGAATGGAGGTGCCCTGAATAGTATGGGGAAATTTTGAAGAAGGTAGATTTGGAGAGATAGAGGAGTTCATTGTTTTGGACATATAGAGTTTGGAAACCAGGATTGGGAATGGCAAGACATGATTAGTGATAGGAAAGGAAAATAGGAATACGTGTATGACTTTAGTATCTTTAACCTACCTGGAATTCATTTTAATTGTCTACAAAATTAGTGGGTTAAATGAGAGGATTTCTAGGGCCCCTTACAGCTCTACATTTATGATCCACATCAGGAAAGCAAAGAAAATAAAAGATAAGCTATAAAAAGTATATGACTGATATCTTCCAGAATCAGTCACAGTGCCCACTTAGAAGCAAACAATTAGGCCTGAGCATAAAAAACTAGGTGATGCCTCCTTCTGACAGGTTTTCTGAAAATGATTTATATATTTGGTTTTTTATCATTGTACTATCATGTTTAATGGAACTGTAGAATTATGGTATAGCTGCTGCTAAATTTATGGATTATAAAAGATTTTTTAGGGTTGGTTGGATCTTTTTGGGATCCAAATATGGGTTTTCATAGTAAAGTATGTGCCTATTAATTGGTGTATCAGGAATAGAGATAACAATCCTACTGGAGAAAAAAGGATTCAACCAAATTTCAATCCTTTACTTGCAAGATAAAAAGTTCTATGAAGTATTAGTAAAACTCTTCAAATTAAATTAACATGTACTTTGAAATCACTAATAATAAGCAAAAGGGTCACCAAAATAACACTAAGATTTCTCCTCGTAACCAGCAAACTTGATAAAGATGACAAAAAAGAATAGTAAATGTTGAAGGAGCTGTATTTAAAAAAAAAGGCATACTGATGCAAAATAGTATCATAGTTCTTGAAAGCAATCTGAATTATAAAAAATAAAAAAGTAAGATGTTCATACTCTTTGATCCAGCTATTTTACTGTTAGGCTTATACTCCAAGATAACTGAAAAAAAGAAAAGTTCAATAAACCACAAAATATTTATAGCCACACTTGTTTTGGTAGCAAAGAACTGGAAACAAAGTGCATTAATTAAATGGGGACTGTATAAGTAGACTCTGGTACATGATGGTAACAGAATATTATTGTGCTATAAGAAACAATGAATAAAATGAATACTGAGAAGAATGACAAGATTTCTATAAATTGGTATAAAGGAAAGTAAATAGAATCAAGAAGATAGTGTTGTTTATCCCTCGTTTTTTAATAGGGCCATTGGCATCACAGGTTGGTGATGTCTTGGCTTGTGCATGAAGTAGATTTAAATGAAGCTGAGCTGCAGTCATCAGCTTCAATCCCTCTTCCAGAGTCATCGAAGTCCAGTAGCCAAAAAAGTCCGGATAATTGATGAGGGCCCAGGGTGCTGTAGATGACTTAGGTTTGCTCCACAGGGCCTGCTTCAGCCAGCTTCATGCCCATTAGAATAAACTATTCTAGACTTCAGACAGCACTTATAGTCTCCACAAGAGAGGCCTGGGAGGGGTACATTAACTTTATGGATTATCACTTGCTCAAAGGAAGGAGAAAGACAAGTGTCAGGAAAGGTTGCTGCTTTTGGAATGAAGATAGCCTACTTAAAAAGAAGAAATAGGGCTTGGGAAGGGGACAAGATTGGATAGCTGAGGTTTTTTTGTGGGATAGAGACAACTGAATGTCTTCTTTGTTCTCAATCTCTGAACTTGTGTTTCTTACCTTTTCCTACTCTACTGAAAGAGTACCAGTGGAGCCTTTAAATTTTGCACTCTCTAAAGTTTTGCTCTGCTACAAGTCCTAAACTATTTCTGGCTCTAACCTTCAATGGTCACTTTCAATAATTTTACCTGGATAAAAATGTTAGGGGGGGATGGAAGAGGGGGAAGAGTAGTCTGTTACAGTGTAGTTTGGCCCAGGCCCTAAAAATGGAAACAAATATCCAAGATCAAATACATACCAAACTTTTGTCCAAGACAATATGTATTTCCACATACTGAGGTAATAGTTTTGGACTAACTGATCTTGACTAGAAAAAAAAACATATATGTACATTAGAAATTGTAAAAAATGTCATAATTTACTATCTATTAGCAATGTAACATTTTAGAAACAGAACATCATACTGATTAGACCAGGAAGCTGGGAAGGAGATAAAGTCTAAAACTTAAAACTACACTAAGACTTTGGGGACACCCTGTCTAGTGGTGATTCCTTACTATGGTTAGTATACAAGTACTTCTGGAAAAGTACTCAAATTTCTAAGAATGCTTAATAAATCTGCAATCTACTCTTTGTTTCTTAGAGCTTCTCTTATTTCTTGTTCTGTGATCTAGAGTGGCAACACTTCTAGGATCCCTGATTTAATTAACTCAAAACTTTTCTTACTTGTTCAGAACTTCTAGTTCTTCAGTGCCATTCTTATAGCTTTTGAAAATTCAGGGTCACCTCTATGATTCAATGAGATGTTAAAAATGGTTTTAATATAGGTTTATCTTCATAACAGGAAGATAATATACATTTGTCCTATAATTAAGAGTCTTCTGTAGTGCTGCTTAGGCAAAATATTGAATATCACAGTTTAAGAGTCAAATTTCAACTATGATTCTACAAAGGAAATCCTTTTCGTGAAACAATTAAACAATTCCCAATTAGCACCAGAGAAGAAGCCAGGGGCCATAATTTCATTAGTTGGTCAAGATTTTTCAAAGAAACTATTGGAGCAGCTAGATAGTACAGTAGATGGAGCACCAAGTCTAGAGTCAGCAAGACCATTATTATTCATTTATTTCCTAGCTTTGTGACCCTGGGCAAGTAAACTTAACCCTAATTGCCTAGGCTTTACTGCTCTTCTAACTTTGAATTGAAACTTACTAATAATTCTAAAATGGAAGATAAGGGTTTAAAAAAAAAAGGAAACTATTCTATGAAGTTAGGTTTGATGATTTCATCCCTAAGAGTCTGAAATAATCTCAGTTTCAACCATTATCAGTCTACAAGTAATATTATCTATTAGAAAATGGTCTAGATTAGTGCATTAATTTAAGAGAGAAGGATGTGAAATATGATTTGTTTTGCTTGCAAAGTAGCATTAACAATGCTGTATATCATAATGTATAGATTATATTGTCATGCAAGTTAAAACAAGAATTTTTGTGAAGAATATTCATTATATAGGTTTATTTCCCCATCTCCCCTCTTATCCAATCAAAGCTTTTAAATCAACTTCCACTTGAAAAAACAGGCAGTGAGGACCACTATACGTATATTGAAGTAACAAGAAAAATAATATATATATTCTAAATAACAAAGTTACAATTATGACCAGATAGCCTCTGAGGACCCTTGCAATTCAGAATCTGAGATTTTGCAATGGAACATGTGTGATATACCCCCCAAAAAGATCAAAAAAGGGGAAAGGCCCATAAATACAAAAATATTTTTAGCAGCCTTTTTGTTAAGCAAAACCTAGGGAAAAAGTAGTTGCCAATCATTTGGGAAATGTCTAGATGAATTATGACTTACAAATATAACAGAATATTATTGATATCTTTTAAGATTCTTCTGAATCATCATTCTAGCTAGCATATATATGGAGCTTTAAAGTTTGCAAAGAACTTCACAAATATTATCTCATTTTATTGACAAAACTATTCTGGTAAGTGAAGTGCTATTAATATTGTCCTGATTTTATAGACAGGGAAAATAAGTTAAACAGAATTTAAAAGACTTGTCCAACATCATTTAATCAGCTAGTGTCTGAGGCCAAATTTGAACCCAGATCTTCTTGATGCCAGATCTAGTGCTTTATTCACTCTCCAAACATCTGTTATATAAATTAATATTGGATAAACTGATATAGCTCACAGTGAGCAGCCCCAGAAGAACCATTTTCATAATGACCATGATACTATGAAGAAAAATAATTGACTATTTAAGAATTTTCATCAATACAATAATCAAGCATTACTCCAGAAGACTTATAATAAAGCAAGCTTTTCCAGGCCCTTGAGAGGAAAAGTAATAAACTAGAGGAATAGAATAAAACATCAATTCCAGACACACTTATTACAACAGAAATATGTTTTGCTTGTCTATATTTTTGTTACATTTTGTCTAAAGGGAGAGCTTTTATTTAGGAGTGGGGGAAACTTAGGGACCTATTAGAAGGGCAGTGAAAATCATGAAAATGTAGTGAGCTTGGGTATATGGTTTTTGTTGTTCTGCAGGTGTAGTATTACATTTGTCCATGTAAGTATGTCTAGATATGGCTTACAGGGAGGTGAGAAAAGATACCTCTAGAACCTCACTCCCCACTTCTCCAAAGGAAATTTTGATTCTTCCTACAAAGTGAAGCAGTTGGTTAGGCCAGAAGCTTGACCACTCTGTTCTCTTCAAAGAGAAAGGTGCCAGCCTAAAATTATATCTATCTACTTCCATAAATATTGCTAGGAGAAATAATTTCTAAGTTAAAGTTGCCCTCTTGAATCCTGCCCTTTTAGTGAGCACCCCAAATTATATATCCAAGATTTGACTCCCTTCTTACCAAAAGTGAATTCCACAATTATCACATGAAGCAAATAGCAAATAAATTCATTTATTAAAATTGAAAGCAAAACAATTCAGAAAAAATTACACCTTGGAAAATTTGTACCAGATAACATAAAGAGCAAATGAACTATCCCCCTGGGAACAAGATAACTCAGCTCAAGAGAGACAAAGAGTCTCAGATCTCACCCATGAGGAAATTCCTCAAGTCCATGTAATGTAGTAACCTGGTGATAAGGACATGATTGGCTGGACCCTCTACATCTCAGCTTCTTCCAGAGTCTTTCTCTCCCTTCAAGGACCTGAAAATACCCTAGAATATCTTCTCTCTTAAAGCTGGAAGTCAGAAGCCCAGGATCTCTATTTTTTCTGGGTCTCACCATCTCTGACCCACATACCAGCACAGAGCACTGGGCATTTAGATTCTACTTATGAGGAAAGTAAATGGCCCTTTTAGTCATAGGTTACAAAATTACAGGGAAGAGAGGAAAAAAAAGAATGTCAATGGAACATTTCTTTTAAATACACAAATGAAACTAGAGTTCGGTTTAGAGGGGAACAATGACAAACAAAACTGTTGTTACAACCATGTTAAATTTAATGTATATTAAAAGTATCAAGTCTAACTAATGTATTCACAATTTTATATAAAATATCCATTTTCTGATCTCATTCATGTTGGATCATGACTTTTCTTGTTCAAAATTCTAAGAGAATATATTCAAATGCCCAAAAGACCTAATTTTTCAGCAAAGGAAATTGCTGCAGTAGAAAAGCCTCTCTACCAACATAGAAGGAGTTTCATCTTAATGGACTTCATGTACAAGTCTAATGGAATTGTCTGAAATATATAAGCTGACCATTTAGATTTTTAAATAATCTCAGAAAATAGGGCAGGGTTTTCTTATATATTCATTTTGGTCTACCTACTCAATGGAATAGTTTTGTCCTATTAAGGAAATGAAGGGGCAACTAGGTAGCTCAATGGATAGAATATCAGATCATCTTCCTGATTTTGAATATGGCTCTCAGACCTTATTATCTGCATGAACCTGAGCAGGTCATTTAACCCTGTTTGCTTCAATTTCCCAACATATAAAATGAGCTAGAGGGGGCAACTAGGTAGCTCCGTGAATTGATAGTCAGGCCTAGAAACAGGAGGTCCTGGATTCAAATCTGGCCTCAGACATTTCCTAGCTGTGTGAGCCTGGGCAAGTCACTTAACCCCCTTTGCCAAGCCCTTATCATGCTTCTGCCTTGGAACCAATACACAATATTGATTCTAATACAGAAAGTAAGGGTTTTAAAAATGATCTAGAAAAGAAAATGGCAAATCATTCAAGTATCTTTGCCAAGAAAACTCCATATAGGATCATGGAGAGTTAGGAACAACTAAAACAAATGAACAAAGAAGAGACAAACCATTATTTGGACAACTACTATAGAATTATTTCAAATGAAAACTGGTTAAAATATAATAATTTGTGAGGCTCTGGAATTTGTTCTGAAAAAAATTCTTCCCTTCTCCTGAAAAGGATAATAATGCATAGCTGGGAAGAAGAAAAACAGAGCCATTATCGTAACTAACCCACTATAATTGTAATTTTCAATTCTGTGTGTGTTCCGTGAGAAAATTCACTACACTTAAACATCATCCCAAAGTAAGACAATTAAGGAATAAAAGCAAACATAGTGGGGTAGATTCAGGATAGTTGGTGGCTTAGAAGCAGCAGAAGCCAAAACCCCTCTGACTATTCTTCCACACCAGTCTATAAAAAAGTGCTTCAAAAAAGACAGAAATCCAAACTCAAAAGCAAGCCAGTCAAAGAATTTGCCTGCTCAACACAATTTGGAAGGTAGGCAGAGGGAGCCGATTTCCATGGGATAAGAGAGAGACTTGGCATCCTTCCTCCCAGCTACTGTGCTGACACCTGCCATAGGACTTGGGGTGACTGTGGGATTATAGGGTGAAGGCTACTACTGTGACAGTATACTTCAGTATCTCAGTACCACCACATGAAGCTCAGGGCTCTGGTGGCAGCTAAGAGGAATTAGGGGTGACCAGCTGGTTGGGCACCCTTGACCTCTGCAGTAACTGGTAAAGATTTGGCCTTAGGGCAGATTAGATCAGCAGGTCACCTCAACCAGCAGGAGAGAGTTAAGACTTAAGATTCCCTTCAGAGCAGGGTAATTCAAACATCCAAGTCCAGTAAACAGAGGAGTGGGTGTACAGTTCATAAGGAGGGGAAAAATATGAGTAAACAGAAGAAAAAGAAGGAAGTTATAATTGAAATCTTCTATGGTAATCAAGAACAAAGCACAGAACCAACAAAGGTGGACAGGATCCAAGGAACAGCAAGAAAAATCTCAAAAACTCCAGGAAAATGGACTCAGCCCCTGGAAGAGCTCAAAAAAGAATCCAAAAATCAAATTAGGTTGGAGAAAATTGGGAAAAGGAGAATAACAGCTTAAAAACCAAAATAAGTCATCTGGAAAGAGAGGCACAGTAATTAAAATAAGAATATAGTATTTTAAGAGCTAGAATTGACCAATTAGAAAATAAGGCAAAAGAGTTAAAGAATGAAAAGAATGACTTGAAAAGAAGAATAGATCAAAAGGAAAAGGAGGATCAAAAGGAAATGGAAGAAATTCAGTCTTTAAAATTAGAATTGGGCAATTAGAAGCTAATGACTTCATGAGACATCAAGAAATTATAAAACAAAATCAGAAGAATGAAAAAATAGCAGAAAATATGAAACACCTCATTGAAAAAAAACAACAGACCTGGAAAATATATCCAGAAGAGACAATTTAAGAATTATTGGACTACTGGAAAGACATGACCAAAAAAAAATCCTAGATATCAAACTATAGGAAATTATCCAAGAAAACTGCCCTGATACCTTTGAACAAGATGGTAAATAGAAATTGAAAGAATCCACAGATCACCTCCTGCATTAAATCTCCAAATGACAACTCCCAGGAACATTATAGCCAAGTTCAAGAGCTCCCAGGCCAAGGAGAAAATACCACAAACAGCTAGTAAGAAACAAGTCAGATATTATGGAGCTCCCGTCAGGATCACACAGGAACTGGCAGCCTCCACAATGAAGGACTGGAAGGCTTTGGAATATAATATTCCGGAAGGCAAAGGAATTAGATTTATAACCAAGAATCAACTACCCAGCAAAATTGACTATATTCTTCCAGAGGAAAGAATGGTCATTTAATAAAAACAAAATACTTCCAAGCATTCCTGAAGAAAAGACAAGACTTAAATAGAAAATTTGAGGCTCAAATGCAAAATCCAAGAGAAGCATAAAAAGGTCAATAAGAGAAAAAATTTAAGGACTTCAATAAGGTCAAATGGTTTATATTCCTATATGGAAAGATGATATTTTTATAACACTTAAAAATTGTTATCATCAGTAATTAGAAGTATATATAGAGGGTGTGGTAGTAAGCTGTTTAGAATGATATGTCAAAAAATATAAAACTAGGGATGAAAAAGAGGATAATAATAGAAGGTATGGAAAAGAGAAATAAAATGGAGTAAAATATATAACATAAAGAAGCACTGGGGGCATGGTGGGAAGGGTGGCAGTGAAGACTAATATAATGAAAGGGTAGAAGAGTACTCTCATTGGATTTTCTCAGAGAGAGAATAACTAGATTCATTGGGATTGTATCTTACCCTGTGGAGAAGTAGAAGGGGAATAAGAAGTGTTCTGACCAAAAATATATACCACCTTTGTAAAGTTTATTTCTCTTTTCCCAGATGATGGCTCCCTTTTTCGTTAATTTCTTTCACTACATTTAAATTACATTACATTCACTACATTTCATTATATTTACTTTACAGTTTGTCAAGTGCTCTGCAATTATATATCAGCATTAAAATAAGCATTGGCCCTTAACAGTATATAGATGATTTAATCACAGTCCCCAGTAATAATCTTAAGGATTCTGTTTATAGCAAATACACATTAAGAATACATCTATGCTCAAGGCTTAGCACAGTGCCTGGCACATAGTAAACATTTAATAAATGCTTGTTTACTTGCTGACATTGTGTAATATTTGACAGACAATTTCCAGGAAGGCAAACCGAAATTATTGGCTGAATATTCATGTGTGAGGATGGTACATGGACATCAGTAGAACACAAACCCAATAGCAAAGCAAAGTAATAACAATATTAGTAGGCTAATAAAACATGCATGAACAATAGTATATAATCACACATACACACAAAGTAAAACTATGCATTGCTAAAAGATATATGAATCCAAAATACATGAAGTTGACATAGATCATGAAAAACAGAATATACTCAAAATATACAGTAACATATCCATTAATGAAAACATGCAAGACATACATTAAATGAGTAAACACTGTCATCTGACAACATGTATAATTACTTCTCCATTCTCCCCTATAAGAGCAAAAGTTGGCCTGGTCATAGTTTGAATAACCCTAACTGACCTGCTAACTATAGATCTATCAATCCCTATATCAGAGGTAGTTGATAGTATGGGCTGATCAGATTCATCCTAACTATAAGTCTTGTATTCTTAAACCTGAATTTTTGGAAGGTCCACACTTGATAGTCACAATCCTTGTGCCTAAGAATTTCTATGGCTAAAGTTCCCATAAGGAAAGGTGTTGCCTCTGGGTTTGGTCCTTTTCCCTATATGAAATTCTTATGTATTAGTAAACTAGTCTTTTGTTTAAAGTATCTATTTTTAAACCATTATCTGATTTAGACAGTCTTTATACAATTGGCAAATGGTCTCTTTTACTTAAAATCCACTAAATGCCCTTAAATCTCTACTTGTTAATCCATCAGGTAACTTACCTGTAATCAATAAGTGGTTGTGCTGAATTGTATTTACTGTAGCCTTGACAGTATATCATCTATTCCCTTCATGTAAGTCAACAATAAAAAATACTGAATAGCAAAGGGACAAGCATAGATCTCTGAAATACTGCACAGGATATTTTGCCATGTTGACATTGAACTATTAATAAATGTTCTTTCCATCCAACCATCCAGCCATTTCTGAATACCCTCTAATTGTATTAACATTCTTTATTTATCCATCTTTTCCACAGGGACAATTGAGATACTTTATGGAAAGCTTTGCTAAAATCCAGGTAAAACATATCCATAGCATTAGGGTAATCTTGCACGACTTGTTCTTGGAGAAGACATACTAGATCTTTGTAATTGATACTTCCCTTCTAGATATTCACCAATCATATCTTTGATGCTCTCTCTAGAATTTTCCAAGGAATTAAAGTGAAGCTCACTGGCTTATACTATGAAGACACTTTTTTAAAAAATCAGGACATTTGTCCTCTCCATCTATATAGTATCTCTCCCATTTTCCATGTTCTTTCACATATTAGTGATAGTGGCTGTTCAGTTGCTTTAATCATGTCACTTTTTTATCCCATTTGGTATTTTTCTCCAGCTCATTTTATACATGAAGAACCTGAGGCAAATGATGTTAAGTGATTTGCCCGTGGTCACAGAGCTAGTCAATATCTGAGGCCAGATTTGAACAACTTCCTGACTCTAGGCCCAATGCATTAACTACTGTGTCACCTAGCTGCTAAAAATTACTGATAGTGGCTAATCATTATATTTTTTGTGCATACTTATATGTCTTTTTCTTATATCTTTGATCTTTATAAGATATTGGATAAATAATGGTATCACTGGGTCAAAGAGTATACACAGTTCAGTGTCTTTTGTTTTCCAGGATGGCCAGCCCAATTGAAAACTCCAGTTTCTTTAGTATATCTCTTTTTCCACAACCCCTCCAACAATTGTCTGTTTCACAAATCTGATTGGTATTAAACAGAACTTCAGAGTTGCTTTGATTTGCATGATTCTATTAGTGATTTGGAGCATTTTCATATGCTTCTTGAAAGTGTGTTCTTCTTTGAATATTGTAAAGACACACTCTGTTGGAAGAAGACATCCTTCATGCTGACCTAGAGAAAGTGAGCCAGTACACTTACATATTCTTTTTAATCACTTTAGGTTTTTCCATTCCAACTTCCTTCTATTGTGCATGTCAATGAGGGGTATTTCTCACACCAAGAGTACATCTCTTTTTCTGTCATTAACAGCTCCTAGAAGGTAGAAAAAAATGCTACCTTGTGGTTTAAAACCAAACCCCCTTGTACTATCAAAATAATTCACTGTAAATGAAAGGTGAATAGTTTCTGATCTCTTGTCCCCCTCTTTTCCAGAATAGTCCCTTGACCTTCCATTTGCAGAGGCCATCTGTATGATTCTATTTTTCACTGTAAGAGGCCGGCTTCTGAGGAAATTTCCCTTCTCTGCCTAGTATCTTGATTCTACAAACTCTCAAATTTAGATGTACTTGCAAGGTGATGCTAGCAGTGCCCAACAAATCTTGCTTATCTGGCTAAAAAGACTATGTCTCTGAATCATACTACCTAGGACATTTCTACTCTTCTCACTAGGAGATAATAGTTCTCATGTGACCTTGTTCCTGATTCCCTCTTGGGCAGCATAGACAGGCATTCATAGCAGCTATGAGCTTCTGCCTAGATGTTTCCATTACTTGGAGAAAGAATCTAGAATCTGTCTTGAATTATCTTAAGGGTTACCACATGGAAAAGTGACTAAAATTGTTCTGATAAACAACAAAGGTCAGTACTGAGTACAAGAGCTAGAAATTACAAAGGGAGAAATTTAGGTTTAATATGAAGAAAAACTTAACAGGACAACCCAAAATGAAATGGACTACTTTGAGATAAGAGAGCCCAGTCAATAGAGGTCTTATACAAAGCTAAACCAATTATTATTTTTGAGGGTATCTGATAAAGAGGCTTCTTAGTTAGACATGGTTTGAAATAAAGAGCTTCTGAAGTCCTTTCCAACATTAATATTCTATAATTCCATGACAATATACTACAAGAGTTATATGAATAATCAAATTCTTTGACCCATGCATCCCATTCTTAGGAATAAACCCAAAAAACATCATCAAAAAGGGAGGGAATTAGCTCTCTGGCCTGCTTTTCATATCTGAATTATTTTTAATTGAAAAAATTAGAAATGACAAATATTTAATAGTCAATGGTTCAACAAACTGGTATACCAACAAAATGGGAATACTGCAAGGCAATAAATGACAGATATGAGAAACATTTTAAAATGGGGAAATACATAAAATAATTTTAAAGAAAGAAAGTAGGTCAGTATATACATAAATATATAGGAGTGATAAACAAATGATAATAGAAGGGAGACATAGAAGAAAGGCATAATTGATAAACTATTGTATCTTCCAAAGTTGGCCTCCTTCCTATCTGTTGTCTTCCTTTGTCTATTTTAAATTTCTTATCTTTTGTCTTTACATTGCCTTTATTTCTAGATATATCCCTCTCTTTCTCCCTAGTAATTGCTTACCACAGCAAGCAATATTTTGTAATAAAAGATTTTTTTAAAAAAGAAAAAAATACAACCCAATGGCACCACCCTATAATGTTAGTCTTTTTAAAAAGTTTAATAGCTATGAATAATAATACCCATTCATATAGTTTTTTAAGGCTTTCAAAATGCTTTCCTTACCACAATCTGCTTCTACTTTAGACACAGATAATATTGTTTCTTCCTAGCTGTATCCTAGAATAATTTTTATGTATTTTTTTAACTTTGGGAGGAGTAACTATTTTATCCTAACTGGCTTGTTTCATCCTATTGTAATGGTATTGCTGGATTTGCTGATATGATACTGAATACTTACTCCCTATATATTGATGCATGAAAAAGGCAATGGACCTGTTTTCATGATTTGAATTCATCTTTTTTGCTATATTATTGTATTGCTTAAGCACAATATGTTAATCCAACAGCCCATTGTTGCTATAATACTTTTACATTTATTAGTTACATTAATATTTGTGTATTAATGCAGGCATATATGGAACAGTTTGATGATAGGGTAATGTCTTGCTTTTGCAAGTGAAAAGCTTTTATGCTTTTGTGACTCTTAATATTAGGAGAACCAGGCTATAAGAATAAGTACATTTTTTTTAAACCCTTACCTTCTGTCTTGGAGCCAATACTATGTATTGGCTCCAAGGCAGAAGAGTAGGCAATGGGGGTCAAGTGACTTGCCCAGGGTCACACAGCTGGGAAGTGTCGGAGGCCAGATTTGAACCTAGGACCTCCCATCTCTAGGCCTGGCTCTCAATCCACTGAGCTACCCAGCTGCCCCCAGAATAAGTACATTTTAAGTACATTTAAAAGATATTAGGCCAAAAAGTTAAAGGATTAGAAGAATATAGAATTAAGGCCATTGAAATGAAAATAGGAGAGACATCTCTAGAAGTTTGTCTAGTCCGGCCTGAGAATTTTGGTCACAGAAATCTGTCTAAGGAATTGCCAGTAGAGTCATTCCTGAGAATTTCAGACTTGTCCTCTCTCTGAGGATGAGAAATTGCTTAAAGAAGTAGCAGGCTTCTTAATCAAAGAAAGCATTTCAAAAAAAGACTGAATGTCACAATTAAATCCAAGAATTCTACTTTATCTACTAGTTAAACTGAGGCCATTACTCCCTATGGTAGACAAATAGCATAGGGCTCAAAACTGGCATTTTCTCAAGACATAAACCATGTTCCCCAGGAGTATAATTTTGGGAGACAGCAATTGGACAGGCAAAAATGTGTCTGGGACACTGGAAGGACCTAAGCCAAACATAGTGATGAGACTGACAGATAGCATAAGGTCAACAGGTGAAGTTGTAGTAATCTCATCGAAGGCCAGATGTTCTCTTCAATCCAATCTAATTCAATAAACATTTATTTAGAACTTACTATTTGCCAAGTACTGTGCTAAGTACAGGGGATACAGTTTTTAAAAGGCAATCTCTGCCCTCAAAAAGCTAATAATCTAAAGGGAGAACGAAAAAGGAGGCAGGAAAGGACACAAAGGTATCTCATTCTATGGAGCTGAAACCAGGCAGAGCAAAAATGCAGTCGAATGAGTTGAGAATTCAGTTTCTATCTTCTTTGAAGGAAGCAATCAGGAGGAGTCTGGTACTCTGCCCTCCAGCCCTCCAGACAGAGGAAGAGGAGAAAAGAGAGAAATGAGGGGAATGTATACATTTTTTTTAAATTTAGCTTAATTTATTCCAATAACAAATAGATACATGTTTTCCAAAATTTCATAATTCATGTTGTTCCCCCTCCCCTTTTCCCTCCTTCCTCCCAGAGTTGACAAGCAATTCCACTTGGTTATATATTTATATAGATATATAAAATCACTAAAAATTTTTTACTTGATAGATTTTTCTATATTATTTTTTGCTACGTAGAGATCTTGTTAAGCCTAAACCCCAAATAACATACCCATATATACATGTGATAAGTGATTTCATATGTTCTTCTTTTGCATTTCTACACCCCATAATTCTTTCTCTTGATGTGGTTAGCATTCTTTCCCATAAGACTTTCAGGAGTGTCCTGTCTTGTTGCATTGCTACTAGTAGCAAAGTCCATTACATTGGATTTTCCACAATGTTTTACTTTCTGCATACTCTGCATGTTCTCCTGGTTCTGCTCATTTCACTCTGCATTAGTTCCTGTAGGTTCTTTCAGTTCATATAGAAATCCTCCAGATCATCATTCCTTATAGCACTGTAATATTCCATCACCATTATGTACCACAATTTGTTCAACCGTTCCCCTAAAAGGGAAAACCACTCATTTTCCAACTTTTTTGGCACCACATAGAGTGTAGCTATGAATATTTTTATTATCACTTTGGGGTACAAACCTAGTAGTGGTATTGCTGGACTAAAGGATATGCATTCTTTTAAAGCCCTCTGCACATAATTCCAAATTGCCTTCCAGAATTGCTGGATTAATTTACAACTCCACCAGCAATATGTTAGTGTCCTGATTCAAAATATATTTCCATATTATTCATTTCTGTAAGAGAATAAATTTATAAAACCAAAATCCCAAATCATGTACCCAAATAAACAAGTGATAAATCATTTGTTTTCATCTGCATTCCTACTCCAACAGTTCTTTCTCTAGAGGTGGATATCTTGGTATAGAGTATGAGAAACAGCATTCTTTTTCACAAGTCCTTCAGCATTTTTCTGGATCTTTGTATTACTCTTAGTAGCAAAGTCTATCACATTTCATCGTCCCACAATATTTCACTTACTGTGTATAATGTTCTGGTTCTGCTTATTTCACTCTGCATCAGTTCACATATGTCTTTCCAGTTTTTTCTGAAATAATCTTGTTCATCATTCCTTATAGTACAATTGTATTCCATAATCATCATATCTACAATTTGTTCAGGCATTTCTGAATTGAGGGAAATCCCTTTAGTTTCCAATTCTTTGCCACCACAAAAAAGGACATTTATAAATGTTTTTGTACAAACAGGTCTTTTCCCATTTTTTTATCTCATTGGGATACAGACCTCGTAGAGGTAATGCTGGATCTTTTAAAGCCCTGTGTGCATAATTCCAACGTGCCTTCCAGAATGGTTGGATCAATTCACAATCCCACCAGCAATGCATTTGTGTCCCAATTTTGTCACATTCCCTCCAAAGTTTATTCTTTTCCTTTACTGTCACATTCATCAATCTGCTAGGTGTAAGGTGGTATCTCAGAGTTGTTTTGATTTGTATTTGTTTAATCAAGAGGGATTCAGAACATTTTTCATTTGATTATTGATAGATTTGATTTCTTCATGTGAACACTGTTTATTCATATCATTTGGCCATAATTGGAGAATGGCTTGACTTCTTATAAATTTGGCTTAGTTCTTCATATAGTTAAGAAATTAGACTTTTATCTGAGAAATTATCATATTTTACCTAGCTTGTTGCTTCCCTTCTAATCTTGGTTGCATTGATTTTGTTTGTACAAAACCTCTTAAATTTAATATAATCAAAATTATTCATTTTACATCTTGTAATTTTCTCTATCTCTGGTTTTAAATCCTTCCCTTCTTCATGGTTCTGACAGGTAAACTATTCTACATTCCTTTAATTTATTTATACTTTCACTCTTTATGTTTAAACCATATACCCATTTTAACCTTATCTTGGTATAGAGTGTGCAAAATTAATCTAAACCTAATTCATGCCATACTGTTTTCCAATTTTCCCAGTAGTCTTTGCCAGATACTGAGTTCTTATCCTAAATGTTAGGATCTTTTGGGTTTATAAAACACTAGATTGCTGAATTTATTTACCTCTAGTCTATTCCATTGATTCACCCTTCTATTTCTTAACCAATACCAGATTGTTTTCTTGATTACTACTTTATAATAGTTTAAGATCTGGTAGTGGTAGGCCACCATCCATTACATTTTTTTCATTAGTTCCCTTGATACTCTTGACCTTTTGTTCTTCCCAATGAATTTTGTTATTTTTTCTAGTTCTACAAAATAAAATTTTGGTAGTTTTATAGGTATGGCACTGAATAAGTAAATTAATTTAGGTGGGATTGTCATTTTTATTATGTTAGCTCATCCTACCCATGTTTTTCCAATTATTTAGATCTATTTTTATTTGGATGAAAAGTGTTTTATAATTGTGTTCATATGATTCATGTGTTTGTTTTGGGAGATAGATTCTCAAATATTATATGTTGTCTATAGTGATTTTAAGTGGAGTTTCTCTTTCTAACTATTGTTGCTGTTTTGCTGGAAATATATAGAAATACTGATGATATTTATGTGTTTATTTTGTATCCTTAAACTTTGCTGAAATTATTATTTCCACTAGCTTTTTACTTGATTTTCTAGGATTCTCTAAGTATACTATCATATCATCTGCAAAGAGTGATAATTAAGACTCCTCACTGTCTCATAAAGTCTGTGATGAGAAACAAAAGACCTTACCTTGTTAGATAGTATTATCAAAACCTTAAAGAAGGAGATAAGAGTTCTAATTGAGGTACAGTGGCATTCAAGAGACTCAAGTTAGATAACTAGTAGAAAGTTCCTGTCTTATTGAGACTATTGACTACAATCACTTGTCTATAGGAAAGTTCATTTGACTTTCTAATAAGTGGAAATGGAAAGAACTGATGGAACCTTAAGCAAACTCGAGTATCTTTGCTACCTTTTTATTTGAGAGTTTTGCATCTATGTTCATTGAGAGTGGTCTATAATTTTATTTTCTTTCTCTGCTTTTAGTCTTCCTGGCTTAGGTTTCAGTTCCATATTTGTGTCATAAAAAGAATTTGATAGCACTCCTTTGCTTATTTTGCAAAACAGTTTGTATACTATTGGAATGAATTATTCTTTAAATGTTTGATAGAATTCACTTGTGAATCAACCTGGCCCTGGGAATTTCTTCTTAGGGTGTTCTTTGATGGCTTTTTAAATTTTCTTTTTCTGAGATGGGATTAAATTCTATTTCCTCTTTTGTTAACCTAGGCAATCTATAGTTTTGTAAATAGTAATTCATTTCACATAGATTTCCTGATTCATTGTCATATAATTGGACAAAATAGCTCCTGATAATTGCCTTAATTTCCTCTACTTTGGAGGTTAAATCATTCTTCTTATTTTTGATACTGGTAATATGTTTCTTTTTTTAAACAAAATAAACTAATACTTTATCTATTTTGTTTTTTTTTTTCTTCATAGAACCAGATCCTAGTCTTATGTAATAGTTCAATCGTTATTTTACTTACCGTTTTATTAATTTCTCTTTGATTTTTTGAATTTCTAATTTAGTTTTTAACTGGGGGGGGGGTAATTTGGTTTTTAATCCCTAGTTTTTTTAATTGCTTGCCCAATTAATTGATCTGTTTTTTCTCTATTTTGCTGATATAAGCACTCAGGGGTATAAATATTCTCCTGAGTACTACTTTGGCTATATCTTATAAATTCTGATATGTTGTCTCATTGTCATTCTCTTTAATGAAATCAGTGATTTCCCCCATGATTTGTTCTTTGACCCACGAGTTTTGAAGAATTAGATTACTTAGTTTCCAATTAATTTTTAATTTGCCTCTCCATGAATCCTTATAATGTTTAATGCATATTTATCTGAAAGAGTTGCATTTATTTTTTCTGCATTTGATTTTAATGTTTTTATGACCCAGGACATGATGAATCTTTGTATATGTACCATGTGCTGCTGAAAAGAAGGTATATTCCTTTTTATCCCTATTCAATTTTCTACAGATATCTATTAACTCTAACTTTTCTAAAATTTTATTCACTTTCTTTACTTCTTTTTTATTTTTTAATTTTATTTATCTAGTTCTGATAGGGGAAGGTCTCCCACTAGTATAATTTTACTATTTATTTTCTCCTTAAGCTCCTTTAGTTTCTCCTTTAAAAATCTGGATGCTATACCATTGGGTGCATATATGTTATGTACTGATATTTCTTCATTGTCTCTACTGCCTTTTATCAAGATGTAATACCTTCCTTATCTCTTTTAATCATATCTTTTTTTTTTTGCTTTAGCTTTGTCAGAGATCATGACTGTTACTCATATCTTCTTTTTCTCAGTTGATGTCCAATAAATTCTGCTCCAACCTCTTACTTTTACCCTGTGTGTGTTTACCTGCCTCATGTGTATTTCTTATAAACAACATATGATGTGATTTGGGTTTTTAATCCACTCTGCTATCTGCTTCTGTTTTATGGGTGAGTTCATCCCATTTACATTCATGACTATGATTACCATCTGTGTATTCCCCATCATTTTGATTTCCTCTTTTAATCCTGCCCTTTCTCCTTTCACTCTTCCCCCCACCAGTGTTTAGCTTTTAATCAGTTCCCTTTTCCCCCCTCGCTTATTCTATTCCCCTTCCCAGAACCTCCCTTTTTAATCCCCTCTGACTTCTCTTTAGGGTCTTTTAATCATGTCCCCCAACTTTCCCTACCTTAATATTACTCCTCTCCCGAAACAGCCCTTCCTTATTCCCCTTCTACTTCTATATAGATTAAGATAGGATTCTCTACCTCAATAAATTTAGATGTTCTTCCCTCTCTGAACTGATTTCTATGAGAGTAAGGTTTAAGTATTACCTGTCACCACCCTCATCCTCCCCTGCATTATAATAGTACTCCCCTGCCCTGCACCTCTTTATGTGATATAATTTGCTCCACTTTACTTCTCTCTTCCCATTTCTCTTAGTAGAATCCTTTTTCGCACCTAGTTTTTTTTTAACATATCATCCTAAACAGCTTACTACCATACCCTCTGTCTATATATGCTTCTTCTAACCACTATGATGTTAACAATTTTTAAGAGTTACAGATATTATCTTTCTATTTAGGAATATAAACAATTCGACCTTATTAAAGCCTTTAAATTTTTTCTCTTTCTTATTTACCTCTATGTTTCTCCTGAATTTTATATTTGGACATCAAATTTTCTAAGTCTTATCTTTTCTTCAGGATTGGTTGGAAATCTTCTATTTTTATTTAATGACCATACTTCCCCCTGAAAGAAAATAGTTAAAATATTATAGAATATATAGAATATAGAATTTTCATGGTTAGGTGGTTCTTGATTGTAAACCCAGTTCCCTTGCCTTCTGGAATGCAATATTCCAAGACTTGAGGTCCTTTAATGTGGAAGTTGCCAGATACTGTGTAATCCTGACTGGGGCTCCATGATATCTGAATTGTTTCTTACTAGCTACTTGCTGTATTTTCTTCTTGGCCTGGGAGTTTGTGAACTTAGCTCTAATATTCCTGGGAGTTGTCATTTGGGGATTTATTGCAGGAGGTGACTTATGGATTCTTTCAATGTCTATTTCACCCTCTTGTTCAAGAATATCTTGGAAGTTCTCTTGGATAATTTCAATTGTCTTATATGGATCTATTTTCCAGGTCAGTTGCTTTTTCAATGAGGTATTTAATATTTTCTTCTATTTTTTCATTTTTCTGATTTTGTTTTATTTATGTTTTGATGTCTCAAGAAATCATTAGATAGTATTTGCCCAGACTGAGTTTCTTCAATGACTTTTTGATTCTCCTTTTCCATTTGGTCCATTCCTGTTTTCATAGAACTCTTTTCTTCTTTGGATTTTTGTGCATCTTTTTCTAGTTGACCAATTTTGCTTTTTAAGTTCTAGTTTTCTTTTAGCATTACTTATTTTTCTTTTTTCCAATTTTCTTCAACTTGTTTCATTTGGTTTTTGAATTCCTTTTGGAGTTCTTCTGGAGCTTGAGACTAATTCCTATTTTTGTTTTTGTTTTTGTTTTTTAAGTTTTGCATGTGATTGCTTGGATTTCACCATCTCTTGTTGTTCTATTCTTGGCTCTCCCCCCCCCCCATAGGAATATTTGAGGGTCAAGTGGTTATTTTTTTTTCAGTTTGCTCATTTTTCCAACCTTTTCTTGGCTATAGATGGGGAATTCTGCAAGTTTCTTGGAGATTCTATGTCCTCTTCTGGCTTGCAGAGTTTTGCCCTGGGGTTAAGTGCTATCACCTTGGCTTGAAAGGGTCCAGCACTATGGACTTCCAGACCTCAATGCAGACTGGTCCCAGGGTCTGGGACTTCAAGGGTGGGGTGGGGTGGGGGGTCTGAGGTGCTCTTTTGTTGTCCCATGTCCCAAGATCCTGAAGTTGGCCTATGCCTAGGTTCTGAGTTTGGCATGGTGAGGGGGTGGGTGGTCAACCATCACTTTTCTTCTGGATCCCCCTTAAACCATGGAAATCTTCTCTCTCTCTGTCTCTCTCTGTCTCTCTCTCTCTCTCTCTCTCTCTCTCTCTGTCTCTGTCTCTCTCTCTCTCTGTCTGTCTCTCTTTCTCTCTCTTTCTCTCTCTCTCTCTCTCTCTCTCTGTCTCTGTCTCTGTCTCTCTCTCTCTCTCTCTCTCTCTCTCTCTCTCTCTCTCTCTCTCTCTCTCTCTGTCTCCCTCTCTCCCCCTCCCCTTTCAAGTTGTGTTCAGTGGAAGAGCCCCATTACCTGTCCTACTTTGGCTCCTGTCCTTTTGAGGTGCCATCTAAAGATCAGTTTGAAAGAATAGTCAGAGTGGTTTCAGGCTTTTGCTGCTATTAAGTTGCCAAATGGCTATCTTGGCTCTTCCTGCCACCCCAGAAGGTATACATGACATGAATACAAACTTTAGCTGAAATATTTGAGGAGAGCAGATCAGAAGACCCTAATACTAACTTTGTCTTTAATGATATGATCCAGAGGTTGATACAGAAAGGAATTGTAGACCCTGAAAATGCAAGCATTATACTACAGAATCTCATTCTAAATTTGGTCCATAACCTTCATACAGCTAATGTCATCTTAGCCATGTAGACACAGAAACCACTCCAAGATGAGAGCTGCTATACCAAAAAAAAGTTAGGCACCAGAGACCTATTGTTTTGCCAGGAGAGGTTTGACTAACAGTGAGGCAATAAGCTTAAATCCTTGGATTTGAAGTTGATCATTACTGAGAAATTCAGGGAATATATATACATATATGTACTCTAAGGATGGACTGACAATAATCTATTACTCTATATTGACCAGCACTGAATTTGATGCTATTTGTCTGTAGCATCGGCCAATTATGATTTCAGTATTCATCATAGGACTGCCAAGTCTAATGAGAATGCACATGTTTTGTCCAGAATGCCAAATAACACTAGAACTACATGTAGCGATACCATAAGAAGATGCAAGAGCAATTTGTAACACTCAAGACATTAGATTACAACTGGGTATAAGTATAGTTGAGACTTTGGGAAGTCAACATATTTAAATTTTGTGATGTTAAGCCAATCTTCTTTGCTATGGTTGCTCACAGAAAACTGGAGGTGAGAACAAATAGATTATGAAGGACTAAGAGAAGTAAAACAAGCCAAAAACATGGGAACAATCCTCTTCATCTAAAGTTCCAGAGAACAAATGGTATCTTATTGCCAAGGCAATGGCAGAAAGTAGAGTGTTGAATCAGACTGACTCATCCCACACATGAATCCCAGAGGTGGTTGTGTTGCCCAAAAACATATGGCTCAACAGCCATTAATACATTACATAATGGCCTTAGACATATGGGTCAAGAAAGGACCCCAGAGCTGGTAAAAAATCACCTACAGATGTCACTAAAAAGTGTGAAACATAGACCAGATGTGTACAAAGGAAAACATACCTATTCATGCTGCATATTTGGAACACATTAGTACTAGCATGTTTTTGGAACTTGTCTGTATTGACTTTCTGTCTCTGGAAGGAGATAGTAAAAATGTGAGTCATACCCTAGAGGTGACCAACCAGACATGCACAAGTATTACCCAACCAAAAGCATCTACTTTTCCTAAGGTACCATAGGAAAAATATTTTTAAGTCTATGGATACTTAGTAAGTAAGTAAAGAGACTTAGTGAGCAAAGTACTTAAGGAAATGTTGACCATGGCAGTTATTGAAAAGTCTAGGATTATTCTTAACCATCCTCAAAGAGGTTCTAACTGCACATTGTTGAACATGTTAGAAAAATCTTTCAATTTAAGAAGAAGTTGAACAACCCTTAATATGTGGCTTCAGCTCATAAAGTCTGTGATGAAAAACAAAAGACCTTACCTTGTTAGATAGTATTATCAAAACCTTAAAGAAGGAGATAAGAGTTCTAATTGAGTTACAGTGACATTCAAGAGACTCAAGTTAGCTAACTAGTGGAAAGTTCCTGTATTATTGGGACTACTGACCACAATCACTATTGTCTATAGGAAAGTTTGTTTGATTTTCTAATAAGTGGAAAGAACTGATGGACCCCTAAGCAAACTCTATACATCCAGTGAAGAAGATGTATACATTATTATAGGTTAGGAAATTTAACACAGAAGCTACACCTTTCCAGGCTAAAACTGCTACACAGATTCTTAAGGAACAGATTCAAACAAAGCTCTAACATCTTGATAATAAATCTGACGTGGGGGCCACCCCATTAACAAGTCTAATAATACTGATTGTTAGCCTATGCCAACCATAGGTGAGATCTAGGGTGCTCTCTCTTGGTTGAGCTGAGTTATCTCACTCCCAGGGAGAAGGAGCCTTCATTTATATTATAAGGTATATATTCTCATATGCATAATTTCTCTGATTTCTATTTTGCTATTAACTTGAATAGATCGTATTTGCTACATGTGTTCATTGTGAAACATATTTTGTGGGAAGAGAGTCAAGACTTAGACATAAAGCCCTGAATCCTCCTTTCCTTATTAGTAAATAGCAATTAGGAGTTTGGCTTGAACCTTAGTTACTTCCCCTAGACTAATAATAGTTAAGTGAGCAGATAAATATCATTCTAGTCAGATATTCCCTCTCTCTGAGTGCAGAATGACCAGCCTATGGCTACAATCTCCTGCTTTTGCTCCTGGCAAGAATTAAAATTTCCCTTGGAGAAAAGTAGGGTAGGGGAAGATACTCAAAATATCTATTCTTGCCTCCCTAAAAGCCACATTGGGAAACCAAACTAACATAGATATGGAATCTGAGGCTCAGAAAGGGTTATTGCCTAGTCCAAGGTAACATAGCTCATAAATGCCAAGCTATGACTTGAACTTAAGCCTTGCTATTATTACCAAATCAGTTCGTATATTTACTATTTTTAGTAAAGCTTTATTGTCAGTGAATTATTTGAAATGACTCTTTCTTGCCCTGGAGAAATTTACCAACTGAAAATAAATCACATCCATTTAAACCATTAAACATTTTGAAGAAACCTGAGCATAGATCATCCTTCCCACCCTTACTCAATAATCTACTCCTTGCCCCATCCCCCAAAGCCTTTTCAATTCTAGAAAGTGGAGAGGCATCATGATATAGTGAAAAAAAATGCTAAGCTAAGAGTACAGAAAGACTGAGTTCAAATTACTGAATGAATGACCATGAGCAATCTTTGAGCCCTAATTTCCTTATCTGCAAAATGGAGAAAATAATACTCCTTTCACTTACCTTCCAGAGTTGTAAGGATCAACTGAGATAATGTAAACAAGGCACTTTGTATATGGGGTGGCCATTTAAAACAGGACCAAAAAATGGAGTCTTGTGGACATATGGATGAAAGAATCACAAAGCAAGACTAGAAGAAAGTTTCCTTAGGAAGTAATAATGGGAATAAAGAGGAATATAAATGAAAATGAGTTACAAAAAGGTAAATAAGGGCTGAAAAAAAGGATGATGACAAAAAAGAGAGGTGCCACCACATCTTAGTTAATTTTAATAATCATTTTAAGTAGATAGGGGGCAGCTAGGTGGCTCTGGTGGATTGAGAGCTGAATCTAGGGACAGGAGGTTCTGGGTTCAAAGCTGACCACAGATAATTCTTAGCTGTATGAGCCCTTACCTAACTCTTCTGCCTTGAAACCAATATACAGTATTGATTCTAAGACAGAAGGAACAGGTTTTTTTTAATCATTTTAAGTAGATGAGTAATAAAACTTTTGGAAGTAATAATAAAATTTCCAAAACTCACATCTATTAAAGAACCAAGTTTATGTTCCAGGTCCTCTGATTTCATATGGGTATTTTTTTTTGCTAAAACAGCAAGATCTGTGTTTTCACTTTTTAAACGATAGATAAGATGCTGAAATCCACCTGAATTCTGGAGGGGTTCAATTCCATAAGTAACATTTTCAAACTGTAGTAATCCTCTGCAAAATACATGAAGTTTAGAAATGGGAAAAATTAAATATATATTATAGAATTCTGATAGATTCTCAGATGGCAAGAATTCAACAAATATTTATTATTTTTACCTTGTACCAAGTACTTGTATCAAGTCCTGTGTTAGAAGATACGAAAACAAGGAATAATACAATCCTACTCAAAAGGAATATGGGTTCCATTCTAACAGGTGAGACAACAAGGACCTATCTAAGTACATACAAAACTATAAAGAGAACAAATACAAATAAATGGAAAGTAGTTAAATATGATAGTTTGAGAGGAAGGGCACTAACAAAAGTCACTTAATTTTCCTTATGGATGAGTTTACTCACTTGTAAAATAAAGGGATTATAGTAAATGTCCTCTGAGTTCTAGGGCTGCCTTCCAGCCTTAGCCTTATGATTCTATTAAAGAAATTATAGAGGCACAAAGGATTCTTGGAAAACAGTATTCAGGAGATTAAGTCATTGTTGCATGGCATGTTTGTGGCATTAATATAGGTTTTTAAAGGAATATGTGGTGCCATGTGCTAAGGAAGAAATCATTTGATAGTCCAAAATATATACCAATCCTTCCTCCAGTACAGACAGCTCTCCTGTTCTCTAGATTATAGGGAAAAATCATACCATCCTTAACCAAAATGTGCAAAGAACTCTACAAGAGCAAATGTTCCCAGCAGAGCCTCTTCTGCCTCAGGAGAACAGAAAAATTATGTCAAAGGGACAATTGAAGCATAGTTTTTCATAAAATTAGTTCTCCATTTTTCCAAGATTACAAAAAAGGAAACTGAATTGTTCAATCAATAACAAAGTATAATAAAGATCGAATCTTAGATGGTTCCACAGTGGTCACATGAACCTTTTGCCTTTAAAGTCAAGGAATTGGTATGCAGCCTTTGTTAAACTAATGAAGTTCAGAAATTCCTCTGATAGATGGTTTCACAATCAATCCAAAGATATATACAAAATCCTATTCCACGTTTTCATTCTGCATCCACATCTCTGCACATATATCTACTTTAAATCTAGGCAATTTGTTATGAACAAATACTGTAAAATTGGTTTTTATAATCAAATGCAAATAAAAAATAACCTGAGTCCAGAACAGGTGTGAAGTGTGACTACTGATTTTGGGGAACCTGCAACGTGTCCTTGGTAGTTACAGTGTTTCTGGGGGGTGAAAGACAAATAGGTTATTTGAGAAGTAGTTCTATTCAACTCTTATATACCCTTAAGGTTTTTCACAAATGTTTTTATATTTTAAAGAGAAGATGAATAATCTAGCTATTGTCCACTAGACTAAATGATCTCCCAAAGTTTTACATGGGCCATTTAGTACTACCCCCTAAGACAGTGATTGTGAACTTTTTAGAGACAGTGTACCATACTGTGTGCTGTGCCTGCCCACCCTCCACAGACCATGTGTCATGCCCCCCCAACAAGTGCTAGACACACCCCACCCCACCCTTATCCCACATGGGGAGGAAGCGCTCCCATTGGACTGTGGGGGGGGGGAGAGGTAGGTGAAGTGAGGAATATCCTCAGAAAGTGTAGAGGAGGGGAGGGGAGTGGCCCAAGTGCTTGGATCCCCTCCAGCTCTGCTACCTTACCTCCTATGCACTCCCATTGGCTGCTGGGCAGAGGGGCAGGGCATGTGAAAAAAATGTTATCAGGCATGATGGAGAGAGAGAAGGGAGCAACTCTGCCTGAGTCCTTCTGCCTTCCTAGTAATGAACTGTGTGTGTGTGTGTGTGTGTGGTGGGGAGAGTAGCTGTGTGCCCACAGAGAGCATTTCACATGCCATCTTTGGCACCCAGGCCATAGGTTTGCCATCACTTCTCCTTTTAATGGTCGTAGCATTTCATATCCCATCTTGAAAGTGAGTCATCCCATCATAATCATAAGTAAACAAATTCTATTGCACTACTATGCAATGAATTTTAGTATATTTTATATACATATAATTTCTAAGTACCTGGCTTATTCACAAAATCTAGTGGAGCAATAAACATAGCTTTTCAGTGTCCCAACCTGTTTCACCTCCACAGAAGAACTGGGGGAAAAAATGACTGAATGAATTTGCTCAGATTAGGAACAGTGTGATGGACTAGAAAGTGTGCTTGGCTTTGAATTTGAAAAAGTGAGCTAAGGTCTCAACTCTGAAAATTATTGCCTATCTAAACTGGCAAGTCACAATCTCTATGAGCTTAAATTTTCTTTACTATAAAATGGGAGCATCATTAGAATGTCAGTATTACAAACTTTTAACAGTAGGAATTAGACAACCATAAATCCTTAGACTTGAAAGTGTTCCCCTTGTTCTACTCCAATCTAAAGTCATTTATAGCATTCCCAAGTAATTGTCCCATCTCTGCCTCAAGACCTCCAGTGTCAGGGAAGTTTTTGCCATTTTTAAAATATTGTTTGAAAATCTTTCTTTATACTGAACTGAAATCTTTTTCTCTATGACTTCATGGTTTCTAACTACTTTTCTTAGTTCTTCTTAGAGCCAATTCATATTCTTTCTCATATACATTATTCTACAAAGCCTAACAAATGCAAAGGTGCTGACAAAGGTAAATTAGAAGCAGGATAAAGTTGAATATAGATGTGACTAAGTTATTAATAATGCTGATCATCTATAGATTCCTAAGTTCCTGACAGAGTAATTCAGGGATAAAAAGTGTCACTTAGAATTGAGCAAAACTATGAGGTCTTTTTTTCTCATTGTTATCCAAAAATCAAAAATCAAAAATCAAAAATGTCATCTATATATTCCACCATTTAGATTCATTTTAATTAATGTTGCTTTATAATACAGTTATTATTTGGGAAATTTGGTAAATCATACCTTATTGTCAGTTACTTTAAGCTATAGTAGGGATCATTTTAGTGAATGAGTTTTGATTGGAAGTTGGGAAGAAGAGAATGAGAAAATAAGGGAAAATATGTACTAGCATAGAGCTAGTAATCTTTTTCCTCTTGGCTCCTTATAGCTTGCACAACTCCTATCTCTATTGTAGGTATGCCCAGATTTCTCTATACTACAGTGAACGCTAAGGGAGGGTGTGGGTAAAAGTTGGTAAAAATGTTGTTTTGGCCCAAAATTTTATCTGTTTGAGGAACTCTTTCCACCAATACAGATCAGCAATTCAACTGCAATTTAGAGTCTGAGAGAATTCCTAGGACCCCAACAAGATGGAAGCACATAAAGAGGTGTAAAAAACTTAGAGGTCATCTAGTCAGCCTGTGGTACTTCTGAGTCCAATTAAACCAAAATAAAATACAATTGGGAAAATTAATAAAATAAAGAAAAATGCAATAGAACACAGATAATATTAACATGTGGTTTTCTAAGGCAATATGTACCCTACAAAGATGCTTATTCATAGTTGAATCACTCTATTTCTTTTGGATTTGACACCACTGATTTAGTCCAACATCTTTATTTAGAGGTCATCTAGTCTGAGCTCATATTACAGATGAAGGAAACTGAACTAGATAATATATCAAAGACAGGATGAGGCAAGGTCTTCCTGTGTCCCTCCATCCACTATATCACACTGCCTCTTCTTAGAAAAACTTCATGCTAAGTAACAAAATAAAACAAAATGAAAAATCTTTGACATAAATCCGAATCTTACCAGAATAATGTCAGATTTATAATACAAAGCACCTTCACGATTATACATATAGACAATAAAATCTTCTGGTATAAACAATCTAGATATGAGGAAAACAAAAACAAGAATCTTTTGAGTTGGGAAAGCTTAACTCTTCATTTTTGATCATGTCAACTAAGAAGATTTCTGCCATTTAATTGTATTATCAAGTAATATTACCTAAGATTGCTACTTCGTCTGACACCACTGAGGCTCTGTTAGATAGATTCCACATGCTATAGCTCTCCAGTCCAATGCCCCCCTCCATCTCTCACTATTCCTAATTCACTGTGTCCTCCATGTTGTTCTTCCAATTCAGTTTCCCTAATTATGAGGGAATACTTATCCTAAGTAATATTATGAATTAGGATAAAATACTTAAAGTAAGTGGAGTCTCCACAAGTAATTTAGTTTTAATTTCAAATTTATTGATGAATACTGTTTACCTCTACAGTGCTTCTATGCAACATGATGAACATTTATTAAGTTCTACTGTGTCCCAGGTACTATGCTAAGCATTTGTAATATAAATAAGAAAGATATTCCCTGCCTTCAAGGAGCTTACAATCTACTGGAAGAAGTTAATATAGGAAAAGAAGCTAAAAGTTGGGGAAGGAGGACCTCCCTGGGTACCCAGCCTGGAGGTAAGGTGAGAATAGTAGAATTAAAACCAAGCAGAACAGTTGGTAGCAAATAAGTGAATGGATGGGATTTTGAGTCCTCCATAAAGGGAAGCCATGAGAGGATTTTTTTTTTTTGCTCTATTCTCCAGCCTTATAATCATTAGAACTACTGAGGATGTACTGATGAGATGTGAATATCAAAGCTGACGCAATCTGTATGCTGATGAGTTTTCTGGTGATAACCTGTTTGAGGGAGGAATTAGAGGAGCAGAGGAATGATCATGATAATGATGATAGTAGAGTGGATATCAAACAGAGCAGCTAATAATATATCATAAATATGTCAAATATGTCATAATATGTCATATGTCATAAAAACTGACTTATGTTAGTCTCTCTGTATATATATATATACATATATGTATATATATGTATATATATATATATATCACAAGATGTCTCTAGCACTCATTTCTTAGTTAAAAGAACTTTATAGTTGATAGAGAGCTGTCCTCAGATTTGGGAAGATTTGTTGTGGTTCAAGTCCTGGCTATATGACCTAGGCAAGTGACTTAACTTCTCAGCATCTGAAGCAACTCTCTAAGATTATCGACCATAATTGATAGAGGAATTTCTAAACTGGGAGCTTCCTGCAATGATGAAATAGAAGCATTTTTTAAGGAAATTAATTCCTCTGAAAAAGGTTAATAAAAAGGGAATACTAGGAAAATAATGGAGTGAGATAATACCTGGAACTAGTTTCCCCCTCCCCATAGCCTGTCATTTTAGGAGCTCCCAAATCAGAAAGCTCATCAGTGACAAGTCAAATGTTTTTTTAAACCCACAAAGAAATTGTACAAACAATAAATGCATATCAACTCAAACAGCCCAATGCTACTAGAATTATTTCAGGACCTCTAGCCCAGCTTTCTCTGTTCCCACCATCAAGTCAAAGACTCCCATGACTTTGCAGCAAGTTTCTCTGATGGTCTCATTTCTAGAATATATAAGGAATTAAGTTAAATTTATAAAAAGATGAGTCATTCCCCAAATTATAAATGGTCAAAGGGTCTGAATGGGTAGTTTTCAGAGGAAAAAATTCAAGTAATCAATGGCCATATCAAAAAATTATCTAAATCACTAAAAATCTAAGAAATGAAAATTAAAGCAACTCACAACTATCAGTTTGGCAAAGATGACAAAAAATAAAAATGACAAATGCTGGAAGGGCTATGGGAACATAGGTACATTAATATACTCTTGATAGAGCTATGAACTGGTCTAGTAATTCTGGAAATCACTTGGAAAATATGACCAAAAACTTAATTGTGCAGATTTTTTAGACCAACAACATGGCTTCTAGGTTTATATCTCAAAGATTTTGGAGAAAAGAGGAAATGAGCTCATATGTACAATAATATTTATAATAGCTCTTTTTTATGGAAAAGAATTAGAAACTGGGGTGCCCATGCACTGGGGAATATTCAAACAAGTTGTGGGTATATGAAAGTGGCATGAAATTATATTGTGCTATAAAAATATATGAAGGGAATCCTGTGCAGTTTGCATCATTCAAATAAAAATGCTCATTTCAAAGTTAACAGTCATTTCTTTACTGTCAAATATAATGACCTTTTCTCAGCCCTCCACTTTTAACTAGTCAATTCCTAGATACTTTCTTCCCTAGGTTTTCATGACACTAACTTTTCCTAGCCTCCTCCTACTTATTTGACCACCCTTTCTCATTCCTCTTTATTCTATCTTCTTCCAAGTCATGCTTTCTAACTGTAGAAAGCACCCAAGTATTTGTTGTGACCTCTCTTCTCTAATCTATACCTCTTGGTGATCTCAAGTGCTTCTATAGGTTCAATTACCTTTGTAAATGATCTACTTATTCAGCTCTGACTTCAGTTAACCTCTAAATGAGGTCAATAAGCATTTATTATGTACTTGCTATATGCCAGGTTTATATAAACAACTGTCTATTGGACACCGCAAACTGGATGACTGTAGAAATCTCAAACTTATCATTCCAAAGCTGAATCCATTATCTGCCTCCCCAAATCCTTCCTTTCCTAAACTTTCCTTTTGCTGTTGAGAGCACTACCATCCTTCCCATTACCCAAGCTTGCCAATCTTAGGGTCATCCTCAATTTTTCACTCACACTCTTCTCACAGTAAATTACAGTAAATTGCCTTTTTTTGTAATTGAAAATAATTAATCCAAGGGAATAAGAATTTACCTTTGTTTCAGTTGCAAAGTATATAGTTTTCTTTCTACTGAAATAACATATGAAATTTCTTCCTAGAATATCAAGAACAAGAGGAAATCAGTATAGCAGTTTATGAAGTAAACAGCAATATTTAAACCTAATATTTCTCAAGAAATATTTAAAATGCCTTTCTTAATTAGCACAGTTCTTTGCATATCTTAAGTACTTTAATATTTTTTTCATTTAGAATTTTTCATTTAGTTTTCATTTAGAATTTTATAAGAATCACGCTAACCATAACTTAAATACTATATACCAAGTTTATAAATAAAATCATCAATCAGGAGATCTGTAGGAGACACCAGCTAAAAGCAGGAGACAAAAGAGTCAAGAAAAACTGTTACAATCAGAAAACCAATATGGGATTGCAAGAGAGCATCAGTGAGGTAACTGGCACTACTTAACTCTGTTAAATCCACTATGTGTTTGATCTACATGACTCTGTGTCTTTCAAGCCAGAAGGTGACTAGAAGTAATGTTAACAGCCTAAGCTCAAAGTCCCCAGAGCCAATCAAGTCTCATGAATAGTTTGAATTACCTTTTAAGGAAAAGTTGATATGGATCAGAGTCCTTATGTGACAGCTGTACCTAGACCTCACAGCGGCATTTCCAAAGTTTACTCTAGACCCTATCAACCAATCCATAGGCATTGGTAGAATATGTCCCTCAATTTTTATTGCAGACTTTCAATCATTTCATAGGCCCATCACTAGAGTTTTCAGCCAACATAGTTTGAAGGTAACTAGAATAAACCCATAATAATTGATTTGTTGGCTATGCCAAGCTCGAATGTGAATTATGTGGGTCAAATGCTGTCTATGTAGAAAATGTTCTAAATTTGACCTTATAAACCAAAATGGAATAGGGAAGAGTGTGTCTCAGGTAGTGGGAGATAATATTTATACTTTTGTTCTTGCTATATTTTCAAAAGAAATATTCCTTTGTAAAAACTAAGTAGGGTTAATTGGCCAAATTGAATTGGGGAACAAATAGCTGGTGGTTAACCATAAGAACACACCAGAAAGGAGACTTGAGATGATAGCATTAAAAAAGTCTCACAGACCCTTATGAGTATCCTAGAACTCTGAAAGGGAAATGTAGTCTCTCTCACTCTAGGAACCTGACTAGCTAATGTGCTTGTGGGTTGGGAGAGTAAGTCTAGAGTCTGGAAAAAAAAATAGATGAAAGCAGACATAGTCCCTGGCCTCAAGGAACCCTCTAAAATCTAAAAAGATAGAATGAGGTAGAAGACTTGGATTCTGGAGATCAAATTCTACCTCAAGTCACTTAGTATCTGCATGGCTCTCATCAGGCTGTTTAACATCTCCTAACCTTGATTTTCTCTTTTGTAAAGTAAGAGACTTGAACTTGATCACTTCTGAGGTGCCATCCAGCTCTAAATCCATGATTGTAGGATCTAACAGAAGAGACTTTTAAATAAATACCTATAATAAATAGAAAGGTCTAAACAAAATGTTCTGAAAAAAATTAATGAAAAACCTCTCCCAGCTGAGATTTTTGAAAATGCTATAGGGCTGAATCTTTTAAAAAAAAGAGAATGACTCAAGCATAGGTAAATTAGTCATTTCTTTTTTTAATAACCCTTACTTTCTGTCTTAGAATCAATATTAAGTATCAGTTCTAAGACAGAAGAGGAGAGCATTAAGGGCAACGTCATAAGAATTAAGTGATTTGCCCAGGGTCACACAGGCTAAGAAGTGTCTGAGGCCAGATTTGAACCTAGGACCTCTTGTCTTTAGGACTGGCTTTCTATCCACTGAGCCACCTAAGCTGCCCCTAAACTAGTAATGTCTTTTCTGTTAAGGTAGCCAATTCTATTTTTTTGGTGATGTTATCCAGTGTTCACCTGAGTTGAGAGGGCTTTCTCATTTGGGAGTCTGTATGTCAGTGAAATCGTAGGTCTAGTCCCTATCCCTTTGTGAGCCACAACCAACATTTTCCTACTTTCTTCTTGGGAAAAAAATGTTTTACTGATGAATCATTATGATAACATCTCTCATTTCATTCCTTAGTCTTAAAACCAATTTCCCAATATTCTTTGGATCTTTTCAGATTCTTTATAACATTTTTCTATTTCTTCAACCTCTGCAATAGATGGTGGCCCATTAGCAGTGATTATCTTCCTGGTAATGTTTTTTGTGCTTATCATGAGCACTGTAAGGTGAGATAAACTATCCCATAAAATTATAGCTTTTTGGTTAAATGATGAATTCTTCTAAATCACTTCTTTAAGGAAAACCTGTGTGCTGTCTTTTTGTTTAGTAGCAAACTTATTTATGCCTTATTTAATTTATTTTCATAAATTTATTTCATATCCAATATGGATATGCTTCTGTTTATATCAATTTGTTGGTCATTTTGCAAATATCTCACATTAAGAGTACTAAAAATTAATGGATAATCTAAAAACTCTTGAGACCTTATCACTTTCTCCCCTTTTGCCACCATCACTGAATTTGCAAAAGGAGAAGATTTTATGTTTTTATGGAAGTGGAAGACAATATAAAGTTGTATGGCACAGAATTTTTATCTATTGCATAGGACACAAGACCTATAAAGAAAAATAAAGGCCATGCCACAATAGTAAGTGGCCCATCATCTACAAATAAGTCTCTCCTTAACTAGATTAGTTCATGAAAAGCACTTGAGTCAAGTCAGTAAGCACCAACTATGTGCCAAAAACTTACATATTACAGATACAAAGGCATAAAAAAACAACCACCCCAAACATTTTTAAACAATCCTTTCTCTCAAGGAGCTCACAACCTAAAGGAGCAAACAGTGTGCAAAGATCCATCTACAAACAGGATAGAGACATGATAAATTGGAGGTAATCTGAACGAAGGCACTAAAATTACCATGGACTGGGAAGGCTTCTTGGAGAAGGTGGGACTTTAGATGAGATTTGAAGGTGGAAAAGTGAAATGAAAACTGACTATAATAATTGGTTGGATTTGTTCAAGTCACCATTTTCCCAGGGGTTTCTGATACATAATAATCCTTTGTGACTAGAAGCTAAACTTGAGAAATGGGAACCTACCAACTGAACCCTGCCCAAACTGCTCCAACAGGGCCTGGACTGAGAACATTTCTAGGAACTTTTCTTCATAAGACCATCATTATCTCATCGGAGGGGCTCCTAAAATTTCCAGACTAGATAACTGTTATCAGCCTATCTCCTAAAGAGTCCAAAAGCCACTCTAAGGAGTTACTGTCAAGAATTTTCCATTAAACCTGTTTCTCAAGCAATAATCTTGTTTTTCTTTTTTTTTTCTCTGCCTCCTCTTTCAAACAATAAAAGATAGTTGATATTTTTAATCTAATGGGCTCCTCTCCTTAGGAAAGGGGTTCCTGCATGTATGCTTATTCTGCTAAGAAAAATACATTAAGATATCCTTTGCTTCTTCCTCATTTTCTAGTGTCTTTCAGTCGTGTGGACCAGATTCAAATCTATGCTTAGATATTAAAGTATTTTATGGTACAAAAGAGTGTAATTGCTATAATGAATACAGAAAATGTTTGGTTTTTTTAACCTGAAAGAATTTTTTTTTCTCCATCTTCCTTAACAAATATTAAATTTAATTAATTAATTTAGAATAGAAATTAGATAGAAATTTAGAAATAGCCAGATAACAGTAGTAAGGAATTTATGAAGATATTGTTTTGGAATATAAGAGCACTATTTTAGCATATAATTATTATAGTACTCTAAAAGTTTATCTATATAAAGAAATATAGAGAACCAAGGTTTATATTACATATAAAATCAAGCTAATACATTTCCCCCCTCAAATATCTGGATTTTTCAATGAAACGTTTTAGACTTTTGAGAGGAGAAAATAAAATATATAACATATAATATCTCAGTTCTCCATTTCATTTGCTATATAGAGCTCTTACCTGAATGGATTTCCTACTAAGGAAATAACATTTAAAAACCCCACCAATATATTTACTCTTATTATCCCACCAATATATTTACTCTTATTATCCCACCATGAAGCTGACAACTAAATTTACATTCCTAGGTGGTCATATATGTTGATAGCCTTAATTATTTAAGAGATACTAGGTTTCTTGGTGCAACTAAAGGTGTAAGAATATCATACTTAGAATTCTGAGTAATTCTGCTTCTTACATATTCTGATTTTGAATCACTCGAATTTGATACGATCTTCTCTGGAACTGTGATCTCTACGAATGATTGCTGAAAATCTGGAGAAAGCAAATAAGTTTTTTATTACCTGCTAACAGAACCTCATTTTAGGAACTATAAGTTCTCTGGCTTTCCGTTATAAACTTCAAATTATTGCTCATTTCTAAGTTTCCTTAACAGTGTGACCAGCTTAACTTTTTCTCTCTTCTATATATAACCGCCATTTCTCTATGAAATTAGACTTTTTAGGCCCAAAATTTGTACCAGCAAGATCCTTATCATTTTCTTTTATTTATTTCCCACTACTCTTCCCAGATCTGTGACCTTCCATTTGAACTGACTTGAAAAGGCTGTTATTTCACCCATGATACAAGTAAGTTTTCTTTCTCTCTTTGCTTCCCCTTTGCATTAATCTTTTCTTATAGCTTTTTTGTACCTATGTATCATCAACTGCTTCTTTTCAGATTTTGGAATCATATATAAATTAAAAGACAGAAATCTATTGCAGTGATGATAGCAGAACCTACCTTTTGATTCCTTCAAAGGTGGGTGCCCAATAAAATGCTTATTAAATATTCTAGCATTTGCTCAATCATTTTTCACTTAACATTGCTTCCCTTTCACTCTCTATTAACTTTGCTTCCTTCTTCTCTTTCCCATTTGTCTGTTGTTTTCCTGTTTTCCCTTATTCTATCTAACTTCTTCCTCTTTCCCAGTTTCTATTTCATCTTCTAACTTGGTGTGCCTTAACTTAAATTCAATTCAAGAAGCATATAACATATATAAAGTACTATAGTAAGCTCTAGGGATACAAAGACAAAAATAAAATAGCCTCCACCCTCAAGGAGCTTATATTCTAATGGGAAGATACAGTGTTTACATAGATTGGAATAATACAAGATAACTGGAGAAGGCAGGATACATTAATGGTTAGGAGAATGGTAAAGAGTTTAAAATACAGAGATGTGGAAGAAGCAAGGGAAACATTGAATAAATCATGTGAAGCTGGAGATAGGATGTTACAATAATCCTAGCAATAAGTTCTCAAATAAGGGCAGTGATTAGTTGATTAGAGAAAAGGAGAAGGATTCAAGAGATTTTGTAGTAGTTGAATTGATAGAAATTGATAGCAGATTAGACATGAAAGGGTGGGGGAGAAGTCAAGAATAACCATAATGTGAGAATTCTTAACCTGGGGTACATGAACTTGTTTTCTAATAATATTTTGATAACTTTATTTCTATGCATTTGGACTACTTCTTAAGCCTATATATTTACTTTTATATAAAATATGTACACACATATTTTATGTATATATTTTTATTTATTTTATAGGGCAGGTAGGGGGATCAGTGGATAGAGCACTGGGGTTGGAATCAGGAAGGCGCATCTTCATGAGTTCAAATATGGCCTTGGTTCATCATCTACAAAATAAGCTAGAGAAGGAAATGACAAGCCACTCCAGTATCTTTACCACAAAAACACCAAATGGTATCACAACGAGTCAGATACAACTGAAATAACTAAAACACACAAAACTTTTTTTTATGCATTTTAACAAAATCATTCCAAAAAGGCATCAACAGGTTTCACCAGACTGCCAAATAGGTCTATGAAACAAAGAAATGTTAAAAATCCTTGATTTACAGTTAAAAACTCAGTGACTTGTGGTATAATTGACAAAAAAAAATGTGGTCAGATGTACAGAATTCCCATTACATAAGGAAAGTGTTGAAATCTGTTTTAGACATCTTTAATTTGAAATGTTATTGGGATATATAGATGGAAATGCCCAATATGTGATTTAGAATATTGATACTTTCTGTTCTAAAATTTTATGAATCAATGATTAAAGTCATGGCAGCCATAGTGGTATAGGTAGGTGAAGAATAGCAACGTATTTCCTAATATTCCTGGCCAACATTTGACTAAAAGGGTGATGTAGCAGTAACTATGGTGAATCTTGTATAATACTACTCACTCCTGATTCCTCATCCTACCTGTCAGATCACTCCTCATTCTCCTTGTTGGATCAGCTCTTATTACAGCATTCCCCAGGCTCTTTCCTGGACCTTTTCTTGTCTCTTTATGAACTCTTTATTGTCGATATCCTTTGCTCCTTTGTGTTTGTTTCTCATGTCTGCACAGATAACTCACTAATCTCTCGCCTTAACTCCTCAGAAAATATGAAATACAACCTACTGAATAGTGTATAGTTAGAAATTCTTGAACACCTAAACAAAACTACATTACCCAAAGTTCTTTTCTGTATTGTTAGAATTCTTTTTTACTTTTCCTGCGCTTCCCCCCCTTTTGGGTGATTGTATTTAAGTGGCTGTAACTCCTCCCTCTTTGTTTTTTGAACCTGCAACCAGGCTGAAGTCAGGCAGTTCTTGTGCTTTAGTTATTATTAATAAAAACTTTATAAAGTATAATATTTAGTTATTGATTTTTAATTTAAAAACCCACAATAAGAATCCCCTAATATTACCAACAAGTAGCCCTTCAGCCTTCACTTAAAGACTTCGAATAAAAAGGAACCCACTACCTTCCTAGGCAGCCCAATTCACTGTTGGCTAGCTTTGTTAGGAAGGTTTTTATTTTGCTTTTTTAATATCAATTCACAATATGCTTCTGCAATTTCCATCCATTGATTCTAGTAGTGTTTCCCACAAGAAACACCTTCAAACATGTGAAAATAGCTTTAGTACCTTAGAGAACATTTTAGTCCATGCTCTCATTTTACAAATGAGGAAAAGGAAGCTCAGAGAGATTAAATACTTTAGCACATGGTTCAACAGCTGAGATGGTGACCCAGCAAAGCACTGTGGAGTGCTTAGGGCGTGTTGGAGCACAAAGGACAACACGGCCAATCCACTGTAGCTGAGGAAGTCTCCAGGTGTGACTTTTCGTGCCACTGGACCCAGGCTTCCAATGCTGAGAGAGTGGGACTGTCTCTGTGCATCGAATTTTCCACTTAAATCTCCTTCACGCACAAGTGTCTTTGTGCACACTCATCTATACACCATAGATGAAAATGCACAAAGACAATCATCATCCTCGGTTACCAAGGGACTACTACTACATAGGTAATAATTGGCAGAGGCAGATGTGATCCCTACATTTTTTTTTCAATCTAAATACCCCAAGTATCTTTAATCAATCCTTGTCCAGCAAGTTCTCTAGTCCTTACACATTCTGGTTATCTGCTTCTGCATGTGTTCCAGCTTGTCTATGTCCTTACTTAAATGTGGTACCTAGGGGTGCTCAGACCCTTGTTGAATATATTCTGGGCACTACACTTTACTTAATGAAAGCAAGATAAAAATGGGCACATGACTCACATGGAGTTTGCAGACCACTAAAACACTCAGATCTTTTTCATAGGAACTGTTTAAAGTCATGCATCTCCATCTTCTACTTGTAGGAACTGATTTTTTTTAATCAAACTGTATAGTTTAACATTTATCTCTAAAAAATTTCATATGATTTATTTTGGTCTACTTTTTTTAGCTTGTTGTGAGCTAGAGTTTGCTTCTACCACCTTGAGAGCCAATTGTATAATTTTCATTATGAGCAATTAAACTCACAAAATTACTACAAATTAGGGAATGGTTTATTGTTTTGTTCATTTTCTAGAATTAAGAGATAAAATTTAAGTGTATCCTGTGTGCCTATGAGAGAGATGTAATATGTATCTTTATATTCCCAGTCCTTCAAGCCACTTCTTAACAGCATACTTCTGCTTATAAAGAATATTTTTTAATCTATTTGCTATCTAGCTTATTAATTATTCCTACTTTATATTAACCATGAATTTGAAAAGCATGCTATATATGAATTAATTCAAGGCACTGATTAAAAAATACATTGGAAAAGTACAGGTCCTAGGATAGGTTCCTGGTAGGAAAGGGACAGGGAGAGAAAGAGGGAAGAGAAACTATTAGAATCTCACTGCAAGTTGCATTTCCTTTATATTTGTCTTATTGGTTCCAAGGCAGAAGAGTGGTACAGGCTAGGCAATGGGGGTTAAGTGACTTGCCCAGGGTTACACAGCTAGGAAGTGTCTGAGACCTGATTTGAACCTAGGTCTTCCTACCTCTAGGCCTGCCTCTCAATCCACTGTGCTACCCAGCTGCCCCCTCAACAAGCATTTCTTAAGCAACTACTTTGTGCAAGGCACTATCTGTATTAAGTAATAAGGATACACAGAAATTTTTTTTAAATAAATAAAATGAAAGGTTATTGCTCTCAAGCTAACAGTCTAATGAGGGAAACAACATGCAAACAGCTAGCTACAAACAGGATACAGAATGACATTGAAGATAATCTCAGAAGAAAGGCACTAAGATTAAGGAGAGGTGAAAAAAATTTTTTGTGGAAGATGAGACTTCAGCTGAGATTAGAAGGAAACCAGGGAAGCTAGGAAAATAAAAAAACATGAGGAGGGAGAAGCCAGACATGGAGCAGAGCCAGAGAAAAGGTCCAGGTGGTTCAGGAAGAGTATCCTGTGATTCAGGAAAAACAAGAAGGCCATTATCATCATTTTCCAGATTAAGTAGAAGGGTTTAAGAAGAAGGGAAAGTAGGAAGGGAAGGACCAGGTTGGGAAGGGGTTTAAAAGTTGATATTTAATCATTACTGACTACTCTTCAGTGATCTTCAATTCTACTAAATTATACCTGTCATTTATTCTCTATTACGTTTTTCCAGCTTGTCCATGAGCACAGCATAAAAGGCTCTCAATTATTTTGATGAGTATATTATGTTTACTGCCTTCCCCTGGTGTACTAATCTCGTAATTCTCCCCCAAAAGTGAATGTTAAGTAAAAATACTGGCTCTTGAATAGAGCTAGGATAAAAGTATGATTGGGTCCCTTGGATTAATAATATTTCACATATTTACTAAGTACTTTAAAGTTTGCAAGTGCTTTCTGCAATAGCTCTGTCAGGTTTCCATATATGGAAACCGAGTTTGCAGAGGGATATCTACAGTCTGGAGAGAAGTTGCAGGGGAAATGAGAGCTCCTATTTAGATGAGGTCATGAGGTTTCCAGAGATGCTCTGCGGATTATGAGTGGGGGATTTTAGGCATTATCTAAATCAGACAATTCCCTCTCCTTCACTGCCCCCATTTGAAAGATGAGGGTACTTAAGGCCCAGAGCAGCAGGTCACACAGTTTCTAAGGTCACTTCGACAGGTCTTGAACCCGGGGTCTTGCCTCTAAATCCAGGGCTTTTTTGCAAAACTTTTTTTCACAAGGAGTCCCATGTGGTCAAAGTCCCCAGCTCTTCAAAACTCACCGACCCTTGAGACGAACAACCTAAAAAGCCCCACAAGCAGGACCAGGAGGCAGAACATGACAACAGCTTCCAGTCACTCTTAACACCTTAGCCACAGCAAACCGCCCGGCCAATCAGCCGTTTCAAAGCGAACAAGAAAAGTAGAGCGCGCTGGGCAGGAAATGCTAGGGGCAGGACCGGAAAGAGTGCAACTGCGTCATGCGGGAGCTAGCCCTGGATGGGCTCGGGAGGTGCCAACGTGATCCAGCTCTTCTCGCCTTCCCCGTGCCTTATGCTGTGGGCCTTTACTTAACTTTTTGCTGGGGTCTCCCACGGAGATGGGGAGGAATGGGGTGCCCAAGCTTGGACTTGGGCCCGGCCCTTTCTTTACCCCACCCACCTTTGCCGGATATCCAAGTGTATGTGGCTCTTCGGACCCCAAGTAAAGCATGGAGCAGGCACAGGACCATCTCTTGGGTCCCCAAAGCTGGAGGGAATGACGCTGGTTTTGCTTCACCTCGATGGATTTAGAAAGATTTCAGATTCAAACCAGTCCCTTCAGGAAAAACCAGTGAGGGCAGAGAAGTGGTTAAATGATGGGCCACATTTGTCTATTTCCTGGGGTCCTCTCATTTTGGTTAAACCCAGGACATTTTTTGAGGTGAGAATCAGAATCAAAGGTCAGAGACAGAAAGTATCTCAGAGAGCATCAAGTTAATTATATTTTGCATAACGAATTTATGATTTCTTTTTGCATGCTGGATGTGGAGGTACAAAGGCACTTATCCTCCCTCTTCCCCCAACCCCCCTCTCCCCAAACCCAGCATCTCTAGAAGCTTACTTTCTACATTAGAGGAAAACGATATACACGGAAAAGTATACAAGGTATGTACAAAGTAATTTCCAAGAGGAAAAGAGCCCTATCTGCTCTTGAGGAGGCATCAGGAAAGGTTATAAAGTCCACAGAAGCAGGCACTGTGTAGTAAAGATGCCATCCGCTATTATCTCCGGCCATTGCTACTCATCTTAACTTTTGTCTTGTCACTAGAATATTGATGACTTGGGTAGAGAAAGTGAGACTGATGACTGAGCAACTCTGCCTAATTTAAATGAGATTTTTGTATAAATATCAGCCCTTCCAAACCAAGACAAACAACAACCCTAAATAGTGTATAGTAATAGGAAACTCAAGTAGACGTGGATCCCTTTGGCATGAATATTGATTTAGGAAACCACAAATATTACCTGTTATGTTTCTTAAATAAAAAAGTAACCATTACATTTTGATCTAGATTGATCTTGACTTGGCAGAAACTGTCAAGTGCCATCTATGACTTTGAAAAGCATTTAGCCAGAGACTGGAATACCTGGGAGATACCTATATACAATGAGGAACTAAAAAAATAAAATAATATAAGATAAAAATGATATGCCTGCTTATTCTACACAAATTAATCAATGGGTACTAGAGAGTTTCTTTTTCAGTCTGGGACAAGAGTTAGTCTGGATTTCTTAAAGGCCAGTTTGGAGGGACAAGGGTCAATTTGGAGTTTCATGAAACTAAGCTGTTGATGTCTTGAGACGATTTTGCATTGCAATTTTGGATGCTTTCCATAGGTTTTTATACCAAGTTTCAGGAAAAGTCTAGAATGGCACATTTGTAATCATATTTGGTTCTTCCCCCTCCAAAAGATTCGAACTCTTAAAAAAAAAAAACTAAACTAAAAGTACCATCTATTTCTGATCCTGAAATCATTTCTCTTTTCCCAAACTAGGAAGAAATACAACTCCTAATCTTAGGAAACCTGGTGTTCCTCTCCCTCCTGTACCCGTGAAAATGTGGGTTTCAAGACTGTGAATTGCCAAAACTGTAAAGGTTTCAGCCAAACTGTAAAGATAATTTTTAGTGTCTTGATTTAAATCAAAAATAAATGGTCACCATGGGAAAAATTCTCAAATATGAAAATACCCAAGTCAGCTGGGTTTTATGGAGATTTTAATTAATACAAATGAAGGAATTAAGGAAAGGGAGAGAGAGAGAATAAGAGAAAGTAGTATGAAGGGCCTAGGCCATAGGCCTGAGCTTTAAGAGAGATTAGTCTGTCTTTATCACTTACCACAATATTTGTCCCAAGCAAAACTCTAGTCCTTCACTGAAATCCTCAACTCCTGAACTGAGTTCAGAGACCCAGCTCCTCCAACTAACTCCAAACTCCCTAACTAAGTTCAGAGAGCCAACTCCTTTTAAAGAGAAATTTCTCTTATATCACCTCCCCTAAATTTTCACATCTACCAATCACAGTAGACGTTTTCCCCAGGACTGACCATTCTTAATTCACATCTTCTTTTGTTATCACCTTCTCTAGGTAGACTAAAACTTCACACCTCTTTTGTTAAGCTTGCCTTTTGTAAGTTGCTTGACCTTTTAGTGATTAATTTAACCTTTATAGGTACATACCACCCTTTTGTATTAGATCTAAAAATAGACCTAGATTAGGGTTTTTGCTTCACTATAAGTATGAGTTGGGGACTTTTCATTGTTCAGTAAGGAGTTTACAACTTTATCTTCCCCTAAAGTATGCCTAAGTATGGGTGGAGTAATGTTAAAACTCCCAATACATTCCTGATCAAGTATCTCCATTTGTTATAATAAGGGAATAGCTTAACCAAATCTTCTAAGGTAGAGTCTAAGCAGTTTTTAAGATTCACACTCCCTAACCTTGCTAGTCCAGGTTTTACCAAAATGAATGTCACATTGGTATGATAACATGGATAGATTATGCAAAACATACATATTAAATTGCTAACAAATTAAGCACTGTTAGCAAATGATACAATAGATTGATGGTGATAATACAATGGAAATAAATGTACTAGAAAAAAATAATAGAAACATACAGAAAAATGCATGAATGAACACAAATTACATGCTAAAAGTACACTGTAGGTATGCAAATAGGATGGAGCAAGGAATAAAGGGGCTTTTGTTTGTTTGTTTTGTTAATTCCTTTCTTGTGAGGTGAGCAGAGAGGGTAGATCCTCCTAAGAGGTGAAGGAGTGTTTTTCAGTATTGTGAAAATGGAATGAACAATACTTTCACTCTCTTAATTTGTTTGGACTCCCTTTTACCCAGGAATTGATGAAATAATTTGGGAAGCAAAAGTGGTCAAACCAGAGGCAGAAGAGGACCTACTTCAGGCCCAAGTTGCTGGTGATGCCCAAAGCTACCCAGTGTAGCAGCTTCTTGGACCCCCTAATGAGAACCAGTTCCAGGAACTTGCAGGAGCCTGCAGCTCAGATCCCTAGTGGACCTTCCTGCTTTGTCTGCTAATGGCCAGTTTGTTTAAAAGACCCAATCCCTACTTGCTGTTATTCAAATGGCCTAATTTCTGTACCCTAATCCCCATCTTTTGCCACTATCCCTTTTATGGAAATTCACTTCTCAAGGCCATTTTTATTACCCCAGAACCACATAAAAGGCTACAGTGAGCTCCTATCAGAGATCCAGTTAAACAATAGGCTTCCTGCTCTGCTTGCAAGGTCCTTTACTCAATAATTGATGAATGACTCCTGTTGCCCCCCTCCTTTTTTTAAATCCTTAATAGATGATCCTTATGGGAATGGGGAGGAGGCTAGGAGTCCTGAGAAAGGTTGACCTATGTGAAGATTAAATTTAACTCTCCCCTGATGATGAAAATGAAATTAACCTTCCCCTGATTGTGAAAATTAAATGAACTCACCTGCCCATTTTTAGATCTAATCACCAAAAGTGTAAACGTTCCACTTAATCATTATTGGGAGGTCTGTGACCCATGTGTGTAATAGTGGGTGATCAATCAGAATTAAACTGACTGTCCCTGGGAAGTCTTAAAGCAAAACTTCAACTGTGATTGATAGATGTAAAATTAAGGGAAGACACAGGAAGTTACACAAAAGAAAGTGTCTTTAAAAGGGAGTTAAAACTTCCTGAGTGCAGTTTTACTTTGAGTTCTACTTGGAGTTCTTCATTCTTTGGAGCTGAGACTGGAGAAGAATCTGCTGACTGGACCCGAGACCCTGTTCCTGGTAAGCTGTTCTTAAATCTCTTCCTTTGGACTGACACATGGTGAGTGAAAAGGCTGACTCCTTTCCTGGATTTTCTAAAAAAAACTAGCCTCAGGAGAGACCTACCTCTTGAGACTTCCCCAGGTCCTCGGCTTTGCTGAGGCCTCTCTAACTAACTAACTCTCCCTGCCCAGGTTAAGCCAGGGTCTGGGAGTGTAAACTACTTAGTGCTTAGGCTAGATATCTTACCCTATCTTCTCTCTGATTTTCTTACTTCACTCTTTCTATATTTTGTAAATAAATCTCTTTGGAATAAATTAAATTCCTGGCCACCCTATTTTAAATGTAATCCAGCCCAACTTTTTAATACAATTGACCCTTTTTTCCCCCTTACACCTGTGAAATGGGTTCCCTGGGCATATATGGATTTCCCTTAGAATCCCCTAACTAGGGATGATCTTTTCCACTAAGCACTTGGCTGAGGTCTTTATTGCTTTTCTTTCCCAGAATTTTTCTACCCATTAGGAGAACATACAGACCATGACCAAGGCATACTTATATCCATTGCAGGGTGAAAGCTGTATAAAGTCTATCTGCTAGATCTCAAAGGGTCCTTTGGGTGGGAGAAACTTCTCTTTTGGTGACTGGAGATGTTTTGAAGGGTTGTGGATATGGCAAATAGTACATATATCCTCTACTTGTTGTGCACCCTTCCCCAATCTCCCCCACCAATACTTTTGGACAAGAACCTTAACCTTCTCTGGGCCCCAGTGGTTGAATTGATGTAATTGTTGCATCCAGGATTACTATTCATCCATTGGGCCCCTTCCACAGTCTTGCTTTTGAGCTCCAGAATCCTTTTTTTTTGATCAGCCTTTGTATTGAGAGTTTCAATATAGTTATGTGAGCCTGGCTGATTTCTGTTTTTGATCAGTTGGCCCCAAATGTTAGGAAGCCTCTATGGTTCTTCTACAACATTCCAAAATCACGTGCCACTCTGAAAGTGCATCTGCTATTTGTGTATAAAGTCACTCTCCTACCTTCAGCTAGTTCACATTCATGGCTAGTACTTCAAATTCAGCTTGCTGAGCTGATTGAACATTAGGCAAGAAGCCCTTTTGGATTACCTCTGATGCTGTGGTTTTTTCATACCCAGCCACTAGTTTGCCCTCTTTGTTGTTAGTTGTGTTTAATCCCCACTGCCTAGCCCTTACCATTCTTTTTCCTTGGAACCAATACCCAGTATTGATTCTAGGATAAAAGGGAAGGGTTTAAAAAATGAAGTGAGAATAATTGGGGAAAAGTTATACTCAGCAACAATGATAACGTATGATGATCAACTGTGAATAACTTATTAACTATTATCAAGGCAAGGATCCAGGACAATTCCAAAGGATTCATAAAAGAAAGGATATTCACCACCATAGAAAAAGCAGATGGAATCTGAATGCAGATTAAAACATACCATTCTTCATTTTATTTCCTCTATGATTTTTTTCTCTAATGTAAGGAATATGTGTCTTATTTTACAACATGGTGAACAGGGAAATATGTACTATATGATAATATATGTATAACCTATTATCATATTATTTGCCTCTCCATAGGCAGGGGTGATAAGTGGGTAGGGGAAAGAATAAGCCAGATTTAAGAATTTGATTCTCTTGGATAAGTATTATTATAATTTATTACATATTTATAGCAAACCATATATTATTATATTTTGCTTTTTATAATTTCTTAGAAATCTTTCCAGATTTCTTTGTGCTTCTCATATTTTTCCATCATGATTGTATTCTAGTGTTCCATTATATTAATGTACCACAACTAAATTAATCACTAAATTGTTATTAGACATCATAATGATAGTTACATATGTATGAAAAACAGCACATTTATGGAGAATACATTAGCCTGCTGACTACAGAAGACATGCTTACTTATTTATAGAATCAGTTAAAGAGTAGTGAACTTTTTGCAATAATTCCATGGCCCTTCCAAAATAACCACCAGGCTAGATCACTAAATGGAAATTATTGTGATATCCTGCTTTTTCAAATTTCTAACTCTTTCTCAATGTAGCCCATAAGATTTGCCCCCCAAATAATCTAAAAAATATTGTGAGGTATTCTTTAGAGTGCAGGAAACTATTATGTAAATTACTTCTGATATAGCTTTTGGTGTTCAACATTACTTGACTTTTCCTCTATAATTCCAGTAATTGCTAACTAGTTTTCTGTCCCCTTGGTGTTCATTTGACCAGTCATTCATTTCAGCCTTAGGAAATGGACTCTTAGTTCTCTAGAACAGCTTACTTTGGAGTCTGAGACTATAAATTAAAACAATATCATTAATCATTAATAAAGTAAAACTGAAAAGAAAGAGAAATTCTAGAAAGAACTGAACAAGTTTGCATTCATTTGATTTATTGTTGTGATGGTTAATACCTTTAAATACAAGAAATGAAAAGGAGAGAAAGAACTTTTTATTTCATTAGTCAGACTTCCATGGAAGTACGGTCTTTTCCTGACTCTAGACTCCATTTTTTGGCAGCTTAGGTACTGGGTTCACTGAGAAGCAAAAAAAAGACAGAAAGGAATTGAGGATTAAGGAAGCCAGAGCTTTCCCAATTTAGCCATTATACATTTCTTAGTGAAAAATGTAACTAGCACAGTTAGTATGAGAAGTTGCCTATCTTATTTTCTTTCCCACTTGGTTAAATTGATCAGTTGAATCTAACCAGATATTTACAGCATGATATTTTCTCCTCTTCCTTGGGAAGATCTCTTGGAGAGGACAGTTCTATAGATTTCTAAGTGCCTAACTCAATTTGGGGTTTGGGGGGAAATGATCTTATAAAAAATTGATATTAAAACTCTATTCCAGGAACTAAATGTAATTCTGGGGAAAACAATTAGAAAAATTACATTGGACATCATTGGATAGGTAGTAGATGAGAAAGGGAAAACACGAAAAAGTTTGACTATATAAGCTAGAACCTACAGGGGAATAGTTCCAATAACTAGGTCTCCGTTGGAATACAGAAGACCTTTCAAACTTAATAAACTGTTTTCACTTTGCCTCACTATAACTCAAGTCATGGCTCTACCTTATGACAGTGATCAGAACTTATGATTGATGTTGGAGGGAGAAGGGGAGAAGAGGAGCATTATTCCTGGGAAAAGGCAACTCCTTGTCTTTTAGCAGTCAGAGTACTTTCTTTGGACTGAAATGATTACTCTAAATATAATTGTTAAGTACCTTCCTGAGTACTGAGGAATCACAGTGTGAAAAGTACTGATGAACTACAATAGACATACATTTCAAGTTCTAATTGTATTCACTAACTTATTTAATTGAAAACTAAGCACTTATTTGTTGTCTATAGTGCCTCGTGTTTTCTGGACACTCTAATATGAAAAGTGAACTGCAAATTATAAAATTCTGGACTATAAAAGGTAGTTTTTATCAGCAATTTAGTACAAAAATATCCAGTCTTCCCATCCCCAACTTAATAAAGACACATTAAACTTAGAGAATATTTAGTGCTAATTACTGTTACTCCTAGATTCCCAAATAATTTCTAGAAGTAATTCATAGTAAGTTCAGATCAACGTACCCTCCAACAGTTCCTTGGGTACTCTTTGGGGTGGGTCAGAATTTTTTTGTTACAATAGTACACTGAAATTGACAATTGTTGGGAAAATTGGACTATAATGGGATTATGAATAATCCTAATTTAAAAAATTAACTAACCAATAAAAGCATTGGAGATGACCTCTTAAAGTACCCTCTGCTGAAGTTTCTCCTGTTACTTCCAGACACTAATATCTTCCCCTCCAAGTTTAACTCGAATTTATTTCGCAAATACTTATAGTCTGCATGTATCCTCTATGTTTAGCACAGTGCCTAGGATATTTAATGAATGATTGTTGATTGTTGATTTTCACAAATTTGTGAGATTGGTAGTGCATTATTATACCCCAAACCCAAAATATCCAAATAGATCTAAGACCTCATAAATAGGGCTGTTTCCCTTCCAGTGATGCAGACTACAAACCAGCCATAACTGCACATCCAATCTATTCAACTTTTGTTCATGTCATCCCATAAGCTTACCATGGGGTGAGGAAGAGTAGAAGTCCACTTAATATGCTGGGCATCTTCTTTTCTTTCTCTTAGAATCATAAAAATATTTTTTAAAGTGACCCTGACCTCTTAAAGACTAGGTTAGTGGGATGGACAGCAAGATGGCTCAGTGGATAGGAGCACCAGACTCAGGTCAGGAAGATTTGAATCCAAATTTGGCCTCAGGCCTTACTACATGGGTAGCCTTGAGCAAGTTGCTTATCTTCTCTTTGACTAAGTTTCCTCATGTGTAAAACGGAGACCCAGGGTTGTTATAAGAATCAAATGAGATAATAATTGTGCCTTACACAAAGAAGGTGCTATATAAATTGTTATATCATTACCAACAGGCTTGATGATAGCCATCGCAACCAATGAAACAAAGAATAATGCAACTCATTCCCAATTTAAGGGTGAATCTTTAATGATTAAATTACTTTCCATTGGCCACACAGCTAAAGATAAGGAACCTTGAATCCAAGCCTTTTGACTCCATTTATAGAATCATTTCCAGTACAAGTTACCTACAGACAAGGGATAGAGATGGATACTAGGCCTGCGATTTCATTGGTATAGAGAACTTCTGGATACGGGAATTTCTTCTTATGATTCCAGTTGACGCCTCAGCAACTTGTAGTCTGGAGAGTTGCTTAAGACACTGAGATGTTAAGGGACTTGCCCACTGTCATGTCGTATATGTCAGAGGTAAGACTTGAATCCAAGCCTTCTTGGTTCCAAGGTCAGCTTTTATTCACTATATCATTTTGCCTCTCTGACAAGGTTATTAAATATTAGAACAAATTACTTATAATGACTAAAGAATTTCCTTCTCTGTATTTTATAATAGTATATATTTATATTCATAAATACATTTATATTCATAAAATACATGACCACATAATGTCTCTCACAGTCTTATGAGAGAAATGAGCATTGCTCTATCAGTTCTCAGAATATTTAAAAATATAAACGAATAAAATAGTAGGAGGCAAGATTCAATAAGGGGGAAATGGGAAATCTGATGATTGCTGATACATTTTTAAGGATGTATTGAGCTCTCTCAAGTAATTTGTTGCTCCAAGAATTAATTAATAAAAATCTTAGCCTTTATCAGTCAATTTTAAGTCTTTCTAAATCAAGATAAAAAAAATCAATCTGATCCAGCAGAAAACATGAAACTCACCTTGTACTATATGATGCGCTGCTCTCTCCTGATAAAGACCTATATTTGGAGGGGAAAAAAGACATTTTAAAATTAAGAAAATTTAGAATCCTGAGGAATTAAGTGGTTGTTTGAAGCAAAATCTCTGAAAGAATAACTCTTAATTAAGTATAATATAAGCAATAACAAATACTTGGCACACCTACTTGATCAGTCTATATTCTTCCAGCCATTTTTCCTTATAGCTGGCCTCATAAAGCATTTTTCATGGTGAATTTGTTTAAAAGTTTGTTTTTTCTTTTGAAAAGCATGGATACCATTAGGCGATGATCCATCTACTAAGAGGGGTACTGTTGAGATAGTTTACCATGACTGTCTCGGGTTGGTGAAACAAATTTGCCAGCAGCCAAGTCTTGAGGCAGGACTTTAAAAAAAGTAATATATTCCCTCTCTCCTAATCCTAGCTCCAGTATTTCTCCCTCATATTTATATCTGAATTGAATATTTTTTACACCCAAAGCAATGATTCACACTGAAATAGAAATAGAGTCCAAATCTGCCAAGTCCTGGTGTGTCATTCTATTTGTTTGTTTATGGCCTAGCCCAAGGATTTCATTGGTGTGAGAATCACCCACCATAGCCAACTGACCTGTAATTTATAGTTTGAGAGTGTTGTGCAGGACACTCACTGGTTTAGTGACTGACCCATTATAACACAGCTAGTATGTGTCAAAGGCAGGATTTGACTCCAGGTTTTCCTGACTCCAAGAGCAGAATCATTATGTACTGCTAATTATCTATTACCACTGCCAACATAGTTTATATATACAAAAGGCATTATAAAAACATCATCAATATTGGAAATGACAAAACTTTCCTCAATTCCCTCTTTTACTATGATAGTGTCGAGCCTAGTATTCCTGTGGTTTACCTGACCTTTTAATATACCTATCATTTGCATGTCTCTCCCCCTCCCAGCTCTCTTACCCTGATAGATAACAGCTGACCCAGAGAAAACTTTTCAGCAGTTGATGATCTTTTCACAGTGACTTGAAAGGCAATAAAAGGATTTAAGACTAGAATTCTTTCACTTAGGTTGAACTATGGGAGAAGTTGCTGATCAAAATGCACATTGCTTAGATAGCCTTATAGATCATTTTCTCAACTAGATCAGTGTCCTTGGTGTAGATTGCCATTATTGAGGTAGGCATGGATTTTTGAGGGACAGTTATAGAAGCCAGATTGACTTTTCTTTCTATCAAGGCACTACAAAACCAATGTTCTTTTCCAAGTCCTATTTTTTCCCCCTTCGCCTAAAATCCTTACAATGAGTACATTTAGTCTCTTTTACACTTGTCACAGTAGATGATAATTTTGGAAACTGATTTTGGTCTGAAGGCAGAAATATCTGCTGAATTGGAAAACCTAGCTGGCCTTCAGGCTACTTCTAAAGTAAGAATTATTTTATAGCCTTATCTCTCTCTCTGCCAAGATTCTTAATCTTTCCTTGATTTTTTCCATGTTTATTTATTCCCAGTCATCATTACCAGGGAAGAGTTGTTTTTAATGTCTTCTGTTATGAGTCTGAAATACATGGGAAGTTCAATATATGTCACAAAATATTCTCTCCATTGGAGGCAGGGGGAGGCCAAAATTCTTCTGAGAGCAAGAGGAAAGCTAATGGGCTACCATAACTCTCTAGAAAGGTTATTTTTAAAAAAATGTTTATATCTACATTATATTTTCCCAATTAGGATACAAGATTCCAGGGGGCAAAAACATAGTCTATTTTAGTTATATAATATTTTATAACTATTCTCTTTATATTCATACACTAATTTACTCAGAAATTCCATCAATGACTTAATTTTATTTTATTTTAAAACCCTTACATTCTGCTTTAGAATCTATACTGAGTATCAGTTCTAATGCAGAAGAGTGATAAAGGTTAAGCAATTAGGGTTAAGTGACTTGCCCAGACAGCTAGGAATTAGCTGAGCCTAGATTTGAACATAGGACATCCTGTCTTCAAGACTGGCTCCCTATCCAGCTATCTAACCCACAACTGCTAATGCCTTTAAATTTGGGATGCTCCAAGCATAAACTTGAATATTTTCCCCCTTAATTTTATATAAGAAATAAAGTGGACAAAATTAATTTACCCTTCACTTTGAGTTTCTTCTCTACATAATTCTTTCATTTTATCCCAATTTAAAATAACAATGACAATAATGATGAGAAAGGGTAGAGAAATGTAGAAGCCAAGTATAAGCCAGTTCTTTTTAGAAGCAATATAACTTCGAGTCTTGAGTACATCTAGAAAAAAGAAAAGAAACATCAATTATCTCATATGAATTATAAATGGTGAAATTAACCATTGGGGGATAAATTGTACAAATTTATTCATGGAAACAAAACTACCCAGGATTAACAAAAGAACAGAGAAGTCTATTGATGCTTTATAAAGTCATTCTGGCTAAAAGGATTATACCAAGCAGAATATATTTCTAGGACATAATCTTTCCTATTATTTAGGAAGCTGTGGTTCCTCAGTAGAAACAGCTCCTTTATAATGACTTTTTTTTTGTGCAAACAACTAAGATTTTTATATAAAGAAGAAAATAAAGTATATAGCCTACAATATACAATATAATCAAATGAATTAGTTAATGTTTAAGTGAATTATGAAAAGTGTGTCCTATCAGAGAAACAGGTGGTTTCTAAAGATGGGCAGATGGATAAAAGCAGGGATAAGCAAATAGCAAAATAATTTCTCCTTTAGAAATTTCATATTTTACTTGGTAGCATCCCATCTAACCTGACCAAACTCCACTTGCATAAGCAAAATACAGTCCATTTGAGGGAGTTTCTTGGCATCTCAAAACATTTCTGTCAAATCCTAAAACTGGTTTTTGTATTCTTTTTGCCCAGATGACCCATACATGCATTCCAGATCAATCCACATGGGAGCATAGTTAAGTCAAATGGCCTCAGGTCAGCTCTACAAATTCTTGGCTTAGAACAACACTTGTTGGTGTTGTGGGAGTGTAGGGAATTAACTCAACCTCCCTAGTTCCACTAATGGTCTGACCCATAACATATATGTCATTTTATAATGCTACACCCAAAGAAAGGCTGAAGAAAAATTGAAAACTAAATAATCTTATACAAAAGAATGAGTTGGTAAAAGAACAAATGATAGAATCAATCAATGATTTCATTAAAGAAAATTATAATAGAGAACATATCAAAAAATTTGAGATACAGCAAAACTAGTACTTAAGGGCAAATTTATATCTCTTAACTGCTTACATTAATAAAATAGAGAATGATCATAGCAATGAATTGGGAATGCAACTAAAAAAGACTAGAAAAAGAACATATTTTAAATCCCCAGTTAAAGAAATTAAGGGAGAGATTTTAAAAAGGGATACAAATTGAAGAGAAATTAGAGATTCCAAGATGAAAATGCACAGAAATATCATTGCTAAGTTGTGTAACTCCCAGGTTAAGAAGAAAATACTACAAGCCACAAGAAAGAATGACGGGCATAGGATACATTATTTTGAAGAGCAAAAGAGCCAGGTTTACAATTAAGGATAACATACCCAGCAAAGTTGAGCATAATTATAAAAAGAAAAAATTTTAATATCATGGAGCCACAGTCAGGAATACACAGGACCTTGGAGCTTCTTTAGAAGGTGTAGAATATGACATTCCATTAGTCAAAGTATCTAAAACTACAACCAAGATACAACTCCCCAGTGAAACTAAGTATAATACTCCCTAGGGGAAAATAGATATTTAATGAAATAGAGGACTTCCAAGCATTTCTGAAGAAAAGACCAGAGCTGAAAAGAATATTCAACAATCAAGTTCTATACTCAAAAGAAACATATAAAGGTAAACATAGAAAGAATAAACTCAAGGGACTCAAAAAGATTCAACTAAGTACATTACTAAATAGGAAAGAGATAACTAATGTTACAATTAAAATTCTCTCAAGACCATGTCTTAACTTCATAATAATTTATTAAATAGCAAAAAGTAGGACTGGCAAAATGGGTATGTGAGAGAGTGAAGTCACCCAGCCAGCCTGAGTTTCTAGCATGAGCCACCTAAGATTGTAGTTCCAGAAAAAAGGGCCAACTTCCTGTCCCCTCCACAAATTTTTCTCTTTGTGATGTACCCTTCCTAAACCTCTTTGATGGACAACTCAGACCTCAATCAGGATAAAGAAGCAGGATTTTCAGACACCAGAAGTAACGACACAGCATTTGAAATGCTTGTATAGTACATGTGTTTCCCAGTATAATGGATAAGCTGACTATCATTACCTAAGGGAATCCTTGTTTACAGATTGAGACAAAGAACTTGTTTCAAAGCTGCCAGGTTTTATCAAATACAGGGAAATGCAGTTCAAGCTTCAATCCTAAGATCAAACCGGGCTTTAAAATTTAAAAATAAAAACTATTTTAGGGGCCAAGAAAGGGTATGGATTAACTTTCCACACTAGAACATTTATCTATGAGAAAAGAAAATACTTAAGGAACTCATGAGAATCAATGGATTTGAACTGGTCCCATAAATACATGAAGGTGATCATTAAGATATCTATGATACTTGAGATACGTACTTAGGATACTTTATCACTATCAGGGCAGTGAACAAAAGCATAGGGTGCAGGTAAGATGAATATTATGGGATGATCTAAAAAAAATTAAGGGATAAGAGGAACATAGTGAGAAAAGAGAAAAGAAGAGAAAGATGGGAATTAATTATCTCATGATGAAACTCCAAAGTGGAAGATTCAAAGACCCTCTGCTAGAAAGTCCCCATCCACATTTCCCCAGAGAGCAAAGCTGTGGTACCTAGAATATTCTCAGAGAGTGTGTCTCCTACCACAAATATTTTGTCCTCCAAGTGTTCTGAGACAAAATCTGATTCAGCAGAGATCTGGCCTGTAGTATTTGGAATGTTCTCACAGAATGTGTCTCCCAGTGACAAAGATATTGTCCTGGAAGGGTTGGGAAACTAGATGTCTCTCAGCAGACAGTGACCCAGCAGCACCTGGAATGTCCTCAGAACCTGTGCCCCCAGCCAAGAACATCCCGTCCCCCAAGTCAACACCTGGAGGACGAGATATCTGAGGCTACAGACACACACTCTGAGAACACCCTGGGCACCACCAGACCACTGCTTGCCGAAGCACATCCAGCCCCACTACACAATGGAGGCTGTAGCCCCTCAGATGACCTTCCCCCAACCAAAAGAAAAAAAGGAACTATTGGAGATTTGCCCCAGGCTACCTCAGGCCCTGATTTAGTCTCCACCTCTTTTCCTATTCTGTGGTCCTTTGCCTCCTTCTATTTTTGTCCATTACTCCATATTGCTAAGTAGTAGCAAAGTTAATAAGCCAGGGAAGAAAGAGAACCCAGTATTATTATTGATAAGCTCCTATCCACTGCCCATGTGGCCTTCACAGGTGGATCCTTTAGTAGAAAAATAGGAGTACCCTCATAGGGTCACAACAAAATTATTTTTCAGTCATGTTAGCTTTCGCTTTATTTCCCTCAGAACCTCTTCATCTCTATACCATACCTTAAATGCATAGAGACAGCTTTGATTACTTCTCATATGGATGACTCTTTATTCCAGCAAATTAAGACTTTGCAAGATATGGTTTGAAAACCATCCCACTATTTAAATACCTGGATTATGGAAGTTTTATGACAGATGCATTCATGGCTAGAGTCTGACACAAACCAGAAATGACTTCAGAATAATCTGATTAGACTTGTGTTTTATGTTTGTCTTGTAACTATGAATCTATGTTATATGTTGTCTGGGTGCACTTGGGGGCTAAATTTTGTGAAAAATAAGCCTCAGAAAAAAGAGGTCCTTCTGTATCTTTGGTTCTCTCTTTCACCTCTTTTGGAAGGGTGGAGGAGACAACCAAAGACTGTTTAGAAAATTCAGAAAACAGCATTATAACATTTTTTAATTTTCTAAACCTTAATTAAGTAAAAAAGAAATCTTACTCTTTTCTCCTATTAAAGCAAGAGTCAAATAAACAAATCTGTCAAACATTTTACCCTTCTGTTCCTTGCTGACCACAGGGAAAGGAAAGTAGAAATGAAAAAGATGGAAAAGGGATAATTTGATCCCACGATTGGATAATACTTATAACTTAAGATTGATATATATGTAGTATGAAATTTTGGAAAATAATCTAGAAAAAACTGTCTAACAGCTTTCAGCCACTACCTGAAAACAAAATCTCAGATCTGCTTAGGAAGTTCTGTCATCAGTCAAGTGTGAATTTGTTCCAGCCTAATTTGTCTTTGTAGATGCTGGCTACTTTAAGGGATATTCTATAAAGTGTATAAATGGATAAGAATGTAGTACCAACTTCTAGAAGAAGATATAATATTTAAAAGATTCATGTTAATTTAAACATTTTAAGAGAAAGATGATTGGAATTAAAGTTAAAATGGAACCTGTACTACAGATTGGAAATATTAGAATTGCTGGATTTTTAACAAAATTGTTTTATATTGATTGTTACCAAACTGTAACATCCTGAGACTCGCAATTTAAAAAATCTTAAACCTTAAAGCTCTGTAATCACTCAAGAGCAAAAAAGTTTATTAAACCAACTAAGCATTTTCCTCCCCTCTCAGTATAGAAACCAATGGGAGTCAGAGCCGTCATTAATCAAGGTGCCAAAATTATTAACCCTTTTTCTAACGCAATAAAAACAAGAGGAAATGCATGAATTGGGAAAAAATTGCCAAATAGTAAGCATGTTCAGTGAGTGCTAAAACTCGGAAAGAACTGGAAAAATATTAGAAAGTTAGTAATCATTATCTAGAAAAGCAAAAACCTTTACATATTTTCCATTAACAGTAACTTTTGATTTATATGAATAGTCACTAGCTCTGCAGAACAAAAAGCTTATTCAAGTTAAACAATAAAATTGGATTACATTTCCAAATTAAGTCCTTTTCACATCACCAATCCCAATCCCTGTGAGTAGATAGAGATTGGACCATGAGAGAATCATCTACGCCACCCTTTTCTCAACAGGAAGTAGTCTGAAAGAGCCAAAATCATCACCCGAATCCATGGCACACTCATGGCCCTCTCTCTAAAAATTCCAGCTAGACTATCCATTTTAGTTTAACCATTAGAACACACATTTAAAAAACAAAAAAAAAGGTGGAATGCCACACTATATTAATATCAACACTATAGTTGAAAGGAACAAGAAACATCATCCTACCCAAACCCATCAATCTTTTACAGAATCATAACATGGGGGTCAAAGTTTCTGCTTTTATTTACACAGGAAATGAATAAGCTTGGACTTATACTGAACCAGAGCAACAGAGTATGGAGAACACAAATGATCACCCTGAGGACCTGAGCCACAGAACTCATGACTTGGGGACAAGCCAAAAGAACAGTTCCTGTTAATAAATGGTTGCCTCACCCTTCATGTTATTCCCAGCCCAACTATTCCAGGGGGCCATATCCAACATATTATTGTTCAGCTACTTTGAGAAATGCAACCTATAATTATATAAAGGCTTATGTTTTATAGAAGATTGTTCTCCTGAAACAACCCCCATTTGTCATACAGCTAACCCTTGGTACTCAGACAAATTTTTACCCATTCCACAGTCTCACCTTACCCTTATTTCGCTGGAAGATGGTGCACCAGAATCAACCCACACTTAACTCACACCTCAAAAGACTTTACATCAAATATTTCGGATTTGATTAGGAAGGAAAAGATACCAGCATAATACCCCATAACAGAAACAGAAGAATGAAATGATTTAGTAGCATGGGCACTTCGAAATTGGGTAATTAAAATTTGAACCCTAGAACTACAATTCCCAGCATCCCATGTTCCTTCTCATGTTATGTGCTACTGTAGAGAGGATATAAATTTTGCATAGCTCCCCCATCCCCTTCTTTCTTCCCTGTAATCATGTTTGGTGGAGGTGGTATGAGGTGAGCAGGCAGGAGAAGTTACTCAACTCACATGGTCTTATTTTTGTTAGATAACTAGGTTTTTATACTTCTATTTCCTTTTTATGCCTTCTACTTCAAGTGATTATTAATAAACTTTACAAAAATTAGTACTTGAGAGTATTAGACATTTATTTAAATCTTATAAAATTAAACAAATTTGATTTATAATAAGGGAGAAGTTAATATTTGCTTGGCATATGGAACAAAGAGCTGAACATTTCAACAAAGAATTGAACATTTAAAAAAAGTGGACATTTCTACAAAACAAATCAGGTTATGAGAAGTAATTCTGAGCTGTGATAGATGATATTTGTCATATAAGGCAAAAGGACTTTTAAAATCTCAATTGAAGCTATAGCAAGCCAACAAACAACTATAGCTCAGAGAAAAAAAGGCCTCATTTTGAAATGGCAATCTCAGTCTAAATCTGAGATAGGACCCTCGATTTAAGGCTATGATCCCTGAATAAAAGTTATGAACAACCTCCATTCCTAAGCTGAATGCCACGGAGACACACAAATCTCTTTTTCTCCACCAGCCTTTTCTCTATGACAAAATCACTGTGATCAGTTCAAACAGCATAACCTTGATAAAACTGAGACTTCTAAGTTCTATTCCCATACAATGATTAGGTAATTCCACCTCAATCTCCTTTACTGTACTCTCATCCATGTCTTACCTCTAAGCATTCTTTTCTTTTCTCTCTTTACTATATTGATCTGACTAGTTCTAATGGGCTCATTTCTCATCTCTATGTGGATGAATCTAGACTACAAATAGAGTCCCATCTCTTTCCTTGCCTCAAGTTCCACATCAGTGGATGTTTACTGTAAATCTTCAGCTAAATATCCTGTTTTTGTTGTTACCTTCATGACTGCATTTGAGGTTTTCCTTGCAAAGATACTGGAATAATTTTACATTTTCTTTTCTAGCTCATTTTATAGATGAGGAAACTGATGCAGAGTGAAGTATCTTGCCCAATGTCACACACAGCTAGTAACCATCTTAGGTAATTTTAAACTCAGGAAGATAATTCCATCCTGACTCTAGGCCTAGAACTCTATCCATTGTGCCACCTAGCTGAAATTTAAGATTTCCAAAATTCCATCCCTCCTCCGATTTTTTTTCTTTCTATTCACCCAGCCACAACTCCAATTCTAGCCCTGAACTAATAAAGTCACATTCTAATCAGTTTCACTGCCAGTCTCTCCCTCTCTAATCCATATTCCAAACAACTAAAAATTAACATTCCTAAGTCATAGGTCTGATTATATCACACTCTCACTCATGAATCTTCAGTAGCTCCAACATAAAATAAAAATTTGGGGGTTAATTCTTAAAGCTCTAAACAACTTGACTCCAATTTATTTTTATACCTTTATCTCATCACATATTTTATGTTCTAACTGAACTAACCTATTTTATGTTCACCAAACTCAGCTTTCCTCTTCCTAATTCTAAATTTTCAAACAAATAATATCCTATGAATAGTATAGTATTATTATAATTATTATTATAATATAGTATTCTTTACTTCTGCTTTTAGAGTTCCTATTATCTTTCAAGGATCAGTTACTACATAAAGTCTAATAACCCCCATATCTCACAGCCATTTATTTGTGCTCCACTCCTCCTGAAATTACTTACTGTTTGCATTGGAAAGGATTTTTAAAAATTTATTGGAAAATATGGCTTGGGGTCAAGAACCAATACCTCTATATCATCAATACTTTTAAGAAAACAATAAAGAGCTGTTGGATAATTTGAGGACAACTCTTAAGGAGGGTACCTTGGTGCTCCCCTCACAATGATGGCAGCAGAGATATGGAGTGTTACCTATTCTGAAAGGAATGGCTTAAAGTTTTGATCTATGATACCCCTATGCATAAAGTAGTGTGCTTTCAGCTTTGTGTCAAGGCATTCAGGAAATGGGGAGTGTTTTTTCCCTCTACTTTTAAATTAGCTCCACATAAAGTATAGACTCAAATAATTTGTGTCTAGATTCTGGATGCCTATTTCCATTTTGAGTGTTTTTTAAAAGTTAAATGTCATTGTCCTGGTAGGTTATACAAGTAGTTAAAAATTAAGTGATTTAACCCGGTTTTATTAATGCACATTTATGAAAGGTCTTTTAAAAATGTTTAGCCCTTATTAACTAGACTAACTATTCTGTGATACAGTTTGGAACTATTCCCAAAAAGCTATTATAAAAAGCTTGGCCTTTACATTAAATTAAGCCAGATTATTCCAAAAGCATTTAAGTATTAAAATGTAAGAACAGAAAAATTTTGAAAAGAAGTGTTGAGATTTCTATGGCATACTATATTTCTATAACATAGTTCAGCATATATATGGCACAGTAGAAAGAACAGTGAATATGGAGTGCCCTTGGGTATTCAAGCATCTGCCAACCTGAAGATCAGAGTGCTCTAGTCAGAAAACCAACCTCAATAAGAAACTTAAAGGTTCCAAATAGCTAAATGCATAATGCAAACATTTTCTGAGCTTCAAAAATTATATATACACTAAGGCAATAGTGCTGGGAAATTGCAATACCTTTATACCAGTTTTGGATAAGTCTAACAGAAAAATAAATAAACAAAAGTAGAAATCCGGAACTGAACACAGTTCTGGAGAAACTAGAGTTAAATGACTTATGGCATCTTCTAAATGTGAAAGTAAAGGAATATGCATACTTCTCTCCATCACATGGAACTTTAACAAAAACCATGTACAATGGTAAGGAGATACATCAAACAAGTGTAAAGAAGAAGAAATAGTCAATATATCCTTTATAGATTTTAATGCAATTATAAATTAGTTCAGCGATCACAAAAAAGTTATAGAGAGACACAAATGGAAACTTAACATTAACCTCTTGAATATTAGAACAGTCAAAGAACAAATCATAGAAATAATAACTATATAAAAGAAAATGATAATGATGAAAAAACACACCAATATTTATGGGAAGCAATGAGAGCAGTCCAGAGGGGGCAAACCATATCCTTACCATCATGCATTATTATTATTTTATATTATTATTACATATACTTCAGTATAATCCTATTATGGAATAGGGACCTTTAATAAAAAAGAGATTTTTCAAGGATTTCTAACGAAAATGCCAGAGGTAAAAAGAATCCCTAAGATGCAAATAGGAAAGTCAAGAGAAACCTAAAAAGGTAAATACATTAAAGGAATTAAAAGGAATTATAGAAGTTTATAATATAATAGGCAAAAACAAACCAATGTCCTCTCAGAAACCTAAAATCTTCAAGGGGCATACAACCAGTTAAATAAAAGACAAAACAAGAGCCCAGGTATGATATTGTTCTATTCTAATGACCTAAGTAAAAAAAGAGAACAAGGAGAAGGAGAAAAGGGAATAAAATAGGGAAGTATGAAGGAAGTATTTTATATAATTTATGAAAAAAGTGTAGAAAATGGAAGATAGAAGAAGCAGAAGTCACATGAACTTTACTTCCTTCTCAACTAAATGAGGGATAATTAAACAAACACTACTATAAAGAATTTGACATAGAAAAAAGTCAAACTCAATAGGGATCAAAGAAGAAAAGAAAATGGAGAAAATCTTTACAAATTAGGCAGAAAACCAAAATAAACCCAACAACTATATGAACATAATTACAAAATACTTTTCACATAAAGTCAGACCTAAACAACTGGAAAAACATTAATTGCTCATGGAAAAGCCAAGCCAATATACTTAAAATGACAATATATTAGTGTCCTAATTTCCCAAACCTCCTCCAAAATTTACCATTTTCTCTTTTGGTCATATTAGCCATTCTGATATGCGTGAGGTGGTATCTCAGAGTTGTTTTAATTTGCATTTCTCTGATCAATAGTGATTTGGAGTATTTTTCCATATGACTAGATAGTTTTAATTTCTTCCTCTATGTATTTCATGACCCATACTATTTACCATCTTGGGTGGTAGGTAGGGAGGAAGAGAGAAAATCTGAATCATAAAATGTCAGAAAACACTTGTCATAAATTGTTTCTACATGTAATTGAAAAAGTAAATAAAAAGGAAGAAATGGGCAGAAAAATGGAAGGATTCAACATAAGGAAAATAATATCCCACTTTGGAATGAGTTGTAAAGTGTAGTAATTAAAATAGGGGAAGACAAACTGTGGCAGATAAAAGAGTGGATGGCTTAAATTGCGACCGCAGAAAATTTGGTTTCAAGACAATGTCTTTTTTTTAAATCAAATATAAGGTGGTTGCTAGGGAAAAATTCCCAATTATTAAATATACCCAAATCAACTGGGTTTTATAGAGATTTTAATTAATACAAATGAGGAATTAAAGAAAGGGAGAGAGAGAGAAAAAGGAAATAATGAGAAAAAGATAGGTCAGCCCAGGCCAGCCCAGGCCCAAGCCCTAAGAGAGAGATCAGTCAGTCCTTTATCCACTCACCACAAGATTTGTCCAATCATGGATTCTAGTGTTCAGAGAGACACCAGCTGCCTCCTCCAATTCAGCTTTTCCCAGCTGACTGTCCCGAGAGTCTCCTCAGAGGGAGTTTCAGCGAGAGTCCTCGCTCTCAGTTTCTCATCCCCTTTTAAAGGGAATTTTCTCCTATGTCACCTCCCCTAAGTTCTCACATCTACCAATCACAGTAGACATTTTCCAAAGGACAGACCATTCTTAATTCATACCTAAGGAGGCTGAACTTTTGAGTAATTCACACCTGAGTAAGTTCTCACCTCTTTGCCTTTTGCAAGTTCACAAGTTACCTGACCTTTATAGGTACTTAGTACCCTTTTGTATTAGATCTAAAAATAGGCACAGCTTAAGAACTTTTGCCTTACTATAAGTATGGGTTTAAGTATTTTTTATTGTTCAGCAAGGAGTTTCTTCCCCTAAAGCAGGCTTAAGTACGGGTGGAGTAGAGGTCTCACATTCCTGATCTAAGTTCCTTCATTGTTTAAAATGGGGAATGGTCTTAACCAAATCTTATGAAGCAGGGTCTGAGGAATTTTAAGATTCACAAAAGAGAGACCGAAAGGGAAAGGAATAAAGGGCAAAAAATTTTGAGATTGGGTTCTGACTCAGGAGGGAAAAAAACAGTTTAATGGAAACACTGCTTAGGCATGCTTAACACTTAATTTCCCTCTTGGTACTTTCAAATTTGCAAAGAGCCAGTCAGGGGACAAAGAGAGAAAGAATATATGAGGAGAGAATGGGATGAACTTACTTTAAAAAAATGAGAAAAGATAAATAAAATGAGATAGAAACCAGAATCCAACCGTATATTTTTTATGAAATTTTCTTGTAACAGATTCACATAGTTAAATAAAAGGAACTGGCCCAGAATTTATTATGTTTTGTATGAAATCAGAAGAGCAAAGGTAGAAATCATGGTATCAGATAAGTCAAAAATAAAAACAAAAATGACTATAAGAGAAAAGCAGGGAAACTGCATTGTGATTAAATGCTCCAGTGAATTAATAGTAATACTAAATATACATGCATAAAATGACATGGTATATAAAATCATAATAGAAAGTTAATCAATTTCCTGGAACCATCAATAAATCCAGAATACATGAAAATCTCAATGTACTTCTTTCAAACTGTTTTTAAAAATCACAAAAAGATACATAAAAAAGATTTTAAGGATCTGAATTAATCAAGTTTTTCATATTTCATTTAAAACCTAACAAATACAGAAAAGCAGAAATATGAAGGGTATTCTTTGCTGAAAATAAAGCAATAAAAATTAGAGGTATCTCTTTTATGTTGTAATTTTCTCTATTCTACTTTTGCTATTGTGTCAGGGAAGTTCATTCACTCCCCCCCTCCTGGAGGGCCAACCTGTCTGTCCATATTCTCTAAATGCCAGAGTTTGCGTCCCTTACATGCTGTACGTCAATATAAGAGAGAGGACAGGTCTTGTGGGGGTCTTCTTGGACAGACATAGGGCTGGAAAGACAGGTGAGGGAGAGAAAAATTAATGGAGAATAGGAAAAATGTGGTCAGAGGACATAGAGTAAAAAAGAGATTTTAAACTATGCTGATCTACATTTTTATTAATAAATTTTATAAAATTAACAACTGGGTAGATTATTAATTTTCACTTGTAACAGCTTGGCAACCACATTGGTTTTTTAGGACCTTTAATTTTCTTCTAAGACAGTTTCGTGTTTTTGAGTACAGCATAGGATTTTATTTAGAAGAAGGGTTTCAGTTTGCTTGCCTCCCTTCATATGCAAAACACACCTTGGCTGCAACAAAGAAATGGCAGTTTCTCGTTTCATGTCAGCCACCCTGGATTGGATCTGATCAATGAGACCTTTTTCCCACAGGGGTCCCCTTGCCTCTGGGGGAGGGGAAGGACTAGGCCCTTCTCTCTACCTTCCCTCATCTAAAACATCCCTTAGGACTGAGCTAAAAGGAAGTGCGTTTTTTTTGAGATTCTTTTCCCTTCTCCCTTGCACATTTCTTCTGGGGCTTAACATCTCTCTAGCTGCTTTTAGATACAGCCTAACTGCAAGTGTGTTCCACTCTACACACAGCTAAAGTGCCACTTACTGTCTAGAATTAAAACTGCTAGTAATCTAGAAAAATGGTATTAAATTGATTGCATTTAAAGAAAAGGATTATTAAGAGTTACAAATTAATAATATTGCATTAAAACCACATTTCTAAAATTGAACAAGGCCAAAATGAAATTGAATTAATTAAATGTAATGTTAAGGAATTCTTTTAGAACACAATAGTATTAATAATACTATCAGTAATAATTATTAATTCTCATAACTATTATTAGTCACTACCAACTATTATTAATTATTAATAATTGCAATTATTGATAATCGATACTTGATGTTTATTATTTTCCATTATTATTAATAACAATTATAATAAACACATATTTTAATTATTAATAACAATAATAATTATAATAAATACACATTCATTATTGATACTATTGCTGTGCAACAATTATTTAGTTCCTCATCTTAGCTTATATTTTTTAAACCTACTTTCCATTTTTTTATGTTTTAGTAACTTTTCATTGTTCAAACTGACCATTTAGCAATATTCAAACTAGCTTAAATAGCCAGATTAAGACAGACAGATTAGACACTATGGGAAATCAAATAAAAAAAATAAAAAAAAACAAATCAAGGGAAATCAGTAAATATTCCTCAAGATTCGCCCCTGCATAAACTTTTTAATTCTTGGGGTGATCCTAATCTACCTAAGGAGAATTGGATTACAAAAAAGAAAGCTAAAAATTTTTGTAAGGCTTGGATGAAAAAATCTTTTACATGGCCAAAATATGGCTCTTTTGACTTCAAGATCTTAAAAGATTTGAAGTTAGCCATTAAAAATAAATATTCCAAAGATTATAAATACTGACTCTTTATCACATTGTTAAATCAACCATTCCCTCCAGTAAGGAAACCAATCTTTGTTTGTAACCAGACCATTCTTGTTTAATTCCTTCAATTCCTCCTCCTGAACCCTTGATTAGATCTAGAAAGAAACACACGATCACCTCACCCAGTCTGTGAAGAGGTTTCTCCTCATACTTAACAAAACCAGGACTTGAACCCTTCAGCTCCTATTCCTGTCAGACCTCACTCATCCCCCACCCCTCCCATCCCCTTTCCTCCCAATCTATCTCTCTACCCTCCTTTACCAACCCACTACTCATATCCTCCTTCTCACTACCCAGTACCTGTCCATCTCCCCTATCCCACCTATACCATCCCTACTTACCTTATTCTCTTGGCAATCCTTTTCCCTATCCTCCTTCTCTTGACCAATCTCACTCAATCTACTATGACTCCTCCTCTAGACCTCACCCATCCTAGTCCTGTCCTCCCTAACCCCACCCCCTCCTCTCCATGTAGCCTCAACTCTATTCCTCTCTACAACACCCCATCCCTGTCCCCAATCTTTTCACCCTGCCTCCCCAGACCCTGACAAGCCCCTCTCTTTCCATTCACCCACCCCTCCCCCTTCCCCTATTAGCTTTACTACAACCCCCACTCCATTGAAATCTATAAAACAGGCCAAGCAGCAGTTACCACTGATGATTCAAATAAAGGCCCTTTCCCTCTAAAGGATATTCCAACTTATAATAGATGTGGAGATTTAGTCATTAGATATAATACACCTTTTTCTCCACAGGACATTGCAAAATTCAAAGGAAAAATTACCCTCCTTTGAAACAGAGCCTATATTGCTGATAAATAAGGTAGGAAGCACTTTTTGCACATATAATCCCACATGGCTTTATGTGGAAGATTTGTTCCAAGCCTTGCTAACAGAAAGGGAAAGAAGTAAGATTCTTTCTCTTGTTAATCAGGCCCAGGGAGAAGGAACACCTAGTTGGCCAACTGAAAATCCTAAATGGAACCCTAATTTGGAGCAAGATTACTTACAACTATGCCAGGCTAGAAATGTATTACTAAAAGCTATGAGAGCTTCTTTCTGATAGGCCTGGTACATGGACTAAATTTGAAAATCTTAAGCAAGAAGACAATGAAAACCTTTCTCAGTTCATGGATAGGCTTATTAAGCTAAGAGGAAGGTATATAGAATTGGATCTTGATAGGGAAAGGGATATTAGACAAATCAGAATACAATGTATGAAAAACATTTGTAAAGTAGTTAAGAATACTTTTATGACTAGTTGCCCAAGATGGCCTACTATGAACCTCAAAGAACTGAAGAAGATGGCAGTTTATGCTTTTGAGGGATATAAGGAAAAGGAGAACACTGATTTCATAGAAACTTTCAAGGAAGGAAATAAAGGAATTAAATGCTAAACAGGGTGAGAAGGATAAAGAGAATGCTACTTCAGTGGAGACATTGAGGAAGGAAATAAAAGAATTGACTGAAACAGTTGGAAAGGTAAAGTAGGGAGAGGTCATATCTCCCTTATAAGAATCCACAAAACAACCACTAATGCTATTTTTGTGGAAAAGTGAGTCATGTAATTATAAATTGTAAGAAGAGGAATTGGGAAAGTAGGAATATAAGTTTCAAGAATAGTGATATTGATAGTTATTCCAATGAGCAAATCAAGACTCATACCAAAATACCTGTACTCAGTGCAGGAACTCCCCACAGTATGGGGGACCCTAGAGGTGTAGACAAAGAAATTTAGATGATTGATGGTACTTGAGAGGGGAAGGGACCTCACAGAGAGTGGAGGTGAATTTTAAGCCTTTTCAGATTCCATTGCCTTATGGATGTTAACTGTTTCATTTTGTTCCCCTCCCCAGAATGAAGAAGTCTTTGTAACTCAATTCTAAATACAAGATATATGTAACTTATTTTTAACTGCTTCATAAGTTATCAAAATTGAAATGTTCTGTAACACTGTTTTTCATTATTTGTACCTCCCCTATGACTACACTTTAGAATATATCAGTGTAAAAGCTCACAAATAGCATTTTGTTCCTTTTTTGCTTTTGTTATTTTTCACACAGAGATGATTGATGAACTCCATCAAACTGGCTTCAACTTGTATGAAAGTTTTGGAAAATTAAATTGTCTAACAATCTCAATTGATTTTAACAGGCATTCAGACATGGTATTCAGATATTTGGGAGCATCCCTACCTCTGACTGATCATTTGCTTGCCTATGAGTTGTTTGTAACAAGAGGTAAAGTTCTGTTTGTAGCTGAAGTTAAGTGCAATAGCACTGTTGTAGTTTCTCATCTCTGCATTTATTGAAAATGATATGGGTGACACATCTGAAGTGATTTTCACTTTTAATCCTTGGCTTCATGTAAAAATGGTTGGGACATCTTGGAGAAGATTCTGTTACATTGTTAGTCTCATACCAAGAGATGGGGAGTTGCCCAAGTGGCTTAGTTACCCTGTGATGTGTTATAATCTCATTTGGGAGGTGGGAATGGTTTTTCCTGTGAAACCTAGTTCAAAATGGGTTTATTATATTTGTAACTCTTCAGCTTATTCTGCCCTTCCACCAAAATAATCTACATTCTTGGTGACAATTTTGGACCAAAAAGATTTTCATCAACAGTAAAGAGGTTTTTTCTGGGTTTCTCTCCTGCCAAATTTTGGAATGATGGCAGTAATAGACTTTGTTAAAAATATCTCATCCAAGGTTGAAAAATTAGCTAAATCTGTAGAGCTTGTGACAAATATTCATGATTTCAAAGGGTTTTTAAATGTCACACAGCAAGTCATGTGAATACTAATGATAGTGGGTTTGTTTGCTTTTGTCATTAATGGGCTCTTATTTTGGGGATTTTGGTTCTTCTTAGAATCTGTATTAGTTGTTGTATTACTGTTTTTTGAAAGGCTTTTACCTGGTGAAAAAAAAATATGTACACTCATACTGTGGATTCTGGCCAACTTAAGAGGCATATAAATCTCATTTTTGAGCGAGCACCTTTTGTGTTGTGCCTCTGCTTGACTAACACATTGTCACATAGACTGTGAATTATGAAATTATGATTTATTATTTTTTCTTTATATTGAAATAGGATATTTTATTTTCTCTTTCTTTTTTCCTAACCTTGTTAATACTTAAAGTACTTGAAATCAGTATTAATGCGTTTTTTAACTTGAAGAATAAAGTTTACAGTATCTATTAGCCTTAGTGCATACCTGAAAGCTTTAGACTATGGAAACCTGCCATTTATTAATAAATGTTATGGGACTGTGATTAATGATTGTGTCTGATCCCAGGAGAAGGAAACAAAAGAGCCAATATACAGTGCCAAGTAGCATAAGGTAAAAACAGACCAAAACCAATCCAGGGAAGATTCTTGAACTTCTATGCCAATATGAAAGGACTTGGACTTAGTGTGAGAATCGAGGTTGAGATATTTGACATATGTTAAGATGTAGGACTCCTCATACCACAATCCTTGTGCAATATTCTGTCAAGTACCTCAGTTTGGCTATCATCCTGGCTCCCCCTATCCCTGACAGTGAAAGTACAATCAGACTAAGGAATGATTTCTCCCATTTGCTGCTGAAACCTAGTCCCTTCTCTCTTATAGTTTGGCAATTTTCTGTAGTCCTGGAGGTAAATTGGCTAAGTGCTGTATTGCTGCTATTGACCTACAGGCTTATGGGACATAAGTCACTTTAATTGGACCTTGCTACCGATTCAAGGACCTGTTACAGGCTTATTTTTTCTCAGAATTTTATACACATAAGATTTTTATTTTTTATTGATTTTGTACTTCTTAATGTTTTATACAGAATTTAAATGTTTTTATTTGGGATTTGGGGGGATTGTTTTTCTCTTAACAATTGTTTCATATACCTCATAACTCAGTCATGTATCCCAGGGTCATACTGGTATTGGTCAACACCCTCCTCAGGGGAGATTGTGTAATTCTCCTAAAATCCAAGATTTAAAAGTTTTTGGAGAAATTTCAGGAAAAGAAACTTGCCAACATCCCAAATCAAGAAAGTGGATTCTTTTGGAGAAGGTGCTGTAAAGATATCTGAAGAAGACACACACTGCATCAAAAGCTCCATAATGAACTTTGGGATATAATGAATTGAATTAAAGGGGGTTAAATATACTTATTCTGAATGTAAACTCTAATGCCAAAGGGGACTGCCTCTAATTGGCATTGTGTCTGTGTGTCTATTAATCAGTTTTTTGTACTTTTCTTCTCGTATTTCCCTCTGATCTCTAACTATAACTTCCTCTTAGAAAAATGCAATATTGTATGTACTTTTAACTAGAAGGTATTTAGAGGTATAAGATAGTTATATTTAAATGATCCATTGAGGAGACTGGTCTCCCAAAGGATCATGGGGGGAGAGGGGGGGGGAAGATGGTGTCAGGGAATTTCATTCATTCCCACCTCCTGGAGGGCCAACCTGTCTATCCACATTCTCTAAATGCCAGAGTTTGTATCTGTTATGTGCTGTACATCAATATAAGAGAGGGGACAGGTCTTGTGGGGGTCTTCTTGGAAGAACACAGGGCTGGAGAGAAAGGTGAGGGAGTGAAAGATTAATGGAGAATAGGGAAAATGTGGTCAGAGGACATGGAGAAAAAAAGAGATTTTAAACTATGCTAATATACCTTTTCTATTAATAAACTTTATAAAATTAATAACTATAGATACATTAATTTTCACTTGTGTAACACTATATTGTGGGTCAGCATAAGAAATTAAATAGGAATTTTGAGGGAGTTTTGTGGAAGCCACAAATGACAAAGGCCAAGGATAAATGATTTTAGCAATCCAAGTTTCAATAAACCCAAAGAACCCAGCTTTTGGAATTAGAACTCACTATTTGACAAAAATTTCTGAGAAATCTATAAGAGTATGGCAAAAATTAGGTATACACCAAAGTCTCACACCCTATACTAAGATAAGGTCAAAATGAGTATATAATTTAAACATGAAGGTGATATTATAAGTAAATTAGGGGACCAAAGAATAGATTACCAGTCAGTTCTATAGAGAAGGGAAGAATTTATGACAAGACAAGAGGCAGAGAACATTACAAGATGCAAAATGAATACGTTTGATTATATCAATTTATAAAGTTTTTGTACAAATGAAATTAATGTAACCTAGATTAGAAGGGAAACATCAAACTGGAAAAAAATTCATAACAAATTTCTCTGATAAAGATCTCATTATTCAAATTCATAAAAATACAAGTCATGTCCCAATTGACAAAAGGTCAAAGGATATGAATAAGCAGTTTTCAGATGAATAAAAGCTATCAATAATCATATGAAAAAATGTTCTAAATCCTACTTTATTAAAGAAATGCAAATTAAAACCACTCTCTGAGACACCACCTCACATCTATTACATTGGTCAATATTACAATAAAAGAAAGTGCTAAATGTTGGAAGGAAAGTGGCAAAATTGGTACACTAGTGCATTGTTGGTAGAGTTGTGAACTGATTTAGCCACATTGCCAGAGGGTAATTTGGAATCATGTCCAAAAGGCTATTTAAAAAATGCTTACCCTTTGATCTAGTACTGACACCACTAGGTTAATATCCCAAAGAAAAATTTTTAAAGGAAGAAAAAGCTTACTTGTACAAAAATATTTATAGCAGCAATTTTTGTGGTGGTAAAGAATTGCAAATTGAGGAGATGTCCATCAACTGGGGAATAGCTGAACAAATTGTGGTATGGTGATAGAATACCATTGTGCTCTAAGAAATAATGAAGAGGATGATTTCAGAAAGAGCTGGAAAGACCTACATGAACTGATGCAAATAAAATAATCAGAACCAGGAAATCATTATACACATTAACAGCAATATTGTGGAAAGATAAAATGTGATAGACTTTACTACTCTGAATGTTAGATTTACTCCATCGTGCTTAGTTTAACAAAAGAGGAATGTCTACATCCCTACTTAAGGATTAAGTATTGAAAAGGATGGCCTATGACAGACATATGCTAGCAAATGACAAATCAGAAACAACTGGCAGACCCCTGGGCTGTCCTAAGTCAAGCTTAAGCTACCATTGGTACATGTGAGATGCAGGAAAGTGATTTAAAAAGGTCTGTATATTTTGCGTCTCTTCCTCTCTTGGCCTCTTTTCATTGACAGGTAGCTCTGGAGTCAGCGTGCTGAGCATCTTGGCATCCTGGCATGGCGGCAGCTATTGTCCAGATTTGGCGGTGAGTTTCCTTGATACAATACTGGGAGAAGTTTAGTAACCTGATTCAGGTGAGGCATCTTCTCTGAGCTCTCTCAGAGTTTAGGCTGATTCTTTTCTCCTTTACCTTCCAAACATTATCCTCTTAGGAAAACCTCTAATATTCTTCAAAGACCTCATGGCAGAGGTCTTTGAACTCCCCCTGACACAGGCCAGGCGGTAGAAATCCTATACCATTTCCCTTTCTCTTTTCCTTATTTCCCTCTATGTTAATTAAACCACCATAAAATTTCCAAACTGACTTGGATATTTTATTTGGGATATTCCCTGGTGACCAAAATAATTTAGATCAGGTCACAACCCTAAAATTACCCTTACAGTCTGGCAACAACGAAAGGATGACCAGGACCCTCAAATTTCTGTGAAACCTCTTTCCTTTCTCTCTTTATTACTTCCTCAAGTCAGCTTTTTAAACATCTACTCAGCAGTTTGAAACACAGCTGTGAGATCAGGTGAGTATGAAAATTTTTTTCTCTTTTTTTTCCCTTAATTTGAATTGAACACTGCCTTTTTTTAAAAAACCTAAAAGAGGCAGGACTGGGGAAGCTGTTTACATATGAATCCCCTTTCTCTTAGGGAACAAACAACTCAATTAGGCAACCCTCACTGACAATACTGCCTAGATTATGCTTAATTAGCAGTGAGAAAAACCTGGAGGAAGTTTTGGCCTTGTCCTGCTCCCCATGTGTCTCTAGTTTTAAAATTAGATGAGGAGTAAAAAAAAAATCCCTGTGAATACTGCTAGAAAAATACCTAATACATATAAATGAATACTACATTCAATGACATTTGTATGGTGATTGGAGAATTAGGGACATCAAAGATTTCAGAATACCTCTAATTTCTTATATTATGATGTAATTTTATTTTTATACTCCTAAATACTGTGAGAAATGCTAACTTGAAAAAATCTGAAGCTAAAATACAGGAAAAAATAAAAAAATCTGAAGCTAAAATACTGGGAAACATGCAAAAATTTGAAGCTAAAATACAGGAAAACATGCAAAACCAATTGGATAATTTAAAATGCTTCTTACAGGATCAATTGGCAAATATTGACCCCACCAAAGACATGTCTGAACCTGACAAACCTGTTTTTGAACCTATAAAGGAGGAAATTCCTTCCCCTGAAATGAAGATAGAAAGCACTTCTCCTATAGCTCAGCTAATAGACTGGTTCTCTCATGGTCTGCAAATCTTGACTGAACTTAATCACCAAGACCCTTCTCCTGAAACCCAAACTTCTGAAATCTCAGTTTCTCCTGTTCCTTCTCCTACCCCAAAACCAATTCCAGCCCCAAGGAAATCTAGTCAAAATGACCCACAGGTACCAAATTCAACTACAAGCCTTTTTCCTCTAAGTGAAGTACCTGAAATAGGAAAAAATGGGGATGTGGTGACTCTAAGGCACAATATACCATTTACTCCCCAAGAAATAAACAAATTCACACAAAATGTTCCCACATATGAACAAGATCCCTTTCTGGTAACAAAAAAGATGACAGACATTTTTTTCAGTATAATCCATCTTACAAAGAGGTTGAAAACTTGCTATAGGCTTTTTAAACTGAATGTAAGGAAAAAAATTTTCTCATGTCAATAAATCTCGGGGGCACAATGCAGCACACTGGCCATCTCAAGATCCTGAATGGGACGATAACAACTCTGAGGATTATTTACAACTATATCATTGTAGGGAGGCCATCATCACAGTCATGAGAGTGTGTGCAGACAGTACAGATAAGTGGACATAATTTGAAAGACTTAAGCAAAATGAGGAAGAGACATCCTCCAGATTCATGGACAGAATAATTGAGTTTTGAGGTCAATAACTTTAGAAAATTTCTAAATTTCTAAAGAAAATTGCATAAGACCAATTAGAAGGCATGTTGTCAATAACTCTTGCAAAGTGATTAGGGATTATTTTAGAACACACTGCCCAAGATGGCCACAGATGGACCTTGAAGAATTGTGGAAAATGGCTATTTGTTTCAAAGGGAAACAAAGAAAAGGAGGAAGGGAGACTAATGATTTCATGGAGAAAACTGAGAAATGATTTACATATTTAACAGATAGAATTACTAAAATGGAAAAAGGGCATGATACTCAACCAACGACACTTGCCCCCCCCCCCAAGAATCTAATTATTGATCCATTACCTGCCAATTCAGTGAGAAGGGCCACAGAATGATGAGTGTAGAACTTTATTCAAGACAATCAAAAGGAATATGCAGTTTAATAACAACTAAAGAAATTATAATTATAGAAATAACTATAATGATGATAATGGAAACCACAACTTTAGGAATGACAACTATAGGAATAAATATTGGGAAAATGATAACTCAAACCAAATGACTCCACAACAATATAACTTAAGGGGTGCTCATCCAAAAAATACTTGGGGGTACTAATGCCCCTCAGGGGGGTGCCCTTCAGGGGGTGCCCAAGGAACTTCCCAAATACTGTGGTGTCCTGGGGGTGGGGGGCTAGGGCACAGGAATCAGAGGATATAACCTTTGATTTTCCAGACCCTGATGTCCTACTACCCGTTGTCCCTATCCACTTTCCCCCCTATACTGATGAGCCCCATGTTACCTTAAATATGGGTAACACCTATTAAGATTGTCTTTTGGACACTGGAGTTTCCAGGTCTGTATTAAAGAGTTCACCTGATTTACATTGCTATTCCATTGTTTCAGAGAATATAATGGGAGTGTCAGGGATACCCCAAAGAGTTAAAAAGCTTTCCACCTATAATGGTATCTATAGGACACCTAGAAGTACATTATTTCCTTTTGATGCCTGACTCCCCTTTAAATTTGCTGGGGAGGGACCTTCTATGCAAACTCAGAGCCACAATAACTTGCTCCCCAGATGGTTTCTTATCATTGGAAGTACTTGAGGAATCCTTTAAAATAACTCCCTGTCAGCTCTATCAGATCTAAAACAAGCTATCCTGTCTGCCCTTGCTCTAAGCATCCCAGATTACAACAAGCCATTTACTTTGTATGCACATGAGCAAAGAGGAGTAGCTTCAGGTGTTTTAACTCAGACTTTGGGACCTTCTCAGCATCCAATTGCTTTTTATTCTGCCCAACTGGACCCAGTAGCATCAGGAGCACAACCATGTCTTAGAGGAGTAGCTACTATGCCTTACTAGTGACAAAAACTGTTGATCTAGTATTGGGATACCCATTAACAATTATGTTCCCATATGAGGTAGAAGCATTGTTGTTAAGGGATAAAACACAGGCATTCTCAGATCAGCAAAATACAAGGTATGAAATAACTTTGTTAAACAGTGAAAACATCACCTTGAAATGCTGTACAAATTTTAACCCTGCCACCTTGCTTCAAGATTTACCAACTTCAAGAGAACCATTACACAGTTGTAAAACACTAGTGTCCATGGCAGAAAAGCCTCGAGATGATCTCTTGGACACTCCCTTAGAAAATCCAGATCTGGTCTTATTTACTGATGGTTCCTCTTTTATGAGGGATGGCATATGCTACACTGTTGCTGCTGTAGTCACAGAATTTGCCACTGAGTGGTCAGCTTCACTGCCCTCTAATATTAGCACTAAAGGGGCAGAACTCATAGCTCTGAAACATAGCTGTATAATTGCCAAGGATAAAAAGGCAGCAATTTAAATGGATTCTAGATATGCTTTTGGCATTTGTCACTCAGTCTGGATGATATGTCTCCAGAGAGGATTTTTAACCTCAGCTAGAAAATCTATAGCTAATGCAGAAATTATTAATGAAGTTCTTTCTGCTCTCTAGCTGCCTGAAGCCCTAGCTATAGTTCATTGCTCTGCCCATACAGGTGGCACTGATCCTGTCTCTATAGGAAATGATTGAGCAGATGCCACTGCAAAGCTAGCAGCCATAGAAGGGCCTGAATTAATTTTAACATTAACAACAACTGTATTAAATTTATCACTTTCCTATAATGAAAAGGAAGTGGAAAAATGGAAGCAAAAATTCAAAGTAAAACATTAATGGAGTATGGATGTCATCTGAAGGAAAACCCCTGCTCCCTAGAAGTTTCTATCACCAAATTTGACAATCTATTCATAAAAATGATCACCTTGGCACCTAGGTCATCATGGACTCTGTTAAGAGAGTATGGATAGCCCCTGGTATAACCACTATAGCCTCTAAAGTGTGTACAGCCTGCTCTACTTGTCAAGTATATAACCAACATGTATTTTATGGCAAAGCCTTTGATGGGTGTCCTCTGGCTTACACATCTTTTGAGCACCTACAGATAGATTTCATAACAATGTCAAAGGCTGGACATTATAAATTTTGTCTAGTAATAGTCAATCAAGTGACCAGATGGCTAGAAGCATTTCCTGCAGCCAGAGCCACAGCAGCTTTTTTTGCTAAGGTGCCTGCCAGCATGTATTGATTCAGATAGAGGAAGTCATTTTACTGCTTATGTCCTAAATCAAATATATTCTTGCTTGGGGATAACTCCCAAATTTCATGTGCTAAAACATCCCAGGAGCTCAGGCCAAGTTGAAAGAATGAAGAGAGAACTTAAAACTATAATTGGAAAATTATGCACTGAGACCCATTTAAAATGGCCTGAAATTTTCCCTCTGGCCCTATTTTATCTTAGAAGCAGGCCTAGAGGAGACCTACACATCTCACCATTTGAGATGCTTTTTGGACATCCACCTATACAGGCTAAGCCTTTCTCCCCTGCATATACATCAGTATTAGGGGGAGATACTACTATTGCTTCCTATATACAGGAATTACAGCACAGACTGCGTGAACTCCATGAATCCAGAGCTGCAGTACAAGCTGGACCACTAGACTTTTCACTTCATGACCTGAACCTAGGAGACAAGGTGTATATTAAAAATTTCCAGCATACTGGAGCTACTCAGCCTTCCTGGGAAGGGCCATTCCAAATATTGTTAACTACTCCAACATCAATAAAGATTAGAGAGAAGGGCTCTTGGATTCATTGCTCACATGTGGGGAGAGCATCTTCGGTTGAGACTGATTGACTGTATCCCATCACATGCATTGAAGATAATAAACCATTGACAAGTAGACGCTGTTTTTTGAGAAAACATTGAATTCTTGATTTTTTTCTTTTACCCCTCATTTTTATTATTGCTTTTCTTTTTTATTTTGATTAGAATATTTGATTTCCTTTTTTCTCAGTTCTTGTACTAAAGATACATACAATTAATATTATTTTTCTCTTCAGTAATGTTTAAATATATGTACATATACATATACATACACACATATATATGCATATATATGTATATATATATGTATATATACTTGCTATAATATCAATGCATACCCAAAAGCTTTAAACTGTGGGAACCTGCCATTTATTGATAAAATGTTATGGGACTGTGATTAATGTTTGTGTCTGATTCTAGGAAATGGGATTAAAAAAAACAAGGAGCACAGATTGATGCACTTCTAAGTCATTACAAAAGGACTTGAACCTAGTGTGAAACTCAAGGTTGCAACACTTGGCATATGTTAAGTCGTAGGACTTCCTTATATCTACACTCTTTGTGAAATAATCAGACAAGTACCAAAGTTTGGCTATCATCCTGGCTCCCCATATCCCTGAGAATGACAAAAAATCATACCAGGGAATGACACTTCCCTATCAAAATAAAATTCTAGTTCTCTTTTTTTATTATATTATGGCAATTTCCTGTAGTCTTGGCTACAAATGGGTAAGCGAAATATTACTGCATTCTGTCCTAAAAACTTGTGGGATTAGAAATTACTTTAATTGGACCCTAATACAAGGGCCTGTTAGAAATTTATTAAACCCTAATACAAGGGCCTATTATGAATTTATTATTGGTTATTCAACATTTTATGTACACAGATTTTGATCTTTTGATTCTGATTTTGAATTTTTTTCTTTCTACTAAAAGTTTAACTTTCTTCCATTTTTTTTTATATTTTGGGGTTTTTTTTCTCTTCTTTTGATAATTTACTCATACAACCCCATAACTCAACCAGACATCCTGAGCTGAACTAGATGTTTTTTAACACCCACTTCAGGGGGGGTTGTATTTTAATAAAAATTAAAGATTTAAAAATTTTTGTTTGAGAAAGAACATCAAGGAAAGAAGCTTGCTAACTCCTAAATCCAGAGAATGAACTGTTGAAGAAAGATGCCAGAAAAATCTACACTACATCAAGAAGATTCAGAACAAACTTTGGGTGTGGTTGATTGAAGTGAAGTTTGATTGAACATTTATTTGAATGTATACTCTTATGCCAAACGAGGATTGTTTCCTAATTAGTTTTTCTCAATGTTCCCAGCAAACACTGGTTTTGGTGTCTTTCTCTCTTCTATTTCCCTCTTCTATCTAACTATTGTAGTTGCCTCTTAGAAGGTGAAATTATGTATGCACCTGCAGTTAGAAAATGTGGAGGTGCAGGATGATTATGTTTAGTGATCAATTGGGGAGACTAGTCTCCTAATCATCATCAGGGGGGATTGTGAATTTTTAGATTTACTCCACCCTGCTTAGTCTAACAAAAGAGGAATGTCTACATCCCTACTTAAGGATTAAATATTGAAAAGGATGGCCTATGACAGACATATGCTAGCAAATGACAAATCAGAAACAACTGACAGACCCCTGGGCTGTCCTAAGTCAAGCTTAAGCTACCATTGGTATATGTGAGATGTAGGAAAGTGATATAAAAATGGTTTATATATTTTGTGTTGCTTCTCTCATCCTCTTTTCACAGAGAGGTGGCTCTGGTGGCAGCATCTTGGCATCTTGGTGCGGCGGCAGCTATTGTTCGGGTTTGGCGGTGAAAGTCCTTAATACACTACTGGGGAAGGCTTAGTAACCTAGTTCAGGTGAGGCATCTTCTCTGAGCTCTCTCAGAATTTAGGCTGATTCTTTTCTCCTTTACCTTCCAAACACTATCCTCTTAGGAAAGCCTTTAATCTTCTTCAAAGACTTTGTGGCAGAGGTCTTTGAACTCCCCCTGGCACAGGCCAGGCAGGAGAAATCCTATACCATTTCCCTTTCTCTTTCCTTAATTAATTCCTTCCCTCTATATTCATTAAACCATCATAAAATTTCCAAACTGACTTGGGTATTTTATTTGGGATATTCCCTGGTGACCAAATTAATTTAGATTAGGTCACAACCCTAAAATTACCCTTACACTACTAACAGCAATGCAATGATCCAGAACAATTCTAAGGGTTTAGGGCAAAGAATGCTATCCACTTCCAGAGAAATAACTGTTGGGAGTCAGATCAAAGCATTTGATTTTTCACTTCAGTTTATTTGGGTTTTTGTTTTGAGGTTTTGGTTCTATATGATTTTTCTGTTGCAAAAATGAATAATATGGAAACAAGTTTTGCATGATAATATAGGTATAACCCAAATCAAATTGCTTGTCAGCTCTGGGAGGGGGAGAAGAGGAAGGGAAGGAGACAATTTGGAACATATAACTTTGGAAAACATATGTGGAAATGTGTTAGTACATGTAATAGGTAAAAAAAAATCTTTAGAAATAAAAAAAACAATGAAGCCCATGGGCACAGGAAGGGTGTTTTTGCCCTTCTCTCAGTCCTTAGCTTTGTTTATAATAACATAATAAACACTCTATAAATAACTGTTGACATGCACCATATTCAACGATTTGATTATACTAATGAAAGCAATATTCATAATGTGTAACGCTTTATTATTTTTAAACCTGTACCTTCTATCTTATAATTAATACCATGTATTGTTCTAAGGCAGAAAAGCACTAAAGACTAGGCAATTCAGGTTAAGTGACTTGCCAAGGGCCACACAGCTACAAAATATCTAAGGTCAGGTTTAAACATAGCTTCTTAATAGTTTGCAAACCTTTGAAATCTCCCATTTTTAATCCTGTATTTCCAGCATAGTTTTTGCTGTCTTCCCCATGTTCATCTTTTCATTAAGGTTACCAAACATCAAAGTAAATGTTGACAGTTTGAAGGATCTCCATCTCAGTTCAACAAATTTTATTCACATTCTTTTCAAATTGTTTATATCTATATCTATATATATATATATATGTGTATATATATATATATATATATTAGAATAGATGATGGTGCATAAGAAGCAATTGTTTAGGGAGTGTTCTATTTGCTCAAACCCATCATGAGGACTGCAGCAAGGCAAAGGAACCAGTATTTCAAGGAACAATGTTTCTTGTCCTTTGGAATATAATAAAAAGAGCTACAAAATTCTCATCTCTCCAAGAAGAAACTGTAAGTCATTCTTCTATTTCACTGCAACTTCATTATTTTCTAGTGATCCTATAATCCAAGGATATCATGTTTGTTTTTCTAGTAATGTAAAAAGTCATTGATATTTGAACAAATATACTTTAGGAATACCAACTGTTGATTTAATATTTGTGGGTAGAATTGGAATGCTCTGAAAGTAATATTTATTCTCTTTCTTCTCTCATTATCTCTGTAGAAACAGAATGGGGGTGGGGGAATCACAGGACTGAGTTGCTTTCTCTTTTTATCTGCTTCATAAGTCTCCATGATCTAAATATTTATAACTTTAGTGGTCAATCTTCTGTTGATGAACCTCTGTTGTTGTTCAATCATTCAGTCATGTCTGACTCTTTGTGGCTCTGTAGACTATTTTTTTCCATGAGATTTTCTTGGCAAAAGGTCTTGCCATTTCCTTCTCTATTGGTTTCCCCCCCCCCTTTTTTTTGGTCAGAGCTCCCCACTATGACCTGTGCATCCTGGGTAATACTGAACATCATAGCTAATAGTTACACAGAGCTATGTAAATCCCTCTGCAGTGACAAGGAAGTAATCCAGGAGTTTTTTAGGCAAATAGGGGTGACTGACTTGCCCACAGCAATATACCTAGTAAGTGTTGGAGGCTAGATTTAAACTCTGGTGTTCCTGTTTCCAGTATTAGCACTCATCCACTTTTTTACCAAGCTGTCTCTGAGCTTTTCTCTACTTAAACCAAATGGCCCTCTATCCATCTGCCTAGGATGACCAGCACCACTGGATGGGCTCTACACTCTTCCAGATTGTAGTAGCACCAGAACTTGGTTTTGTTGGAATAACCTTTGAGAATCCACAACCAGTATCTATCAAAAGAAGGCATCTGAGTAGGATATTTATCTTAATAGTGAATGAGCCAATAAGTTCAAGACTACAATATAAGGACAGTTCCTTTACTAGCTCAGATTAGCACCATTTAAAAAAAAAACTTAGTTTTATAGAGTAGCCTAGAATATATCTGATATTTTATAAGGCATTATGATATGCAAAGTATTTTTGTATGGCATTTCATTATAGTTCACTCACAACAACCATATAAAGGAAGGTGTTGTAGATATTATTCAAAGATGGGGAAAAGGAGGTGAAGTGATTTATTCAAAGTGATAAAACTATCAATCAGTAAACCTGAAATTTAAATTCATGACTTTTGAAGTCTTTTTTTTCTGTCTCCCAATAGTTCCCCAGATATTCAGGGTCCATGACAAGGCGGTATTGCCATTATGTAAATATTTTGATTTTATGGACCAAAACTTTAAGTTATACTACTACATATAAACATCTGATTCACAAAATGTTTTTTAGATACTAACCAGGCTTTGCTAAATGCCCATCTTCATAACTTCCCCCTGACATGAAAACCATTTTCTTGCAATCTGGTGGTGAGTAGTGAGTATTACAATGACAGGAGTCAAAATTATTGCAACGCTAAAAAAGAAAGAAATTAGTACAATTGGTTATTATGTTAAAATGTGTTTTTTGAAAAGGAGACATTATTCATCACATTTGTTAATTCTTAAAAGCTGAAGCAATTCTTAAATTTTTAAATTAAACTCAACTTTTTCATCACAGTCAGGCAAGGGAGGGCATCAAAAAGTGGTAGAAAGGTTTAAGACAAAATGATTTACCTCTTTTGACACAAACCTTGGAAGAAAGTATATTCAGAGAGTAGCAAATACTTCTGAGTGCCTAACTTGTATGACTACATTAGGTAATACTCTATGTTGTGCTAGACATCATCTTAATATCACCAAGACTTCTAAGATTATATATTATGTTTATTCTTATCAAGGAGGAATACCACCCTTTTGTGGTAACAAGCAAGAAAACAAAACTTTAACAATTTATATCACCCCTCAGAGGAAGTGATAGTATAGAAAAGCTGAGGCAAGCTCCGCCCAGAGCAGCAATGAACAGTGTATCAGAAATGTACATCAGGAGAACCAAACAACAGAAAGAACTAGGAGAGAGCACCAGGTGAGCTGGGAAAGAGGGGTGCTGCAGGAGAGGTTCTACCAGGCATTAGGAAAGGAAACTAGCATCCATTTGGGGCCAATTCTGTCCTCAAAGAAGGATCATGGAGAAAGGATAAAAACTGGTGAAAAGTGAATAACCCAATGTAGGAAGAAGCAAAGAGAGCTTTGAGGTCCAGTACTGGGAGATCCATCATTAAAGGGGAAGGAGAAAGAAACTGAGTGATAGGGAAATATAAGGACATCAGGATAAAATTATCAAAGATTATCGAGAGGAAGGAAACTCAGTTAAAAGTAGTGAACATAAGAAAATAAACCAATAGAAAAGATATTAAAAGAAAAGAGACATGCAAATAAAATCTAAATGTGTCAATAAATATTGCATGACAAAGGAAAATAAATCACTACCTAAAAAGGCAGAGGATCCCGTGGATCACCAAAAGAAGATAGAACTAAGGAACTATGTTGCCAAATAAATCAGGAGAGAAATAAGAACTGAGAGTAGAATTTGTAGCCTGCACTGCAGAAATAATAAGCAGAATAGGAACAATGAATTCTACAGTACCAAATATAACCAAAGAAACAAAAGAGAGAACTGATTGGTAATTCAAATACACAGAAGTGAAGGTCAATATAGACGACAAAAAATGTTTTAAAATGCAATCTACATAAAACAAAATATATTGATATCAAAGACAAGTTGGATGGAGATACCTTAAGAATCATAGGTCTCCCAGAAAAACTTAAGAAATCAAAAAAATCTGAACACCATAATGAAAGGAAGGAAATAATTATTTATTAAGTATTCACTCCATGTCAAATACCATGCTGGGGAGACAAATATAAGTTGAAAAAAAAGGATAATCCTTGCCCTTTTGGAGCTTATACTGTAATGGGGGAAGGCATGTCAAAAGAAACTGAAAAATGAGACTTGTGTAGATGGAGGGACTGTGAAAAAGAAAGGGAGTGAAGGAGGAACATGCTTGGTAACCCAAAAAATCATTGAAAAGGCTTAAAGGGGAATGGAGGTAGGCTAGCCTGTGACATTTCATAAAGTGGAAACTTCAGGAAGAATTCACCAGTAGGAGAAGTGGGATGATCTTTGTGGAGGAATATTCCAGGATGCATAGATTGATAGGCTTTGTTGGACAAGGAAGCCCTAGGCACTAAAGGAAATTACAGGATGAGCCAGCAGTAGAGAACACTGTATCAGAAATAATACAAGAAAAATGCCTAGAATTTCTGAACACAGAAAATAAAGGGCCAACCTATAAATTGCTTTTAAAAAAACCTATATTAAATACTCTAAGAAACATAGTGCTTAACCTTAACAGTTCCAATGACAAAAAATTCTAAAGAAACAAGGAGAAAGACATTCAAATATAAAGGACAGGAAATTAGAATGACAAACTTTCTACATCCAACAAATAAATAATTTATTTTTATTTTTATTTTATTTTATTTTATTATTTAAATAACAAATAAAATTGCATAAAAGAATGAAATTAATGTGTTCTGAATAGCGAGGAAGCTGAAGATACAAATCAAGGTGATGTACCCAGCAAAATTGAGCCAAAACACCAAAAAGATGTGAACATGTTGTCTGTTTTGAAAATACAAGAAATATAACAGAAAGGCAAATAAATACAGCAACCAGAAAAGCATGAATAACAAAATAAATGACTTCAGAAAAAAGAGGGAGAAAACCAGAAAGAGAAACAAAACTATGAAATTTAAAACTACAACAAATACAAGATAATGATTAAAGTAAAACTTAAGTAGAAGTGATGGTGAAGGAAAGGGCCTGAAATACCGCAGACTAATTACACTGCATGTAAAGGTTAATCAGTGATTTTTTTTGTGGTACTAAACTACAGAATGGAAGAGCTCATAAAAGAGGAGAGAGAATGTACAATGTATCCTAATCAATTCAATAGTAAACAGTGAAAGGAAAATAACTCCCATATTCTCTTAGGAAGAAGAGGGCCTACAGGAGTAGGTGGAATGGGTTTTGGGGGGCTAGCACCCCCCAGAAATCACTCTAATGAGCAGACATGAGACCTTGATAAGATGCTGACAGGGAGCCACCTTTATTAGAGAAAATGCAGACAGCAAAGAAAACTGCTGGATTTTACCCCAGTCACATCCACTGGCTTACAAGAAAAATCCTTAGTTTATAAGAAATCTATACAATGGCTGCCTTGAGTTCATCAGGCAATCTTTAAGTTCTCAGGGGCTAGACCTGCCCATAAGAATAGCAAGACTAGAGACTCTGGAGGAGAAAGAAAGAAAGAAAGAAGAAAAAAGAAAGAAAGAAAGAAAGAAAGAAAGAAAGAAAGAAAGAAAGAAAGAAAGAAAGAAAGAAAGAAAGAAAGAAAGAAAGAAAGAAAGAAAGAAAGAAAGAAAGAAAGAAAGAAAGAAAGAAAGAAAGAAAGAAAGAAAGAAAGAAAGAAAGAAGAAGAAAGAGGGAGGGAGGGAGGGAGGAGGAGGGAGGGAGGGAGGGAGGGAGGGAGGAGGAAGGAAGGAAGGAAGGAAGGAAGGAAGAAGGAAGGAAGGAAGGAAGGAAGGAAGGAAGGAAGGAAGGAAGGAAGGAAGGAAGGAAGGAAGGAAGGAAGGAGGAAGGAAGGAAGGAAGGAAGGAAGGAAGGAAGGAAGGAAGGAAGGAAAGAAGGAAAGAAGGAAAGAAGGAAAGAAGGAAAGAAGGAAAGAAGGAAAGAAAGAAAGAAAGAAAGAAAGAAAGAAAGAAAGAAAGAAAGAAAGAAGAAAGAAAGAAAGAAAGAAAGAAAGAAAGAAAGAAAGAAAGAAAGAAAGAAAGAAAGAAAGAAAGAAAGAAAGAAAGGAAGGAAGGAAGAAAATCTTTATTCAGTAATGGGAGGGAGTTCTATTGAATCACACTTATTGGAAGAAAGATATTCTGTAATGAAAGATGGGCACATTAAATGGGAATAATCTGCAAAGAGTTGGTGCTCAGGCAATCTTTAAGTTCTCAGGGGCTAGACCTGCCCATTAGCAAGACTAGAGACTCTGGGAGGCTGAGGAAAGATGGAGCTTGGGCAAGAGAGAAGTGGCTCAAAGCAAAATGCTACGGAAATCTGAAAAATAGGCTGTGAGCAAAAACCTCTCCAGCACTCAATACAGAGACTTGCCTACACTCCACCCCCAGACCTCTGCAAGGCAATCTTTGAGTTCTTGGGGGGCGACCTGCCACTAAGCAGGAAACTGCTTAGGACTGGGAAAAATATCCTCAGGGCAAAAACCTCTCCAGAGCCCAACACAAAGATCACTCTTTATCCCTCACTTGGACATCTGGCCAGGAAGGAACAAGGCAATGGCCACCAACTCCCAGGAATTAAAATCCACAAACACACACACACACACACACACACACACACACACACACACACACACACACACACACAAAACAAAAAGAAAACTTTAACCCTTGATAATTTTTATGCAGCAAAAAACCAGACTAAAGAAGAGACAGCAGAAGATGACAATTAAATACACCCAAACCTTTGAAAAAAAATGGAAATTGGTCACAAGTTCTCAAAGACTTTAAATCCGAGATTGTGAGAAAAATGGAAGAGATGTGGCAAGAAAATGGGAAATAGTTCAAAAAGAAAATAACAGTTTAAAAGACAGGATCTCCCACTTGGAAATTGAAGCCTAGAAAATCAAATGAAATAATAAGCAAATTGAAGACCAGAAATGACCTGCTGGAAGCCAAAACAGAAATTATGCAACCAAGTAATTTTAGCTATATCCATAATATAGAACACCAGAAACCAAATAAGGTAAAAACTCTATCAACCAACACCTAAACTGACCTCATTCAGCATCACTTCCTCTACTGTCCACATGGTGGGCAAGGATACACTAACCCAGCAGTGTCCAACTTGCAGCCTCCAAAATTCCCTAGTGCAATTGTGGTTAGTGAAAAATGAAATGACTGATGAGCAAAGGTTCAAGCTTCTGAGCACATCAATTTAATAATCAAGGCATACCAATTGCAAAACGAATTAGGATGAGGCCCCCTCAGCTTTAATACTGGGCCCCAAATAAGGAAGAGGCAGTTTTTTATGCATTAAAAACAAGTAGTCAAGTAAGACCAATTAATTCAAAGAAATCAATTAACCAGGATATAAGTATCACATGCAATGGCCTTTTGTTCAAGAAGCTTTTCCAATAAATGCAACAGCAAGCATACATGCTCATTTTGCCTGCTATTATTAAATCTAGTTCTAAAAATTCTAGCAATAAGACAAAGGCATACCTTATAGGCAAAGAGGAGATAAAACTCTTTCTATTTACTAATAACAGGAGGTTTCCTGAGGAAATCCTATCAAGTAAGCAAAGATACTAATTAAAATAACAGTTTGAACAAAGTTCAAGACTATAAAAAACACCTCAAAAACCAACTGCATATATATATATATATATATATATTTAAGACCCCAAGAAGTGACAAAATAAAGGGATATGCCATTCTAAATATCTGTAGTTCTCACTATGAGAACCTCTCAGACCTCTCCAAAAGAAACTGTGCATTAAAGATAAAAGCAAATTATGCTGTCCTTCATGGTTGAGGACATTCAGAATCCAAAAGGAGGTTTTTAAAAAAGGAACTGACACTATCTACCAACCTACCAACAGTGAGGTTTCATTAATAGACCTTTCTTTCCAATACCCATGACTCCAGATTATTGAAATTTTCCCAAGCCACAAGAAACAATCAGTATGGCCACAACAGCTCTGAATTTCTGGTGACAGGGCAGATAACCATGTAGCACAAAAGAGCAGCTCTCTAAACTGTAGTTGACAGACCAGAAAACTAAGGAATAGGATATTATGTTGAGGGATGGAGGGTGGAACAGGGAGGAACAAAACTACTAAACCTAAAGGAAAAATCATAATACACAGTTAAGGCTAGGTCCAACAACCCAAAATTCACTTTGGGCAAAAAACTAAGCTGGTAAACCATAAACTGCCCAGCATAGCAGGAAGCTGAAACACTTTGTAAATCACCATCAGAGGGGACAGAATCAGTAAATGCATTGGGGAAAGAAAGGGAAAAAATGAAAATACACAAGACCTCAAATCAACAGGGAAAATATTAACAACTGAAAGAAATATGGCCTTCAGATCTGTAAAACAAAGAAAAATGATCCAACATAATAAGATAGAAGATACCATGGAATGGAAAAACATAGAACCACAACATGAGGTTCCCCAGTGGTTCTAAAAAGAAATGAAAATTATGAATACAGAATTCATGGCCTCCACAGGAAAAATAATGACCAAAATAGAAAACTGAAACCTGTGATGACAAATCTATGAAAGGAGATGGCAACTATGGGTAGGGTGTGGCATGTGGAATAGGATGCTTGAGGAATTTATGACCCAACAAGAGATAGTAAGCATTATAGAATATAAAATGGATAATTTTGATTACATTAAATTTAAAACCTTTTACATAAACAAAACCAATGCAGCCAAGATTAAAAGGGAAGCAAGAAACTGGGAATAAAATTTACAGCAAATTCCTCTCATAAAGACCTCATTTCTCAAATATTGAGAACTGAATCAAATTTATAAGACTAAGAGTCATTCCTCAATTGGTAAATGGTCAAAGAATATGAATTGGCAGCTTTCAGAAGAAGAAGTCAAAGCTATTTATAGTCACATAAAAGTGCTCTAAATCACTACTGCAGATAAAAATCCAAAGGTACCACATCATACCTTTCGTATTGACTAATATGACAAAAAAGGGAAAATGATGAAATGTTGGTGGAAATGTGGGAAAACTGAGACAATAACACACTACTGGTAGAGTTGTCAACTAATCCAATTATTCTAGCGCGCAATTTAGAACTTTTCCCAAAAGGCTATAAAACTCTGATATAGAAATGGCACTACTAGGTCTATATCCCAAAGAGGTTTTTTTAAAAAGCAAAAGTACAAAAATGTTTACAGCAGCCTTTTTTTGTGTGTGGTGTCAAAGAATTGGAAATTGGGAGGCTATTCATCAACTGGGGAATGGCTGAACAACTTGTGGCAAAAGACAGATGGAATATTATTATGTTATAAAAAATGATGAGTAGAATGCTTTCAGAAAAACCTGACTTACATGAACTGATGCAAAGTGAAGTGAATAGAACCAAGAAAATACTGTACATAGTAACAGCAAAATGGTATGATGATAAAATGTGAATGACTTAGTTATTCTCAGCAAAATAATGATTTTCCCCCTTGGGGCTTTTTTTGGTCTGTATTTTCTTTTACATGACTAATATGAAATTATGTTTTGCATGTCTGTACATGTATAACCTTTATCATATTTCTTACCTTCTCAGTGAGGTGTGCAGGAGAAGGAGAGAGAGAATTTGGAACTTAAAATTTTTTTAATGAATGTTAAAATTGGATTTACATGTAATTGGAGAAAATAAAATATTAAAAACAACATAAACAAAAATACACCACAAAACAAAAATATATATATAACTACAGGGGCAAAGAGGGTAGAGAGAACATTTAGCTGAACATTAATAAAGACAGAAATAAACATGGTTATGTATACTAAAGAATATGAAGGGGGAAAATCTAAACTCAAAGAACCACTTCTGGGCTTATAGGAGCTACAATACCGTACTACACTCAGTTCTGAACTGAGCTATGTAATTTGAGTTTAGACCTGGTAGAGCCTGTCTCTGATGAAAGAAGATAACTTTTCCTATTCCTAGGGTAAGTCCTACAACAAGCTGCTGGAGTGGATGGTCAAGGACTGTCCTTTCTCCTACCCCAGTCAATCAAGAGATGCCCCTGCATTAATAGGTACCATAACTGAGAAATGCCAAGCTTCCCCAACCTAATCCAACTGCCACTATTCCACTTCCCAGTTTCCACTGTGTCCTGAAAACACTCTCAACTGGTTGCTGACCATCGTTCTCCTGATCTCCACTTCTCCTTGTGGATCTCAGAGACAAATTCCAGTATGATCCCTAAAGCCATCATCCCCTTGGTCCGACCTCCCCAGCTACTTCGACTGCCAGAAGCTAGGATAGCCTTCCTTTTTTCAATGCAAATTAGCACCACTCTGCAACTTATGATCTGGAAACATAATTAGCAAGATCATTCCCACATTTGATCATTTGATTACAGTGTGTGACTTATTGATGATGGGAGAAGTGATCAGGCTCTCCCATTCATTTTGTCCATGATTTGGTAGTGGATTGATAATTTCGTGGTAGGTTTGTCAGAAGAAATATTTTTTTAAATGAAAGATATCTAATTGTACAAAAATCAAGCCATTCTCCAATTGATAAATGGGCAAGGGATGTGAATAGTCAATTTTAACATAAAGAAATCAAAATTAGCAATAGAAAAAGTGTTCTAAATCTCTTATAATCATAGAGATACAAATCAAAACAACTCTGAGGTATCACCTCACACCTAGCAGATTAGCTAACATGACAATAATGGAAAGTAATGAATGCTAGAGGGCATGTGGCAAAGTTGGGACATTAATGCACTCCTGGTGGAGTTGTGAATTGATCCAACCATTCTGGAGGGCAATTTGGAACTATGCCAAAAGGGTGCAAAAAAACTGTCTGCCCTTTGATCAGCCATAGCACTGCTGGTCTTGTACCCCAAAGACATAAGGAAAAAGACATGTACAAGAATATCCATAGCTGTGCTCTTTGTGGTGGCAAAAAATTGGAAAATGAAGGGATGCCCCTCAATTGGGGAATGGCTGAACAAATTGTGGTATCTGTTGGTGATGGAATACTATTATGCTCAAAGGAATAATAAAGTGGAGGAATTCCATGGGAACTGAAACAACCTCTAGGAAATGATATAGAGTGAAAGGAGCAGAACCAGAAGAACGCTGTACACAGAATTATGCTCTGTGGCACAATCGAATGTAATGGACTTCTCTACTAGCAGCAATGCAATGACCCAAGACAATTCTATAAGAAAGAACACTATCCACATCCAGAGGAAGAACTGTGGGAGTAGGAACACAGAAGAAAAACAACTGCTTGATCACATGGGTCAATGGGGATATGATTGGGGATGTAGTCTCTAAATGATCATCCTAGTGCAAATATTAATAATATGGAAATAGGTCTTGATCAAAGACACAAGTAAAACCCAGTGGAATATTTGTCAGGTATGGAGGGGAGGGGAAGAAGGGAGGAAAAGAACATGAATCATGTAACCATGTAAAAATATTCTAAATTAATTAATTAAATAATTTTTTTCAATTCAATAAATAAATAAAATGAAAGATATCCCATACACAGAACTTGTTTGTTTTTTAAGTTGTTTGCTAGAATGAAATTTTTTAGTGTAGACAGTGCTTGGTCTCACAGCAAGGTATTGAAATGAGGCTTCTACCTGGCTTCTGGGCCCTTCTATGTGGGATGAAGCTTCAAATGTTTTAATGGTCTCTGCCTTTGGAGCAACACCTGCTATGCAGGTTCATGAAGTGTATAGAAGCCCAAAGCCAAGAGGATCTTGACCATTTCTTTTATATATATATATATATATATATATATATATATATATATATATATATATATATATATATATATATATATATATATATGTAAAAGGAATCACCTCTTCATATGGGCCATGGTAGTCCTTTCCGTTTTTCTAAGCCGTGTGGAATTTGGTGGGTACGAGGTGAGACTTAAGTTCATCTTCATAATAACTCCATTTAGGGAAGAGGGGTTGAGCCAAGTCTGGCCTGGCCTCTCCACCCAGCCACCACCACAGTCATAAGGGATTTCTGTCATTTAGAGTTTGGGTCCCTGAACCTGAGAGGAAAGATAGAGTAAGGTATGAGGACAATTTCTATTTAAAGCTCAGGCAGGTCTCTGCAGCCTAGAATACAGCCCCCAAAGCTAGGAGGGGAGGGATTTCACTGGCAGCACTTCCACTGGATCTTGGAGGTGACAAGGAGCCCCTGGAATTTAATGAATGGACAGTCAGACCTGCTTCGAGGAAGATCCCTTTGACAACTGACCAACTAGTTCCTGCAGTAGTTGAGGCTGATTACTGAGCTGTGAGACTGGGGGCCTGGGAGGATGGAAGCATTCTTGAAAGTAATTAGAAAGGGTGATTTTGATCATGAGTTCACTTTTGAATATGTTGCATTTAAGATGTCTATGGGATATCCAGTTCAAGACATCAAATAGGCAGTTGGAAGTTCAAGACTTGAAGTCAGCAGAGAGGTTAGGGCTGAATTCTGATAGGCAAAAGATATAGTATTACAACCAAGAATAACATAACCAAAAAACTGAATCTCATCCCACATGTGAAAAAATGGACCTTTCAGGAAACAGAGGAGTTCCAAACAATGATGATGAAGAGGCTCATGAGCAGAAACCATGAAATGCAAATATAAGGAGTCAAAAAGAACCCAAAAAGGTAGATTGGATCAATGAATTGTATACATGCTAACAGAGGGAGAATGTGTCCCCTCAGAGACACAATATCTTCAAAAGGGAAGAGAAATTTAGACTATAGAGAAATCTAAATAAGAAGAGATCCTGAAATGGTTTTGTTTGGTTTTGAGGGTCCTTGGGGAAAAAAAGGGAATGAGAAGAAAGGAGAAGGGAAATTTTATTATCTCACATAATAAAGGTGCATAAGATGAGTAAACAAACATGAAAAAGCAGGGATAGTAAACACATCGTTTTCATCTGAACCAGACAAATCAAGGTTGAACACAAACACATAAATAGAAGAAATTAATTAAGCATATATTCAGAATAATAATAGGTGGCATTTATCGAGCTCCTACTCTGTCAAGCACTGTGCAAAGTGCTTCACAAAATTATCTCATTTGATCTTCACAACTCTAGACAGATAAGTGCTATCATTATTTTCTTTTTTAAAGTTGAGGAAACTGAGACAAGCAAATGTTAAGTGGCTTGCCTAAGGTCACAAAGCTAGTGTCTGAGAATGGATTTGAACTCAGGTCTTCCTGACTGCAGGCCCAGAATTTTAGCCACCATGCCATCAGAGGACCTAAGTTATTGTTAAGTGCTTACTACATGCAAAGCACTGTTATACCACTCTAAAGTAGTGAAATATGATAAAAGACACAATCCTTTAATTAACCTTAATCTTATAATGAAGAATAACTTAATTAATAAATTAATCTTACCACAAAGAATAACTTAGCAACAAAACTAAGTCTAATCCTATATGGAAAAGAAATGGATCTATAATGAAATAGAAGTCTTCTAAGAATTCCTGATTAAAAGACCAGAGATACATAGAAACTCTGAAGAGCAAATACAGGAGTCAAGAGAATATAAAAAATTAAATGTAAGTGAATAATCCTAAGGAATTAGACAATAATAAACTTGCTTATATTCCAATATGGGGAAATGATACATCTGAAGCCTATTATCATTAGGGATCACAGTGAGGGTCTAATTATATAGAGAGCCTAGGATTAGTTTTGTTGTATCTTAATCTTAAAAAACAGAAAGAGAAAGGAAGAGGCTTCTATGGGTAGGGAGAGAGAGAGAGGTTAGGGGAAAATACCTCACATAATCAGGGTGTGCAAGTAAAAGTCTATACAGACAAGGAAAAAAGGCTGTGGGCAATGACTGACACTTGAACTTCAATATAACCTGAATTAGTCAAAAGAGGAAGAAGACACATACACAGAGTTAGATATAGTAATACATTTTACTCAATAGGGAAACAGGAAGAAAAATGGAGAAAAGTAAGAAGGGGAAATTGGAAGAAGGGTAGGTTAAGAGATCAATCTAAAGCAAAACCAAATAAATATCTATGTATATATACATAGATATGTATATATTGATATATGTGCATATACATATTATACAGTGTAAATATTTATAATAGAAATATATTTATAGCACCTCTTTTTATGGTGGCTAAGAATTGGAAAATGATGGTAGTCAATAAATGGGGAATAGCTGAATAAGATAAAGTATATCTGTGTGATGGAACATTATTGTACTATAAGAAATATTGGACTTCCAGGTAATCATGGCTGCAATCTAGACGCCACCCTCTTCCTCTTCCCAGCACCGAACAAAATAGACTACATCAAAGGAGCATAAAAATCACCTTTGGAGGAACAGAAGGACACCCCAGTACTCCCCAGTACCCCACAGAGGTGAAGGTACGTGGGGCTTGAACATTTCCACACTAAAATAAGAAGGAAAAGCTTGCACAGAAAAGTGAACTGAGCCGCCCTTCCCCAACCCCACCTCTCCCACCAAACCAGAGTGAGCTACCTGAGCACTCACCGGGACAGCGAGTGAGTGGGGAACGTCTCTGTCTGGGGTGGGGGTGGGGCACTCCAGGATCCTTGGGATCTGGGGACTGCCAGGAAAAAACGTCTCAGGGCGGTTTCACTGGAGAATCCGGCGCTGATTACGGGGGTCAGCGGAGCTGTACTTGGGCCAGCTGCGCGGAACATCTGGGTGGAGCTAAACACCAGGGGCGGACCACACGCTGATTATCTGGGCGGAGCTGAACACCTGGGCAGTGTGGCTGTGATCAGGGACCCAGCACTCTAAGAAACCTCGGAGGCTGGGAAGAACTAGTCTGAAGCAACCTAAATTCACAGAAAAAAACGCCCATATAACCCAGACCCCAGACCAAAAAGGAAAGGGGAATAAAACCACCAAAGGGATAGCTCACATGGCCCAAAATCAAGCCTCCAGGAAAAAAGGGAAAAAAGTGACTATTGAAAACTTTTATGGTGGAAGTACCCAAGGAAAAGAGGAGAATGAGGAGGAAATCCAAAAAAATTCAGAACATGCCTCCCAAAATGGAAACTATCAACAAGCTATGGAAGATCTCAAACTGGGACTTATCCAAAAGATGGAAACCTGGAAAGAAAAATGGGAGAAAGAGATCAGCAGTCTGACAGATAAGACTGCTCAATTGGAAAAAGAACTTGAAGCATCCAATAGAAGGGCAGACAAGGCTGAAAAGCAAAATCAGTCTCTAATGACAGAATTAAGCAACTCGAAGAAAGCGAGATGATAAAACAGCAGAATCAATAAAGCAAACCCAAAAAATTAATGAATTAGAAAAAAACATAAAATATCTCACTGAGAAGGTCACAGATCTCGAAAACAGAGGTAAAGGAGAAAACCTCCGAATTATCAGTCTCCCAGAAAAACCAGAGATAAACAATAAACTCGATATTATTCTACAGGAGATTATAAAAGAAAATTGCCCTCACATTCTGGAGCAAGGGGGCAAAATAGAAATAGAAAGGATTCATAGAACACCTTCTTTACTAAATCCCCAAAAGACAACCCCTAGGAATGTAATTGCCAAATTCAAGAGCTTCCAAGAAAAGGAGAAAATCCTACAAGAAGCCAAGAAGAGGAGCTTCAGATATAAGGGAGCTCCCATAAGGATCACACACGACTTAGCAGCTAACACACTAAGAGACCACAAAGCATGGAACACGATATTTAGAAAGGCAAGAGAGCTGGGTCTCCAACCAAGAATCAACTACTCAGCAAAACTGACTATATACTTCCAGGGGAAAGTATGGGCATTCAACAAAATGGAAGAATTCCAAGCATTTGCTAAGAAAAGACCAGAGCTCAGTGGAAAGTTCGATATCCAAGCACAGAAAGCAAGAGAAACATAAAAAGGTAAATATGAAAGAAAGGGAAAAGGAGATAAATCTTATCTTTTTCTTTAAGTCAAACTCTCTTCTATAAGGACTACATTTACATCAAATTATATATATTAATATGTGGGGAAAATGTTTTGTGTAACTCTCATAAATTGTAGCATCATAAGAGTAGTTAGAAGAAACATGAATAGATAAAGATTGGGGCATTAAGAAGATTTGGGGAAAGTGGGAGCAAAGAAAGGAAAAGGGAGGGGGGAACCTTCGATAATACTAAGATTAACTTCAAAAAATAGGGGGGGACCCAATAGAATAATCTTTCCCATATAAAGATACACATGGGAAGGGGAGGGGAAGAACTCTCATATGAGAAGGAGAGGAAGAGAGCGTGAAGTGGAATTACTTAAACCTTACTCTCAGTGAAAGCAAATCTGAGAGGGAAGAACATCTACATCCAGTGGGATCCTGAATTCTATCTTATCCATTAGGGCAAGAAAGAAAGGAAAATTAAGGAGGGGGAGGTGGGAGAGAGTATAAAAAAGGAGGGAAGGAGAGGGGGGAGGGGAAGGGAGCATAAAAAGGGAGGGGCTAGAAAGGGAAGCATCTCAAGGGAGGGGACTAGGGGGACTGACCTAAAGTAAATCACTGGTTCAAAAGGAGAAAGCTAAAGAAGAAAGGTCAGAACTAGGGGAAGATATCAAAATGCCAGCGAATCCACAAATGACAATGATAACTTTGAACATGAATGGGATGAACTCACCCATAAAATGTAGACAAATAGCAGATTGGATTAGAACCCAAAACCCTACCATCTGTTGTCTTCAAGAAACACATATGAGATGGGTTGACACTCACAAGGTTAGAATTAAAGGTTGGAGTAAGACCTTTTGGGCCTCAACTGATAGAAAGAAGGCAGGAGTTGCAATCATGATATCTGACAAAGCCAAAGCACAAATATACCTGATCAAAAGGGATAGGGAAGGTAAATATATTCTGCTAAAAGGGAGTATAGACAATGAGGAAATATCACTAATCAACATGTATGCACCAAATGGTATAGCATCCAAATTTTTAATAGAGAAACTAGGAGAATTGAAGGAGGAAATAGACAGTAAAACCATATTAATGGGAGACTTGAACCAACCACTATCAAATTTAGATAAATCAAACCAAAAAATAAACAAGAAAGAGGTAAAAGAGGTGAATGAAATCTTAGAAAAATTAGAGTTAATAGACATATGGAGAAAAATAAATAGGAACAAAAAGGAATACACCTTCTTTTCAGCACCACATGGCACATTCACAAAGATTGACCATACACTAGGTCACAGAAACATGGCAGTCAAATGCAAAAAAGCAGAAATAATAAATGCAGCCTTTTCAGATCACAAGGCAATAAAAATATTGATCGGCAAGGGTACATGGAGACCCAAATCAAAAATTAATTGGAAATTAAATAACATGATACTCCAAAATCGGATAGTTAGAGAAGAAATCATAGAAACAATTAGCAATTTCGTTGAAGAAAATGACAATGGCGAGACATCCTTTCAAACCTTATGGGATGCAGCCAAGGCAGTACTTAAGAGGAAAATTCATATCCCTGAGTGCATATATTAACAAATTAGGGAGGACAGAAATCAAGGAATTGGAAATGCAAATCAAAAAACTTGAGAATGAACAAATTAAAATCCCCCAGAAGAAAACCAGACTAGAGATCCTAAAAATTAAGGGAGAAATTAATAAAATCGAAAGTGACAGAACTATTGAGCTAATAAACAAGACTAGAAGCTGGTACTTTGAAAAAACAGACAAAATAGACAAAGTACTGGTCAATCTAATTTAAAAAAAGGAAAGAATAAAGGCAAATTAACAGCATCAAGGATGAAAAGGGGGATCTCACCTCCAATGAAGAGGAAATTAAGGCAATCATTAAAAACCACTTTGCCCAACTATATGGCAATAAATATACCAACCTAGGTGATATGGATGAATATTTACAAAAATATAAATTGCCTAGACTAACAGAAGAAGAAATAGTTTTCTTAAATAATCCCATATCGGAAAAAGAAATCCAACAGGCCATCAAAGAACTTCCTAAGAAAAAATCCCCAGGGCCTGATGGATTCACCAGTGAATTCTATCAAACATTCAGAGAACAGTTAATCCCAATACTATACAAACTCTTTGACATAATAAGCAAAGAGGGAGTTCTACCAAACTCCTTTTATGACACAAACATGGTACTGATTCCAAAGCCAGGCAGGCCAAAAACAGAGAAAGAAAATTATAGACCAATCTCCCTAATGAATATAGATGCAAAAATCTTAAATACAATACTAGCAAAAAGACTCCAGCAAGTGATCAGAAGGGTCATCCACCATGATCAAGTAGGATTTATACCAGGGATTCAGGGCTGGTTCAACATTAGGAAAACTATCCACATAATTGACCACATCAACAAGCAAACCAACAAGAACCACATGATTATCTCAACAGATGCAGAAAAAGCCTTTGATAAAATACAACACCCATTCCTACTAAAAACACTAGAAAGCATAGGAATAGAAGGTTCATTCCTAAAAATAATAAAGAGTATATATCTAAAACCATCAGCTAATATCATCTGCAATGGGGATAAACTAAATCCATTCCCATTAAGATCAGGAGTGAAACAAGGATTCCCATTATCACCTCTATTATTTGACATTGTACTAGAAACACTAGCAGTAGCAATTAGAGAAGAAAAAGAAATTGAAGGCATTAAAATAGGCAAGGAGGAGACCAAATTATCGCTCTTTGCAGATGACATGATGGTCTATTTAAAGAATCCTAGAGATTCAACCAAAAAGCTAATCGAAATAATCAACAACTTTAGCAAAGTTGCAGGATACAAAATAAACCCACATAAGTCATCATCATTTCTATATAATTCCAACACAGCTCAGCAGCAAGAACTAGAAAGAGAAATCCCATTCAAAATTACCTTAGACAAAATAAAATACTTACGAATCAATTTCCAAGACAAACACAGGATCTATATGAACACAACTACAAAACACTTTCCACACAACTAAAACTAGACTTGAACAATTGGAAGAACATTAACTGCCCATGGGTAGGACGAGCCAATATAATAAAAATGACCATCCTCCCAAACTCATCTATCTATTTAGTGCCATACCCATGAAACTTCCAAAATTTTTTTTTTACTGATTTAGAAAAAACCATAACAAAGTTCATTTGGAAGAACAAAAGATCAAGGATATCCAGGGAAATAATGAAAAAAATACAAAGGAAGAGGGTCTTGCAGTCCCAGATCTCAGACTATATTACAAAGCAGCGGTCATCAAAACAATTTGGTACTGGCTAAGAGACAGAAAGGAAGATCAGTGGAATAGACTGGGGGCAAACAACCTCAGCAAGACAGTATATGACAAACCCAAAGATCCCAGCTTTTGGTACAAAAATCCACTATTTCATAAAAACTGCTGGGAAAATTGGAGGACAGTGTGGGAAAGATTAGGCTTAGAGCAACACCTCACACCCTACACCAAGATAAATTCAAAATGGATGAATGACTTGAACATAAAGAAGAAAACTATAAGAAAATTAGGTGAACACAGAATAGTATACATGTCAGACCTTTGGGAAGGGAAATACTTCAAAACCAAGCAAGAATTAGAAAGAGTTACAAAATGCAAAATAAATAATCTGGATTACATCAAATTAAAAAGTTTTTGTACAAACAAAACCAATGTAACCAAAATCAGAAGGGTAGCAACAAATTGGGAAACAATCTTCATAAAATCCTCTGACAAAGGTTTAATTACTCAAATTTATAAAGAACTAAATCAATTGTACAAAAAATCAAGCCATTCTCCAATTGACAAATGTGCAAGGGACATGAACAGGCAGTTCGCAGCCAAAGAAATCAAAACTATTAATAAGCACATGAAAGAGTGCTCTACATCTCTTATAATCAGAGAGATGCAAATCAAAACAACTCTGAGGTTTCACCTCACACCTAGCAGATTGGCTAACATGACAGCAAAGGAAAGTAATGAATGTTGGAGGGGATGTGGCAAAGTCAGGACACTAATTCATTGCTGGTGGAGTTGTGAATTGATCCAACCATTCTGGAGGGCAATTTGGAACTATGCCCAAAGGGCGATAAAAGAATGTCTACCCTTTGATCCAGCCATAGCACTGCTGGGTCTGTACCCCAAAGAGATAATGGACAAAAAGACTTGTACAAAAATATTCATAGCTGCGCTCTTTGTGGTGGCCAAAAATTGGAAAATGAGGGGATGCCCGTCAATTGGGGAATGGCTGAACAAATTGTGGTATATGTTGGTGATGGAATACTATTGTGCTAAAAGGAATAATAAAGTGGAGGAATTCCATGGAGACTGGAACAACCTCCAGGAAGTGATGCAGAGCGAAAAGAGCAGAACCAGGAAAACATTGTACACAGAGACTGATACATTGTGGTACAATCGAAGGTGATGGACTTCTCCATTAGTATCAATGCAATGTCCCTGAACAATCTGCAGGGATCTAAAAAATACTACCCACAAGCAGAGGATAAACTGTGGGAGTAAAAACACCGATGAAAAGCAACTGCTTGACTACAGGGTTTGAGGAGATAAGACTGAGGAGAGACTCTAAATGAACACTATAATGCATATTCCAACAACAGGGAAATGGGTTCGAGTCAAGAACACATGTGATAACCAGTGGAATCATGTGTCGGCTATGGGAGAGGGAAAAGGGGGGGGAGGGGAGGAAAAGAAAATGATCTTTGTTTCCAGTGAATGAATAATGTATGAAAACGACCAAATAAAATAATGTTTAAAAATTAAAAAAAAAAAGAAAGAAATATTGAAGGGGATGGTTTCAGAGAAAACTAAAAGGGAGTACTGAGTGAAGTGGATAGAATCAGGAGAGTAATATATTCAAAGACAACATTACTGTAGTCAAATTACTGTGAAAGACTGAACCCTGACCAACAAAATAACCATGATTCCAGAGGTTAATTAATGAAAAAAGTAGGTTAATTGATGAAAAATGCTATCCTTCTCCTGATAGAGAAGTGAAAGACTCAGAATACAAAGGAGACATATTGGGGATTGGGGGAAAGGTTGTTTTGTTTTTTTTAACCTTGGCCAATATGAAAATTTGTTTTGTTTCACTATACATATTTGTAATAGGTTATGTGTGTGTTTTTTTCCTTTTTCAACATGAGCAGGGGATGAAAGGGAAAGAGGACAGATTTTGGGGGGTTAGAAAATAAAATTTCATTTTGGAAGAGAGTTGACAAAGTTAATCATAACAATCAATAATTTCAGCAAAGTTGCTAAATATAAATTAAAGTAGCATACGTCACTATTATTTCTGTACATTAGGAACAATATCCTGTAAGAAGATACAGAAATTCCATTCCAAATAATCATAGAATAAATAAAATATATGGATTTCTATTAAGACAGATAGGAATTATAAGAATTCTGAAAACTTCTGAAAAAAGATATGGGGATTTTAGCAGACGACAGTATTCATTACTAGTATGATAGGGCAGTTAAAGAAGAAAATTTGGGCTTGTTCTGTTTTGATCCAAAGTACAAAACTAGAGCCAAGCAATAAAAGTTCCAAAGAGATAGCTTTAGGTTTTATGTAAAGCATATTTACTAATAATCTTTATTCAAATGTAGACTCCCTCTCACTATATGTTTTGAAGATTTTGAATATATCCCTATAACATATAATGTAGAGGGAATACTTCTTTGGATATGATTTGGATTAGATGATCATGCTGAAATTCTGTGATTCTTATTAAAAAAAATCCATCAAATAATCAATTTTTAAATAAAAACAACCTAGCTGGCTCTGCTTTAATTACTTCAAATTCAAACCCTTCAAAAAAATAATTTGACTTAAAGAGATATCAAATGCCTTCAAATAGGATCATATTCAGTAGGTATTATGACAAATCCATATGCACTTTTAAATATAGTTAGTCAGTTCTTTATTATTTTGTTTCTTGCATCCTCCTTCCTATTATGTCCATACGGTGAAGAAAGAGATGGCCCAGTTCACCCACAATGCTAGTACCCTCAACTGAACCATCTGGAGTGAAACTTACTTCCTCTTCTCTCTCTCTTTTTTTTTTCTCTCCAAGAAATGGGCCTAGGTAAGTTTGTGTTTATTCTGTGTCTCTGTCCTCAGTTTGAGGAGAGTGATCCATACAGAACCCATCAAATCCAAGAATTTTAGTGATGGAAAACTTGGAGGAAGTAGAATGACAGACAGGATGCTGCAACCAACAAGTCTGGCAGAAAAGTCCTGAGAAGCAAAGATGCCTTAAACTTTAACTCAAAGGGTCTTTTGGCCTTGGAACAAGAACTGTGCTCGAGAGGACTAGGATAAGAGATGAAATCTAATTCCTTTTTTTCCTTCCCTTGAGACTAAGGTCATATTGAGGGGAGAAGGTGGAGATTATGCCCCCTACCTGTTGGAGGAATAAATTTGTACATATGTGATTATATCTTAGAAATAAATATTTCTTTGTAAAAGCTAAAACAAAATGTAGCTGGCCAAAGTATTTTGCTTAAATAATAATTACTGTTACTCACTCCTTTTCCATGACACTTTTCAGTGGCATTACAACTTCCTTCCATCAAAAAACGAGACTCTATGCAAGAAAATTTTGAACAAGCCTAAAAGAAAAAAAAAATCAGTGGTAAAGATCTATATAGGCATATGCAACATAAAACTGGTCTAAACCATTATTATTTCATAGTAACACCATTAGGACAAAGCCTTTATCTCAGTAAAATCTACAACTCCAGCATATTAAGACTCTCCACCTAGATGTCTCTGCCTCCCCACTCACAAATCAGGCAGCTCTTACTACCTGTTCTCTCACTCTACCTTATCAGGTTGATACCCCCTGATATCTCTAGATCTTTTTTCCTACAAGCTATTATGGAACACTGAGTTAACAAGTTGAATTGAAGAATGAATAGAATATTTTAAAGGAATTATAATACATGCCACATAACATAGTCTGAAGTTGGCTAAAGAATTAAATATTCATTAAAGTCTGAGGTTTAGCAAAGAGAATGGCAAGCAATTATCAAAATCTATGGGTGAGCCTATACTTTATAGCCATGTAATAGTAACTTTGGCTCCAAATCCCACCAAATAAATACAAGCTATAGATATTTCCTGGTTGTCACCAGCATTTTGTATATGGCAAATAGTTACATCCAAGCAATAAATAGAACGTTGCTAGACACAACAGAGCATATTAAATGATATGGGCAACTTAATATGGACTCTAAGCTCAATATAATGTGATAGTCAATAATGTGATCTTAGCTTACAACAATGGAAGTGAAATATCCATAATGAAGGAGGTCATTGAACTATTAATCCGTATTTGGACTATTGTGTTAGTTCTAAAGATTATATTTTGGGGCTAGAATTGAAAAGCTGGAAGAAGTCTGGAAGAGAGTGTGTAGAATGGTTAGGAAACTCAAAACCATGCCATATAAGGATCAATGAATAGATCTTTAGTGGAGAAAATTTAGGAGAGACTATAATGATCAGTCTCAAATATTTGAAGATTATATGGTATTAGAGCTACCTTTTTTATTCTCAGTTCCAGAAGACAGAATTAAAACCAATGACTTAGAAAGTTTCAGTGAAGCATATTTCAATTCAATATAAGGGATGATTTCCTAATAATTCAAATTTGTCTAAAATGAAAATAAGTGCCTTATGAATTCTCCAAGTATCAGAGATCTGTAAATAGACAAAATGGCTATTTGTCAAAAATATTATAGTTTTTCATGTTTTAGGTAAAAGATGAACTAGATGCCCTTAAAGATAGGCCCTAAAAGGTCACACTTAAAATACTGATAAAATGTCACAACTTCCCAGTGAAGACCAGATACCCTTGGGAGGGTAGAGGTATTTCTAGCTTAGAATTTTATCCTCCTTAATGGGACTCCTTCTAATTTGTGGCTGAATGAATGGAAAGCATTTATTAAGTTTATTATGTGTCAAAAACTGGGGATATAAATACAAAACCAAGAAAAACATGTATCTGGGAGTGGTAACCAGATAAGGGAATTTCAATCTAGGAAATGACCTTGGTCAACTTCTTCAAGTCTCAGCCTATGTGCAAAATGAAGGAGTTGGACTAGATAGCCTTCTAAATCCATGAACTTTAGTAAAAGGGAGTAGGTTGATTCAAAGAGGAGTCAATTTACATGTATTTCTAGAAGCAACTATAATATTGTCTGGTCACTGTGACTAAAGCCAGAAGTGGAATAGGGGAGAGATCTCCATGAAGTGTCAGGGCAGATGGCAAAGTGGACAGAGTGGAGAATTGGATGGATTGTGAAGCATGATCAATTACTGGTTAGAGAGAGAGATGAGTTTGTAATCATTTAGCAGTCAAGACAGTTCGGCCCTAGCAGTCCCAAAACTGACTGAATCAATTCTCCCAGAACCTGAGAACATGTTCTCTGGGGGTCTGATATGGACCAAGTGCATTTTGACATCCAAGAATTTACTTTTGACAAATTAAACTGTTTCCCCCCACAATTTGGCACATAATCAATATGTCTAAAAATTAGAAGAATCTGGTCTAATCATATGTGTTGGGAATAGGTGAAAATGTCTAATAAATATATTATCACATCCAGCTGAACATGTCCTAAAAAATGGGAGTTTCTGAACTACTAGAAAGTGGAAGGCTCGCCAAAATTTTTGAAATGCATGACTATACCCAAAATTTCTATAATATGTTTGGAAGGTTTCCAATTATATTTCCCATTCCTACATAAATATTTAACTGACTGTATGCCCTCTCTACACCAAAGGTATCATTTGCTATATTTGGAAGCCTAATCTAATTGTCCCAAGTCTAAGAATAGAAGGTATTATTGAGCACTACGGTAACTATACTGAGTGCCTGGACAATATAAAACAGATATAATTCTTATTGCCAGCCAAGTATAAAACTGATTCAAGTTTATAAAAATACTACAATAAGGCCAATGCAAGAATATTGGTTCTAGTTCTATAACTCTGAATATTCCCTAACTCCTGGCATTCCCTTAGGAATTGCAGAAAGATGAAAGATGAAGGGGAGAAGCTGTTGATCAAATGGAGAAGTTCTAAGTAGGCTTAAACATAGCAGGAGTCAAAGATGATCTGCTATCAATTCTATAAAAGACAGATATTATGCAAAGTTAATCATCAGTGTTCTCAAAGTAGCACCAGAAAGAAGGAAAATCTGAAGACATCCAATGCAAGGGTTTCCTAGTCATCTCCTAATAAGCTCAGAGGCTACTGACCTGCCCCAGAGGGAAGACCCACCAACAGTCTCTATTAACACAATTATATCTCATAGGTACACTAATAATTTTTTTAATTTTTAAAAATTATAACAAATTTACACATAAGTTTTCTGAAGTTATATAATCCAAATTGTTCCCCTCCTTTCTTCTCTCCCTCTCCTGGAGCTGACAAGTAATTCAATCTGGGTTATACATATGTTATCATGCAAAATATATTTCCATATCATTCATTTTTATAAGTGAATAATCTTATAGAACCAATACCCAAAATATATACCCAAATATACAGGTGATAAATAACATGCTTTAATCTGAGTTTCTACTCCAACTGTTCTTTTTCTGGAGGTAGATAGCATTTCTTTTTAATGAATTCTCAGAATTATTCTAGATCATGGTATTACTATTAGTAGCAAAATCTATGGCATTTGATCATTCCACAATATTGCTGTTACTGTGTACAATGTGTTCCTGGTTCTGCTTATTTCACTCTGAATCAGTCCAGGTAGGTCTTTCTGAAATCATCCTTTTTAGCATTTCTTACACCACAAGGTTTTCCATTATCATCATATTTCATGATTTGTTCAGCCATTCCCCAATTGAGAAACATCTCAATTTCCAATTCTTTGCCGCCACAAAAAGAGCAACTATAAATATTGTACAAATAGGTCCTTTCCCAATTTTTTTAATCTCTTTAGGATACAGACCTAGTTGTGATACTGCTGTGATATGCATTATTTTATAGCCCTTTGGGCATAATTCCAAATGGTCCTCTAGAATGGTTGTATCAGTTCACAACTCCACTAGCAATGCATTAGTGTCCTAATTCTGCCACATCCCCTCCAACATTTATCATTTTCCTTTACCATCATATTGGTCAATCTGATAGATGCGAGGTGTCATCTCAGAGTTGTTTTAATTTGTGTTTCTCTAAGTCAAGAGCGATTTAGAACATTTTATACGATTATATGATATTTGCAAATCACCTATTCATACCCTTTGATCATTTATCAACTGGGGTAAGACCTGGATTCTTTTTTAAAATGTATTTATTTATTTTATTAATTTAAAATATTCTTCCATGGTTACATGATTTATGTTCTTTTCCTCCCTTCTTCCCCTCCCCTCCATAGTTGATGGATATTCCACTGGGTTTTACTTCTGTCTTTGATCAAGGCCTGTTTCCATATTATTAATATTTGCACTAGGATGATCCTTTAGAGTCTATATCACCAATGATATCCCCATCAGACCATGTGATCAAGCAAATATTTTTCTTCTGTGTTTCTACTCTCACAGTTCTTGATGTGGATAGTGTTCTTTTTCATAAGTCCCTCAGAATTGTTCTGGATCACTGCATTGTTGCTAGTAGAGAAGTAAGACTTGGATTCTTATAAATTTGACTTACTTCTTTATTTATTTGAGAAATGAGATCTTTATCAGAGAAATTTGTCATAAATTTTTTCCCAGTTTGAGATTTCCCTTCTAATTTTGGTCGCATTGGTTTTACTTGTAGAAAGCCTTTTAAATTCAATACAATCAAAATTGTTCATTTTAAATCTTGTAATATTCTCTGTCTCTTGTTTGGTCATGAATTCTTCCCTTCTCTACAGACCTGCCAGGTAAACTATTCTATTTTCCCCTAATTTACTTATAATATCACTCTTTACATTTAAATCATATATCCATTTTGATCTTATCTTGGTATGGGCGTGAGTTATCACTCTAAACTTAATTTTCTCCATACATGTTTCCAATTTTCCTAGCAATCTATTGTCAAATAGTGAGTTCTTATCCCAAAAAATCTTGGATCACTGGGTTTACCAAACACTAGACTGCTGAGATAATTTACTCCTAATCTATTACATTGATCCACCCTTCTATCTCTTAGCCAATACCAGATTGTTTTTTATGATGTACTGTGTACAGTTTAAGATCTGATACTGCTAGGTCAGCATCCTTCACATTTTTTTTCATTAATTTCTTTGATATTCTTGATCTTCTGTTCTTCCAGATGAATTTTCTCATCATTTATTAATATTTACTCTTGCTGGTACAGGGGAAGATCCATTACTTCCAGAAGCCTCTGAATATATGAAGACCTTGCACTTGGGATACTTAGCTGCTAAAGGAATTTAAGGTCAGTTGCTAGAAAGAGGTTTTAACAAGCCACAAGAAGTGAGAATTACAAGGGAGGTTATTCTGCCAGAGGTCCTACTCCCATGGGATGTTATTTTCTTCTACCTAACCTTTGACTTTCTTGGTAGGGTAGATCCCTGAGAACTAGCTAGGCTGGTGACAGTACCAACACAGGCCCTGTACGATGGTGGCACCCTGCTAGACCAATTCAGGAAGAATTTATGAGAGTTGAGGTTCACTGGTCCAATCGTATGGCTTATTACATCAATATCTTGGTTTAGGGCATAGAAAGCACTGGAATATTCATTACAGATTCTCTGCCTTGACAGTACCATTTCATATGCCATATGGTATTGACGGTCTGAACAAGCTTATCAAAACTTACAACTCACAGAATAATTCTCTAAATATCTCCACTGACAGGACATCTTTTGCCAAAGAGATCATGACCCAGTGGGACATAAAATAAGAAGAGTCTAATCTTCATTCAATCCAGGGGAAAATCTCTAAGATGAAAATCCAGATACAACCTGGCATAAAGCAAGGACACTCAACAGGTTTTAGGATGTTCCACAGCATTCTCTACATTTTAGAAGGATATGTGAGTTTCTCCTTTGTAAAGAAAACTCTCCCCTGATTGTGAAAATGCAATTAATTAACTCTCCCCAATTGTGAGAATTAAATTAACTTCCCTGGAAACTTTTATATCTAATCACCAAAAGTATAAACATCCCACTTAATCCTAAGCAAAGCTCCAACTGTGATTGACAGATGTAAAATTAGGGGAAGGCACAGGAAGTGATGCAAAAGAAAGTGTCTTTAAAAGGGAGTTACAACTTCCTAAGTGTAGTTCTACTTGAAGTTCAACTTGGGAGTTCAACTTCTGTGAAAGAGAGTTCTTCATTCTTTGGAGTGGAGAGTGAAGAAGTATCTACTGACTGGACCTGAGACCCTGTTCCTGGTGAGACTGTCCTTGAATCTCTTCCATTGAACTGACACGTGGTGAGTGAAAAATCTGCTCCTTTCCTGGATTTTTTGAAGAGACTAGCCTCAGAAGAGACCTACCTCTTGAGAGAGACTTCCTCAAGTCCTCAAGGCTACTCTGGCTAAGGACTAACTCTCCCTGCCTGGATTGAGCCAGAGGCTGGGAGTAAATTACTTAGTGCTTAGGCTAGATATCTTACCCTATCCTCTCTCTGATTTTCTTACTACACTCTCTATATTTTGTAAATAAATCTCTTTGGAATAAATTAAATTCCTGGTGACCCTATTCTTAAATAATCCAGTCCATCTTTTTTATAAAATAACCTCTCCCCCCCCCTTACACCTTGAGCATCACTAAGATTTTGCAGTCACGTTCTCCTCTCTATGGTAGTATTTGTAGAACAGAATCTCATTTCTACAGCCTAGCTGATGAGGATGCTACCCTAGATTTGGAATAGAAGGTTGGTGTTTCTAACACTGGCTCTATTGTCTACTACCTACTAAGTAAATAGTAGTCCTAAGCAAGTGACTTCACTTTATGGAACTCAGATTAAAATGAAAGAACTAGATTTCTGAAGTTCAATCTAACTCTTAGGTTGATGATTCTAAGATCCTGTAATAACTGAAGGGGACTTATGACAAACTCAAGTTAGGTATAGCTTTTCCATACTAGAGGCAGGTAGGGGAGAAGGGTGCAAGAATTAGATTGAAAACTTCAATACTAAGCAAAAGTAGGAGATAATCTGGATTCTAAGTGCTCTGAAGGAAATTATATGTGAGGGAAAGAGTTAAAGGATGATATAGATAAAAGTTAAGCATAACCTGTAAATAACAAGTCAAAATTTTCGGACCAATTAAGTGGATCAGAGGGAGAGGGGTTGATTTGTAGATAGGATCATATAGACTTGAGTTAACATGGGAATCAGGCACAGTGAGCTGAGTAATGACAGATTTTGCTTTATTCTGAGATCTGTTGCTGAGGATTTCATTCTTAAAGGTATACCCGGCTAGAAGCACATAAACATTGAGATCTAAAAGACAACTGCATAACATAATATATTTCCTAATTATACATAGCATAAAAAGAATGGTAATCAAATAAGATAATTTTTAAAATTGAATAATGTTTATGACTATTTAGTTACCATGTTAGGACCACATGGAGTACCATCATTCACAAATGTAAAATCTCTTTGTCCTGGTCGTATTGGAATAGTATGTGCAATGGATACACATACATCATCATAAACACGTGCATAAATCACAGATATATCTCTTTGGAAGAACAATGATTTCTTTGGCCATGTACAAACTAATTTTCCACACAAGAGATCCCTGAAAACAAAAGTCAGAGAAAATTGTTAAACATTTCAATCATTTTACTTCCAGATTTGTAGCACCATGTCTAGCACATTATAGATACTGAACAAATACTGCTTGACCTGATGATATTTAGTATTTATTGACCCATATTCAGTTCCAAATATGCTTTTGATAAAACATTGTTCAATTTAAAACACGATATCAAAGAAAAAGAAAAATCAACATGATTCAAGCCAAATATAGCATATCAACTTATATAAATATATCAGACTTACCTGCCTATATGTTTAAAATTCTTTGACAATAAATAAGGTCTTCATTATTCAATTAAAATTAGAATTTCTCATAGGACTACAAAACTGAAGATGGGAAGGATTTAAAAAGTCATCTAGTCCAACCTCCTTATTTTCACAGAATCACAGACCATGAAAGCTGGAAAGAACTTCAGCAGCCATTTTAGTCAATGGATACACAAAAAAAGATCCCTTCTATAACCTACAAATGAAGTAGTCAATCAGCCTTTGCTGAAGAACTACAAGGAAGAAGAACTCCCTACTTCTCAAGAAAGTCTATTCCACTTTGGGGCAGCAATAATTGCTATAAAGTTTTTCCTAACATCATGCCTGGATAAACCTCTTTGTGAATTTCAGCCCTTGTTCCTGTTCCTTCCCTCTGAAGTCCAATAGAACAAATCTAACCCCTCTTCCAGGTGACTAATATTTGAATATCTGAAGACACCTTTCAGGTCCTCTTAGTCTTCCCCTGGCTCAACATTATCACTTCCTCTTATAACCTTATATGGCCACTTATCAATGAGGATACCAAAACCCAGAGAGGAATTTCCAAGACAATAGCATTAAGTGGAACCTGATATGAATCCAAGACCCCTAACATCATCTTTCATTGTATCCTATTGCCTTTTAAAAAACTTACTCAAATGGACAGGCTTTAAATGAATCTCTATTAACACCACAGTTTCCAAATCTATCACTTCTGCCATTCATTTCTTCAAAACATGCAAAAGAACCACCTCTGGAACCTAGAAACATAAACAGGTTAAAGCAAATTATAATTCTGAAACCAACTTAAATAACAGACATCATAGATCCATAGAGGCTTTAGAGATCATTGAGTCCCAACATAATTTTATAAACGAGGAAATTGAAGCCTTAGGAGATGAATTAACTTATTCATAGTTGCACATTTAGTAAAGTAGAAAAAGTAAAACTACAACATAGGTCACTCCTGATCCAATGATTTTTAAGAGTACAAAAAAAGCTAATTAATCAATAAGCATTTATTAAGCACCTACTATGTACATGACACAATGCTAGCCCCTATGGATTCAAAGATTGAAAAGGAAACAGAACCTATCTTCAAAGAACTTACCTTCTATGAAGGAAAACAATATGTACAAAGATAAGCAAAAGATAAAACATATATAAATTATATATAGGATAATATAGGAGGTCAAGGGAAAAGGATATGGAAAAGTCTAAATTTTGAAGACAACTAGGGATCTTAAGGGGCAGAGGTGAGGAAGGATACATTCTAGGTTTAGAGGATAGACCATGCAAAGGTATAGGAGAAGAAGAACTGTGTGGGAGAACCAAAAAGTAGCCTAGTTTACCAGGAATATAGAGTATGTAATGAATAAAGAGTGGAAAGGTAGACTGTATGATTGGTAGTAAGAATACAGTCAGAGGCAAGAGTCTGTGTCTGTAGCCAGATTAAGAACATAGTCCCAGGGCAATACCCGAGTTATATTTTCAAATATAGGATAATTTTAAGTGTATTATCATAAGGAAACATAAATTTCTATGTTAATTCTAATTTTATACTGTACTTTGCATCAAACCTGTTCATGCAAGAAGTGACAGGGACTATAAGGTCATCCAAAGGTCATGGGGACCAGAAAATCTGGAAATGGTCTCCAAGACCTCTGGGACAACTTTTGCAGGGGGCTTGGGGAGAGACACAAAATCTATCATAGATGAAAACGCACAAAGACAATCGTCTTCCTCGGTTACCGAGAGACTACTACTACTACTATGTGTGTGTTTTATAATTAAGGGTCACAGATTCAGCTGGAGAATATGTAGACCTCTAGCCCCATGATTTCTCTGTCGCAATAAAGCCAAAATTTTACAAAGAAGAGTCTTACAACATCTAATTTTTATACAATCTATCTTATCACATGTCTTAATAGTTCTCCCCCAAGTTACCAATAATCTCTTAGTTGCTAAATTTGAATCTTTTTTTAAGATTTTAAGTAATTAATTACATTTTAATTTAATTTAAAAATTTTTTTAATTTTAATTTTATTTTTTAATTTAATTTATTTATATTTTTTATTTCTTTTATAATTTAATTTTAAATTTTTAAATTTAAAAAAAAATTTTAATTAATTAATTAAATTTTAAATCTTTTCTCAGTTTTTATCCTTCTTGACCTATGAGTGAGCCCTATTCTTCTGGGTGGTCTCACCTCTCTAGGTGTTTGTGATATGAATATCCTCATTCTTCTCCTACCTAGCTGATCTTTCCCTTTTCAGTTTCCAAGTTCAACATCCATATCAAATCCTTTAATTTTGTTTTTCTCAAGGTTCTGTCTTGAGTCCTTTTCTCTCCTCTCTCCTACACTCTCTCTTAATGATATCATCTTTATGGCAATGACTCACAGGCCTACTGCTATGTATAAGACCAATCTCTCTCTTGAGCTTCAGTTCCTTATTACCTATGTCCCCTGAAACACATCCAAAATTGAATTAATTTGGTTCTCTGTACCAAAATTCATCTATCTTCCAAACTTCTCTATTTCTGCTGAAGAACTACAATTTTCCAGGACCCAGGTTTATAACTTAACTCCTAACTCCTTCTCATCCTACATATCCAATCAGTTGTCAAATTTTACCATTTTTGACTATCCAGAACCTCTTTAGTCTAAAACTTTCTCTCTATTTATACAGCTACCACTTTAGTTTCAGTTCTCATCACCAATTGCCTAAATTATTGCAATAAGCCTTGTAAATGGTCTCCTTGCCTCGAGACTCTCCCCAATCCAATCCACCCATATCTGATACCAAAAGTGATTTTCCTTATGCATACATTTGGCCATGTCCCTCATCTACACAATCAATTCCTACAGATCACTATTGTAAGATCAATTTCAGCCCTCTGTAATCCAACCAAACTTGTCTTCTCTCTATTCTGTACATCAACTGGTCCATCTTCTACTTCCATACCTTTGCAATGTCCGTCTCCTATGCCTAAAATGCACTCTCTCCTGACTATCTCACAGAATCCTTCTCTTCTTTCAAGATGGATTTCAAGCACTACCATCTATATCAAAGGTTTCAAACTCATAATTGACATCAGCAGCTCACAAAACTCCCAGGGGCATGAGAATCAGATTAAAATACTATTGTAAAATGTTTAGCAAAATCAACAAAAATACATAACATTAATTTGCAACTTCCTAAACCTATAGTATGCAGCCCATAAGGATTCATTCATATTTGAGTTTTGACATGATCATATTAATGCTTTCTTTTTTTAATTGATCCTTTTTACAGTTAATTGATTTAGTCCTGTCAATACCTAATGCTAGATACAAAAACAAACAAACAAAAAAAAAAAACTAGCCATTCTCCAATTAACAAATGGTCAAGGGACATGAATTGGCAGTTTTCAGATAAATAAATCAAAACTACCAATAAGCACATGAAAAAGTGTTCTAAATACCTCCTTATTAGAGAAATGATAGTCAAAACAACACTGAGGTACCACCTCACACATAGCAAATTGGCCAATATGACAGCAAAGGAAAATAATGAATGTTGGAGGAATTGTGGCAAACTTGGGACACTAATGCATTGCTGGTGGAGTTGTGAACTGATCCAACCATTCTGGAAAGCAATTTGGAACTATGCACAAAGGGCTTTAAAAGAATGCATACCCTTTGATCCAGACCACTATTAGGTTTGTTCCGTGAAGAGATAATAATGAAAAATGTTTGTACAAAAATATTCACAGCTACACTCTTTGTAGTGGCAAAAAAATGGTAAATCCTCGATTGGAGAATGGCTGAACAAATTGTGGTATCTGATGGTGATGGAATACTATTGTGCTTTAAGGAGTGATGAACTGGAGGATTTCTATATGAACTCAAAGAACCTCCAGGAACTGACGCAGAGTGAAATAAGTAGAACCAACAGAACATTTTACACAGAAAGTGAAACATTATGGAACAATACAATGTAATGGACTTTGCTAATACAAAACAATTCCAAGGAACTTATGAGAAAGTATGCTATCCATATCAAGAGAAAGAACTATGGGAGCAGAAACACAGAAGAAAAACAAATCACTTATTATTTGTTTATATGTATATGTGATTTGGGGTTTTGGTTTTAAAAGGCTGTTTTATTGCAAAAATGAATAATATGGAAATAGGTAAAAGTGACAACATTTATATAACCCAGTGGAAGTGCTTATTGGATCCAGGAGGGGGCAGGGAAGAGGGGAGAGAAAGAAAACAAAATATATAAATATGGAAAAATATTTAAAAAATAAAAAAATACCTAATGCTAGACCAGAGTATTTGGTATGTATATAATGGTATAAAGTACTATACCAGGGTATTTGGTGTGTATATTATATATAATATGTTTTATACCATCTTTATACCATATCAAACTATCTTTATACCATCAAGCTAGGTTTGTACCCTAAAGAGATAATCCTTCAAGGATGTCTGGTTTATTATCTAAAGAAATCTGGTCCACCATCTCTAACTTTGCAGGTAGACTCAAACAATAAACATTTCTTAGTCACGAGAAGGAAGGAGAGGTTTATTGTTAGCCCTTTATTCTTCCAACCAATCATATTTTCTTCCAACTGTAAGCTATGTAAACAATCATGATGTTCTCAATCCCATGATGTCATAATCCCATAACCAATTGTATTCTTTTTCCTCAAATTCAGATTCTTTGTTTTGTAATCTCCAAAAACCATAAAAAGGAAGCTGTTTCTATTCGAGGACTTCAGCTAAACTGAGGCAGCCATAGACCTCTTCTGTTAACAAGTAGCACCCTATTAATAAAATGTTGTTTTGCTCAGAGAAAACATGCCCAGTCTACCTTTGTTGAATTTCACTTGCAACACCTCCCACCAGGAAAATAATTGTTTCATTAAGTGTACCTGTATCCTCAGAGCCTAGTATAATTTCTAGCTTATACTAGGTTCCTAATAAATTTTTGTTAATTAATGTATGGTTATAGATATAATAAATAGTGAAGCTTTCCAAATCATTCTAAACACATGCCTATTTTTCTCAACTTTGTATGCATTTATAAAGGGTTAAACCCCACATGCCCTAGTTGTACAAGAAGAAAGAACTAACTAGCAGTCAATCAACCAACAAATATTTTTAATCACATTACTTCCCATTTCTGGGCCTCAGGTTATTCCTTTATAAAATATTGGGGTTAAACTAGATGAATTCTAAAATATCAAAAATTCAACCAGCTTATTTCTAATAAATATCTGTAAAATTTAAATGAACTGAAGACTTCTAGAACTAGAACTAGAACTAGAGCTAGAAGAAATCTTCTAGCTCTAACATTCTGTGAATATATTTTAGAGAGCATTTATTATGCTTCTCATTCTAAACCAGAAGTACAACAGTACTTTTAGTAATAAGTACAATAAAGGGGTAACTGCTAATATACCACAGTGAAGATAGGAAGGAAGAGTGATGAATAAAGCCAAAGATAAATATTCTAAGATAATTAGTAAAAGTTGTCAGATCTCTAACACACAATTGTCATGAGGAAAACACTGTAAACCACAAAGTATTAAACAAATATTAGTTATTAGAGGTAAGATCAGGATAAATTGAGCAGCCCTGAATTTAAAGAGACAAAGGAATAGGTAAAGGGCAATGGTAAGTAAAGGTAAAAAGGTAGAAAGGAGTAGAAACATTGCTACTCCTTTGGGGCAATGATGAGGATTTACATGCATAAGAGTTTCCCAGCTTTTTTGCCTCTAGTAGACAATAAAGTCATAAGAGTTTATTCATAGTTAGGTGGTGTAGTGAATAGCATGTCAGCCCTGAGGTCAGGAAGACACATATCTTCCCAAGTTGAATAAGACATTTACTAGCTGTGTGATGCTGGGAAAGTCACGTAATCCTGGATGCCCCAATTCCTCATCTATAAAATGATCTGGAGAAGGTGATGGCAAACCACTCTAGCATCTCTGCCAAGAAAACTCCAAATGGTGTTACAAAGAGTTGGACATGACTGAAACTACTAAACAACAAAAGGCAAGTCACATCCATTTTCGCTACTGGATGTTTCCAAGTCACTGAAGTGTGGAATTCAGATGACCACTCAGATTCTCTGTTCCCTAACAGTGGCCCTATCTTAAGTTTTTCTGCCTAGAAACCATGTTTTGGCCCACTATTTCAGACAAGCACTACAATTTCCTCACTTTTCTTAATTATTAATCTCACCATCTCTGCCACTCAGACCAGAAATCATGCCCTCGAGGCTTGAAAACTTCTAGCTCCCAAATTTCCCTTGTTTGTGCCAGCTGACTTGATTGATCTGCTTAGAGCTACTACATTAAATAGGGCACAGTCATGGCCCACTTTATTCTCTCCCCCTTGCCATCTTTTCAACAGCTGATTTCAAACCAAAAATCATACCACAGAGGTTTTGACCTAATATGTGTGGAATTTTTGCTTTGGTGCCTGCTCTCCTCCTGTGACTCTCTCATCTTGACCTACTGTTCCTGGTAGGCTTTAGCCATGTTTCACTTCATTCTCTATATCCTAGATAGCCACTTTGTTGCTAAACATACCCCCTCCCAACCCTCTCACCCAAGCCCCAAGACTCCAATTGAGGAGCCATGGTCAAATCAACTCTTTCCTTATTACTGACAGGAGTTTTATCAATTTTCTCCCCCAAGTCTTCACCCATCATTACTAAAAGAGAATTTAAAATTGTGAATCAAATCGTGCCCTTCTTTGGTTACCCTTCCCCTATGTGTGGACAGGTAGGTGAAATAGTGGATAGAGTACCAGGCCTGGAGTCAGGAGGACCTGCATTCAAATATGACCTCGGATGCCTACTAGCCATTGTGACTCTGGACAAGTCACTTAACTATGGTAGCCTCAGTTTCCTTATTTGTAAAACAAAAAGGAAAATTTGTAAAATAGAGAAGGAAAAGGCAAACTAGTATCTTTGCCATGAAAACCCCAAATGGAGTCATGAAGAGTTGGACACAAATACAACAAACAATCCCTAAGTGTACTGTTTTCCCTTGTAAGAATGTAAGCTCCTTGATGGCAGGGACTCTGATTTTGTATTTGTAACCCCAAGGCTTAGCCCAGTGCTTGGCACATAGTACTTAATACAAGTATTTTCAGTCAACCAATCTACTACTAAATTCTAATTTTCTTTAAAAGAAGGTTTAAATCAATCCTTTTTAAAAATATTTAAATAGTGCTGAATAAGGCTTCAGAAGAATTTGAATTTAGTAGAAAACTATATTACCTGATCCAAATATAGCTTTACACTGGTCGTTTATGTCAGCACATATTCCATTAACACAAAAGGCAGTATTCTTATGGCACTTTTCACCATTCCGTACAAAAGTATCAGGTACACATTCGTGAGATGTTCCATTGCAAAAATCATTAAAATCACATTCTTCATTTACTTTAGGCCTACATATTTTACCTCTCTTCTGAAACTAACAGAAAAAGGAAAACAAGAAATATGGCATTGTCGAAGCGACACTTGTTAAAAAATATCTTTTAACTATCATCGAAGTGAAACTAATATAATCATATTAATTTTTTGTCAAGTTTGTGATGAAACCAGATAATCTTTTATTTCATTTTTTTTCTATTTGATATTCTGAGGGAACTTGTTACTTCAAAAATCTGTAATTAAACCACATCTCTAAAGAAACAAAGTACATTGCAATACAAAGACATTAGACAACAAGGTTCTGGCCTTTGGTACTGTCCATGAGCATTCCCTTCTCTGATCCTCTTTTTTTAAGATTTCCTGGCACTATTTTCTCCCATTTCTTCTATTTATGTGAATACTTTTCAGTCTCTTTTGCTGGATCTTCATTCAAATCATAGACTAACCCCAGATATCTCACAATACACTATTTAGGATCCCCTTCTCTTCTCTTCTCCTTCTATATTATTTCACTAGATGATCTGATCAGTTCCCATGGATTAATTTTAATCTCTTTGCTGATGTTTCTCAGATCTACTTGTCCAACCCTAAACTCTGCCTCTTGGATATCTTAAATTGATTGTCACATTTAAATATTAAAATTTCCCCAAAACCTTCCTCTCTTCCAAAGTTCCCTATCAGTGTTAAAAGTACCACCATTCTTTTAATCACCTAGACTAACAATCTAGATATCATTGACACCTCACTCTTTACCCCAACCCTTTTCTTAGTACCTTTTTAAGTGCTTTTTAAAGTACCTTTATTACCTGAACCTTACTACTCTTAGTTTTCTTATATCTTTCTTCCCCCAGCTTCCCCATCCACTTACAGTACATAGAGCACTGGACCTGGAGGCAGGCAGGAAGACCTGAGTTCAGACCTGGCCTCTGACATTTACTAGCTATTTGACTCTGGGCAAGTCACTTAACCCTGCATGCCTCAGTTCCTTATCTGTAAAATGAGTTGGAGAAGGAAATGGCAAATCACTCCAGTATCTATTAAATTGGAGTCCCAAAAAGTCAGACATGACTAAAATGACTGAACCACAAAAATATTATGGCTGCCAGACATTTTCACTGGATGTTCCCCAGTCCTGGAATTTTCTCTCTCCTCATCTTTGCTTCCTGTCTTCCCTGATTTTCTTCAAAATTCTATCTTCTGCAAGAATTCTTTCCTAATCCTTCATAATTTTAATGCCTTCCCCCTGAATTATCTCAATTTTATCCTGTATATATCTTGTTTATACATTGTTGTTTCCATGCTGTCTTCTCCATTAAACTGTGAGCTTCTTGAGAGAAGGAATTGGTTTTGTTGTTTTCTCTTTTTATGAGTTTTGTTTTTTACTTTTAATGCATTTTCAGTGCTTAGCATAGTACCTAGAACATAATAGGCAATTAATAAATGCTTGTTGATTTGACTTGAAACTATGAGTATGATTTTTGTTAGTGTTATACTGGCAGTGGGAATATTCCAATAATTAGAGAAAAGAATCATCTGTATACATGGTGCTTAGGCACATATAAATTCACAAAAATTATTTTTGATCAATTTTCACTTAAGTAATTTCTATTCATACTCTAGAATGAACTGGAAAGCATTTATTAAATACCTACTATATGATAAGTCCTGAGGATACAAATGCCAAGGTGAAATTAGTCCCTATCCTAAAGGAGCTTACATTCTAATAGAGGAAATATCACCACATAGAGGGGAAAGAGGCCAACAAGAAAGTTACAGGGATAGTGAATGAAACTATAGTGGATTAGATTGGTGTCCAGATGCAACAACTGATATGATTTAATTATAGATGAAGAACCAGAAAACTAGGTTGGGAGAATTCTACCTTTTGTATCATGAGCTATCCAAATTTCTATTTTTATCACCAAGTAATTTAGTACCATACCTACTGGACAATTGGGAAACATAGTCTGAGAGAAAAAAGATTCTAGAGCATCTTTTTGAGCTCCAACACTAAGAGGCTAGGTAGGCAACCTGAAGATAGAGAATATGTTCTCTGGGCAATACAACTGCCATCAGCTATGAGGGAAACTATAAAGGTATAGACTATACAGATAGTAGTAAAAGGACCAGAAAAAACCTGTAGGAACTAGAATTATTTCAAGAGCTACCAGAGGTATATGCTATAAAAGAAGCTATGATGCATATCATAGGAGAGCCTTTAAGATAAGCTTTGAGTTTTTGTTGTTAAAGCTCTACCTTGGGTAGTATTGTAAGTGACTGAAACTACACATGTTTCTAGAAAAATTGCTTAGTAGTGAGTACTGTCCTATTATATACTATGGATTCTGTTTGTTCCCCTTAGTTTCTAAATAAACCTAAAAATATTTTGGGTCTGGTATGCCTATGTGCTTGTAAAAGATTACATTCTAGAAATGTGAAAGATCCTAAAGTTATATTATCTTGAAGCAATGACTCAGAGAACTTAGAAGTACCCTAATAGGTACCTGGAAATTTTCTGTTGGGAAAGAATCTTTGGCAAAAGGATTTAATAATAAAATATGAACTATCACCTCAAGAATAGCATTTAACTATGAACATCTTCAAGACTCAGAGGATTTGAAATAATTCATCAACAAAAATCAATTGCCTAAAAGTAAAGTAGAGGGATGCATCTCAAGATAGGAAAAGTGAGTGCAAGTTGAATAGTTCAGGTATCACTACTTCAGCAAGGGCCAAACAATAAGTACCAATGAGACAATAATAAAAAAAAATTAGAATACTCAGCTGCTAAAGTGATCCCCTGAGGTTTCCTCTTCTCTCCAACTCAGTTCACATCTTACAGATGTTTTCAGCCACTCTCCTCCTTTGCCCCATCTCACACAAGGAGGTGACTCTTCACTTTGACAAGGAAAATACTTCTGCTTGCACAAGTGATCCCATTCCTATCTCATTTTTCCCAAAAGATTGCTTCCACTATAGCCCCTATTTTCTCACTTATTTTCAGTCTCTCCTATCTAGCAGCTGCTTTCTTTCTACAAACATGCCCACATCTCTCCTATTCCCAGAAAACCTTTGTTTTGTCCATCCATCTATGCTAAGTGTAGTGCTGTCTCGTTCATTTTGTGACTGATTTCCTTGAGAAAGCCATCTATTATAATGAGTTTCTTTCCTTTCATTCTTGAGTGATCCTTCTCATTTTCCATTGTTGGATCATCATCGCATTCACTCCCATTAACCATGAAAGTCCTATATCACTTCACTTGATTATCATCTCAGCTCCCAGGGGTTTAATTATCGTCTCAATGTTGATGATTTTCAAATCTGTTTATCTATTCCTAATCTCTGTTATCCCATAGTCTCGTTTCTGATTACCTATTAGATGTTTCAAATAGAATATCCCAGACACCATGAACTTAACATAGCAAACTGACTTCATTAACAGTCCTTCCTCTTCCCAGCTTCCATCTTACTGCCAACAGTGCCCCCTATCCTCCTGGCACCCCCTTGTTGTCATCCTTTACTCATCACTCTCTCTCATCCTCATATCTAATCTGCTGCCAAAGCCTGTCAAAGATACCTTCCTAAGACCTCTGGGCCTCCCCTGACGGCCACCATCCTGATGCGGGCTCTCAGCACCTCATGCCTAGACTGTTGCACGAGCCAGCTGGTTGGTCTCCTTGCCCTCGCTTCAGTTTGTCCTCCACTCAGATGCCAGTGATATACTTCAATATGCAAGTCTGACACTGTCACCCACGTAGGTGCCTTATTACTTCCAAGATCAAATGTAAAATCTTCGGTTTGGCTTTCAGGGCCTTTCACAACCTGGTCCCCACTTTCCAGTCTTCTTATGCCTTATATTCCCCACACCTATTTTGTATTCTGCAATGCAGTGACACTGGCCTCCTTTCTCTCCTCAAAGCACTCCATCTCCTAATTCCAGGTTTGTTCACTGGCTGTCCCTGCTGCCTGAATGTTCTCACTCCTCACTTCTATTTCCCAGTATCTTTTGAATTCTAATTTAAATCCTATATCTATTAAAAAGGCTTTAACAGTCCTTAATTACAGTGCCTTCTATACCGACCATCACCAAACTACCCTTTGTATATCCTATTAGTACAAGCTGTTGGCACATTATTTCACGCTTTAGGCCATAAAACTGGGACTGTCTTCTGGCTTCCTTTGAATCCTCCATGCTTAAAGCAGTGCCTCGACATGCAGGCCCTTTAGAACTACCAGTCAGGGACTTCCAGGTAAACATGGCTGCAATCTAGACACCACACGTTTCCTCTCCCCGTCACCGAACAAAATAGACTACATCAAAGGAGCATAAAAATCACCTTTGGAGGATCAGAAGGACTCCCCAGTACTCCCCAGTACCCCACAGAGGCAAAGGTACGTGGGGTTTGAACAGTTCCACACTATAATAAGAAGGAGGAAAAGCTTGCACAAAAATGTGAACTGAGCCACCCTTCCCCCACCCACCTCCCCCACCAAACCAGAGTGAGCTACCTGAGCACTCACTGGGACAGCGAGTGAGTGGGAAACGTCTCTGTCTGGGGGTGGGGGGGGGGGGACTCCAGGGTCCTTGGGATCTGGGGGCTGCCAGGAAACAACATCGTAGGGCTGTTTCATGGGAGAATCCTGCGCTGAGCACAGGGGCCTCAGAGCTGCACTCAGGGTGGTTGCGCTGAGTATCTGGGCGGAGCTAAACACCAGGGATGGACCACGCACTGATTATCTGGGTGGAGCTGAACACCTGGGCAGTTTGGCTGTGATCAGGGCCCCAGCTCTCTAAGAAACCTCGGAGGCTGGGAAGAACTAGTCTGAGGCAACCTAAATTCACAGAAAAAAAACGCCCATATCACCCAGACCCCAGACCAAAAAGGAAAGGGGAATAAAACCACCAAAGGGATAGCTCACATGGCCCAAAATCAAGCCTCCAGGAAAAAAGGGAAAAAGGTGACTATTGAAAACTTTTATGGTGGGAGTACCCAAGGAAAAGAAGAGAATGAGGATGAAATCCAAAAAAAATCAGAACATGCCTCCCAAAATGGAAACTATCAACAAGCTCTGGAAGATCTCAAACTGGAGCCTACCCAAAAGATGGAAACCTTCTAGAAAGAAAAATGGCAGAAAGAGATCAGCAGTCTGATAGATAAGACTGCACAATTGGAGAAAGAGCGGGAAGCATCCAATAGAAGGGCAGACAAAGCTGAAAAGCAAAACCAGTCCCTAATGACCAGAATTAAGCAACTCAAAGAAAGTGAGATCATAAAACAGCAAGAATCAAAAAAAGCAAACCCAAAAAATTAATGAATTAGAAGAAAACAAAAAATATCTCACTGAAAAGGTCACAGACTTGGAAAACAGAGGAAGAAGAGACAACCTCCGAATTATCGGTCTCCCAGAAAAATCAGAGATAAACAATAATCTCAATGTTAATCTACAGGAGATTACTGAAGAAAATTGCCCACACATTCTGGAGCAAGGGGGCAAAATAGAAATAGAAAGGATTCTTAGCACACACTCTATACTAAATCCCCAAAAGACAACCCCCAGGAATGTAATTGCCAAATACAAGAGCTTCCAAGAAAAGGAGAAAATCCTACAAGAAGCCAAGAAGAGGAGCTTCAGATATAGGGGAGCTCCCATAAGAATCACACATGACTTAGCGGCTAACACACTAAGAGACTTCAAAGCATGGAACACGATATTTAGAAAGGCAAGAAAGCTGGGTCTCCAACCAAGAATCAACTACCCAGCAAAACTGACTAAATACTTCCAGGGGAAAGTACGGGCATTCAACAAAAAAGAAGACTTCCAAGTATTTGCTAAGAAAAGACCAAATCTTAGTGGAAAATTTGATATACAAGCACAGAAAGCAAGAGAAACATGAAAAGGTAAATATGAAAGAAAGGGAAAAGGAGATGAATCTTATCTTTTTCTTTAAGTCAAACTCTCTTCTATAAGGACTACATTTACATCAAATTATATATATTAATATGTGGGGAAAATGTTTTGTGTAACTCTCAAAAATTGAATGCATCATAAGAGTAGTTAGAAGAAACATGCATAGGGAAAGATTGGGGCATTAAGAAGATTTGGTGAAAGTGGGGGCAAAGAAAGGAAAAGGGAGGGGGGAACCGTCAATAATACTAAGATTTACTTTAAGAAATGGGGGGGGGGCTTAATAGAATAATCTTTCCCATATAAAGATACACATGGGAAGGGGAGGGGAAGAACTCTCATATGAGAAGGAGAGGAAGAGAGCTTGAAATGGAATTACTTAAACCTTACTCTCAGTGAAATCAAATCTGAGAGGGAAGAACATCTAGATCCAGTGGGATCCTGAATTCTATCTTATCCAACAGGGCAAGAAAGAAAGGAAAACTAAGGAGGGGTTTTAAATTAAGGAGTATAAAAAGGGAGGGAAGGAGAGGGGGGAGGGGAAGGGAGCATAAAAAGGGAGGGGCTAGAAAGGGAAGCATCTCAAGGGAGGGGACTAGGGGGACTGACCTAAAGTAAATCACTGGTTCAAAAGGAGAAAGCTAAAGAAGAAAGGTCAGAACTAGGGGAAGATATCAAAATGCCAGCGAATCCACAAATGACAATGATAACTTTGAACATGAATGGGATGAACTCACCCATAAAATGTAGACAAATAGCAGATTGGATTAGAACCCAAAACCCTACCATCTGTTGTCTTCAAGAAACACATATGGGACTTCCGGTTAAGATGGCGGCTTAGAGAAAGCTGAAGTTCAGATCTCCGGAAAACCCTTCCCGACCGATCTCAAACTAGAAGCTCCTAAGGCGCCGAAATTCAAAGCGATCAACAGCACAGACCCTGGGAACCCTCCTCCTGGACCTGGACCCGGTTCAAAAGGTACGGCTCCCCTTAAAAGCCAGAACCCGAGATCCCTCGGACCTCAGGGGTAGGAGCGCAGAGTCCAAGGCTCCCGGAAGCCGCAGCCGCGCCGGGCTCAGAGAGCAGGGTCTGAGGAACAACAACCCTCAGGGTCTTCTACCCAAGTCCCAGTCCGGATGAAAGTTACTGCCTGGGGCTTCCGCTGCAAAGAGCCGGTCAGTCAAAGAGCCGGTCGGTCCGGGTGAAAGTTACTGCCTGGGGCCTCCGCTGCAAAGAGCCGGTTGGTCCGGGTGAAAGTTACTGCCTGGGGCCTCCGCTGCAGAGAGCTGGTCAAAACAACAGCAACCCTCAGGGCGGGCAAGACAGCCTCACGGGCTGGATCCTGCTATCCAAGTCTCAGTGAAAGTCTGTGCTCTCGGAGCTTTGGGAAGCAGCAGCCCATCCCCCCGCAGACCGACGAAACAGCCTCACGGCCAGGGATTCTGAAGGCAACTTCCGGAAATCGAGCCAGGGGGAGAGTGTGGCCTCGTGGTCCGACCCTTCCATTCCAGTTCCAGTGAGGCATATTCAGTTTAACCCAGGGAACGCTCATAGAACCAACATCTGCCCAGGACTAAAGCCTCTGATCACCAGACAAAGACAAGAAAAGCCAATCCTCCACGTTCAGAGATGACAAACTCCACAGAAGCACAGAAGCCCCAAAATACCAAGAAAAATAAGAAGAAAGGGGCGACTCTGGACACATTCTATGGAGCCAAAATACAAAATACAGAGCAGATAGAAGAAGATATACAAGAAAATTCTCCAAAATCTTCCAAAGGAAATAGAAACTCTCCACAAACCCATGAAGAATTTGAATCAGAAAGGACCAAAAAGATGGAAGCCCTCTGGGAGGAAAAGTGGGAAATGATGCAAAAGAAATTCACGCATCTACAAAACCAGTTTGACCAAACTGTAAAAGAAAACCAGGCTTTAAAGCAAGAACTAATAAAGCAAAGCCAAAACACCAAGAAATTAGAAGAGAACATAAAATATCTCACCGACAAGGTGATAGATCTGGAAAACAGGGGGAGAAGAGAAAATTTAAGAATAATTAGACTCCCAGAAAAGCCAGAAATAAACACCAAACTGGACATGGTGATACAAGATATAATCAAAGAAAATTGCCCAGAGATTCTAGAACAAGGGGGCAATACATCCACTGACAGAGCTCACAGAACACCTTCAACACTAAACCCCCAAAAGACAACTCCCAGGAATGTAATTGCCAAATTCCAAAGCTATCAAACAAAAGAAAAAATCCTACAGGAAGCCAGAAAAAGACAATTTAGATATAAAGGAATGCCAATCAGGGTCACACAAGACCTTGCAAGTTCTACGCTGAATGATCGTAAGGCATGGAACATGATCTTCAGAAAGGCAAGAGAGCTGGGTCTCCAACCAAGAATCAGCTACCCAGCAAAACTGACTATATACTTCCAAGGGAAAGTATGGGCATTCAACAAAATAGAAGACTTCCAACTTTTTGCAAAGAAAAGACCAGAGCTCTGTGGAAAGTTTGATACCGAAAATCAAAGAGCAAGGAATACCTGAAAAGGTAAATATTAAGGAAAGGGGAAAAATGTTATCTTCTTTTACTCAAACTCTCTTCTATAAGGACTACATTTATATCAACCTATGTATACTAATATGTGGGGAAAATGTAATGTATAAATAGGGGGTAAAGAAAGACCAAATAGAATCATGGTTCTCACACAAAGATTCACAGGGGAAGGGGAGGGGAAGAAAACTCCTATAAGAAGGAGAGGAAGAGGGGGGGGGGGTTTACTTAAACCTCAATCTCAGGGAAATCAACTCTGAGAGGGAAAAACATCCAGATCCATTGGGATCTTGAATTCTATCTTACCCAACAAGGGTAAGGAGAAGGGAAAACCAAGGGGGGAGGGGGAGAGGGAGAACAAAAAGGGAGGGAAAGAGAGGGGGGAGGGGGAGGGAACAAAAAGGGAGGGACTAAAAAGGGAAACATCAAGGGAGGGGACAAGGGGGACTGATTCAAAGTAAATCACTGGACTAAAAGGTAGAGCCGAAGAAGAAAAGGTTAGAATTAGGGAAGGCAATCAAAATGCCAGGGAGTCCACAAATGACAATCATAACTTTGAACGTGAATGGGATGAACTCACCCATAAAACGTAGACGAATAGCTGAATGGATTACAATCCAAAACCCTACCATATGCTGTCTTCAAGAAACACACATGAGGTGGGTTGACACCCACAAGGTCAGAATTAAAGGATGGAGTAAGACCTTCTGGGCCTCAACTGATAGAAAGAAGGCAGGAGTGGTAATCATGATATCTGATAAAGCCAATGCAAAAATAGACCTGATCAAAAGGGATAGGGAAGGTAATTATATTTTGTTAAAAGGGACTCTAGACAATGAGGAAATATCATTAATCAACATGTATGCACCAAATAATATAGCACCCAAATTTCTAATGGAGAAACTAGGAGAATTGAAGGAAGAAATAGACAATAAAACCATACTAGTGGGAGACTTAAACCAACCATTATCAAATTTAGATAAATCAAATCAAAAAATAAATAAGAAAGAGGTAAAAGAAGTGAATGAAATCTTAGAAAAATTAGAATTAATAGACATATGGAGAAAAATAAATAGGGATAAAAAGGAATACACCTTCTTCTCAGCACCACATGGCACATTCACAAAAATTGACCATACATTAGGTCACAGAAACATAGCACACAAATGCAAAAAAGCAGAAATAATGAATGCAGCCTTCTCAGATCACAAGGCAATAAAAATAATGATTAGTAATGGTACATGGAAAACCAAATCTAAAACCAATTGGAAATTAAACAATATGATACTCCAAAACCGTTTAGCTAAAGAAGAAATCATAGAAACAATTAATAATTTCATCAAGGAAAATGACAATGGCGAAACATCCTTTCAAACCTTTTGGGATGCAGCCAAAGCGGTAATCAGAGGCAAATTCATATCCCTGAAAGCTCATATTAACAAACAAGGGAGAGCAGAGATCAATCAATTGGAAATGCAATTGAAAAAACTCGAAAGCGATCAAATTAAAACCCCCAGCAGAAAACCAAACTAGAAATCCTAAAAATTAAGGGAGAAATTAATAAAATCGAAAGTGATAGAACTATTGATTTAATAAATAAGACAAGAAGCTGGTACTTTGAAAAAACAAACAAAATAGACAAAGTACTGGTCAATCTAATTAAAAAAAGGAAGGAAGAAAAGCAAATTCACAGCATTAAAGATGAAAAGGGGGACAGCACCTCCAATGAGGAGGAAATTAAGGCAATCATTAGAAATTACTTTGCCCAATTATATGGCAATAAATACACCAATTTAGGAGAAATGGATGAATATATACAAAAATACAAACTGCCTAGACTAACAGAAGAGGAAATAGAATTCTTAAATAATCCCATATCAGAAATTGAAATCCATCAAGCCATCAAAGAACTTCCTAAGAAAAAATCCCCAGGGCCTGATGGATTCACCTGTGAATTCTATCAAACATTCAGAGAACAGTTAACCCCAATACTATACAAACTATTTGACATAATAAGCAAAGAGGGAGTTCTACCAAACTCCTTTTACGACACAAACATGGTACTGATTCCAAAACCAGGCAGGTCAAAAACAGAGAAAGAAAACTATAGACCAATCTCCCTAATGAATATAGATGCAAAAATTTTAAATAGGATACTAGCAAAAAGACTCCAGCAAGTGATCAGAAGGATCATTCACCATGATCAAGTAGGATTCATACCAGGGATGCAGGGCTGGTTCAACATTAGGAAAACCATCCACATAATTGACCACATCAACAAGCAAACTAGCAAGAACCACATGATTATTTCAATAGATGCAGAAAAAGCCTTTGATAAAATACAACACCCATTCCTATTAAAAACACTAGAAAGCATAGGAATAGAAGGGTCATTCCTAAAAATAATAAACAGTATATATCTAAAACCAACAGCTAATATCATCTGCAATGGGGATAAACTAGATGCATTCCCAATAAGATCAGGAGTGAAACAAGGATGCCCATTATCACCTCTACTATTTGACATTGTACTAGAAACACTAGCAGTAGCAATTAGAGAAGATAAAGAAATTGAAGGCATCAGAATAGGCAAGGAGGAGACCAAGTTATCACTCTTTGCGGATGACATGATGGTCTACTTAAAGAATCCTAGAGATTCAACCAAAAAGCTAATTGAAATAATCAACAACTTTAGCAAAGTTGCAGGATACAAAATAAACCCACATAAATCATCAGCTTTTCTATATATCTCCAACACAGCTCAGCAGCAAGAACTAGAAAGAGAAATCCCATTCAAAATCACCTTAGACAAAATAAAATACCTAGGAATCTATCTCCCAAGACAAACACAGGAACTATATGAACACAACTACAAAACACTCGCCACACAACTAAAACTAGACTTGAACAATTGGAAAAACATTAACTGCTCATGGATAGGACGAGCCAATATAATAAAAATGACCATCCTACCCAAACTTATTTATCTATTTAGTGCCATACCCATTGAACTACCAAAATACTTCTTCACTGATTTAGAAAAAACCATAACAAAGTTCATTTGGAAGAACAAAAGATCAAGGATATCCAGGGAAATAATGAAAAAAAACACATATGATGGGGGCCTTGCAGTCCCAGACCTCAAACTATATTACAAAGCAGCAGTCATCAAAACAATTTGGTACTGGCTAAGAAACAGAAAGGAAGATCAGTGGAATAGACTGGGGGAAAACGACCTCAGCAAGACAGTATACGATAAACCCAAAGATCCCAGCTTTTGGGACAAAAATCCACTATTCGATAAAAACTGCTGGGAAAATTGGAAGACAGTGTGGGAGAGACTAGGAATAGATCAACACCTCACACCCTACACCAAGATAAATTCAAAATGGGTGAGTGACTTAAACATAAAGAAGGAAACCATAAGTAAATTGGGTAAACACAGAATAGTATACATGTCAGACCTTTGGGAGGGGAAAGGCTTTAAAACCAAGCAAGATATAGAAAGAATCACAAAATGTAAAATAAATAATTTTGACTACATCAAACTAAAAAGCTTTTGTACAAACAAAACCAATATAACTAAAATCAGAAGGGAAACAACAAATTGGGAAAAAATCTTCATAGAAACCTCTGACAAAGGTTTAATTACTCATATTTATAATGAGCTAAATCAATTGTACAAAAAATCAAGCCATTCTCCAATTGATAAATGGGCAAGGGAAATGGATAGGCAGTTCTCAGATAAAGAAATCAAAACTATTAACAAGCATATGAAGAAGTGTTCTACATCTCTTATAATCAGAGAGATGCAAATCAAAACAACTCTGAGGTATCACCTCACACCTAGCAGATTGGCTAACATAACAGCAAAGGAAAGTAATGAATGCTGGAGGGGATGTGGCAAAGTAGGGACATTAATTCATTGCTGGTGGAGTTGTGAACTGATCCAACCATTCTGGAGGGCAATTTGGAACTATGCCCAAAGGGCGACAAAAGAATATCTACCCTTTGACCCAGCCATAGCACTGCTGGGTCTGTACCCCAAAGAGATAATGGACACAAAGACTTGTACAAAAATATTCATAGCTGCGCTCTTTGTGGTGGCCCAAAACTGGAAAACGAGGGGATGCCCATCAATTGGGGAATGGCTGAACAAACTGTGGTATATGTTGGTGATGGAATACTATTGTGCTCAAAGGAATAATAAAGTGGAGAAGTTCCATGGAGACTGGAACAACCTCCAGGAAGTGATGCAGAGCGAGAGGAGCAGAACCAGGAGAACATTGTACACAGAGACTAATACACTGTGGTATAATCGAACGTAATGGACTTCTACATTAGGGGCGGTGTAATGTCCCTGAACAACTTTCAGGGATCCAGGAGAAAAAAAAAACACCATTCATAAGCAAAGGATAAACTATGGGAGTGGAAACACCGAGAAAAAGCAACTGCCTGAATACAGAGGTTGAGGGGACATGACAGAGGATAGACTTTAAATGAACACTCTAATGCAAATACTATCAACAAAGCAATGGGTTCAAATCAAGAAAACATCTAATGCCCAGTGGACTCACGCGTCGGCTATGGGGGGTGGGGGGGAGGAAAAGAAAATGATCTATGTCTTTAACGAATAATGCTTGGAAATGATCAAATAAAATATATTTAAAAAAAAAAGAAAAAAAAAAAAGAAACACATATGAGGCGGGTCAATACTCACAAGGTTACAATTAAAGGTTGGAGTAAGACCTTTTAGGCCTCAACTGATAGAAAGAAGGCAGGAGTTGCAATCATGATATCTGACAAAGCCAAAGCACAAATAGACCTGATCAAAAGGGATAGGGAAGGTAAATATATTCTGCTAAAAGGGAGTATAGACAATGAGGAAATATCACTAATCAACATGTATGCACCAAATGGTATAGCATCCAAATTTTTAATAGAGAAACTAGGAGAATTGAAGGAGGAAATAGACAGTAAAACCATATTAGTGGGAGACTTGAACCAACCACTATCAAATTTAGATAAATCAAACCAAAAAATAAACAAGAAAGAGGTAAAAGAGGTGAATGAAATCTTAGAAAAATTAGAGTTAATAGACATATGGGGAAAAATAAATAGGAACAAAAAGGAATACACCTTCTTTTCAGCACCACATGGCACATTCACAAAGATTGACCATACACTAGGTCACAGAAACATGGCAGTCAAATGCAAAAAAGCAGAAATAATAAATGCAGCCTTTTCAGATCACAAAGCAATAAAAATATTGATCGGTAAGGGTACATGAAGAGCCAAATCAAAAATTAATTAGAAATTAAATAATATGATACTCTAAAATCGGTTAGTTAGAGAAGAAATCATAGAAACAATTAATAATTCCGTTGAGGAAAATGACAACGGCGAGACATCCTTTCAAACCTTATGGGATGCAGCCAAGGCAGTACTTAGAGGAAAATTCATATCCCTGAGTGCATATATTAACAAATTAGGGAGGACAGAGATCAAGGAATTGGAAATGCAAATCAAAAAACTTGAGAACAAACAAATTAAAATCCCCCAGAAGAAAACCAGACTAGAGATCCTAAAAATTAAGGGAGAAATTAATAAAATCGAAAGTGATAGAACTATTGAGCTAATAAACAAGACTAGAAGCTGGTACTTTGAAAAAACAGACAAAATAGACAAAGTACTGGTCAATCTAATTTAAAAAAAGGAAAGAATAAAGGCAAATTAACAGCATCAAGGAGGAAAAGGGGGATCTCACCTCCAATGAAGAGGAAATTAAGGCAATCATTAAAAACCACTTTGCCCAACTATATGGCAATAAATATACCAACCTAGGTGATATGGATGAATATTTACAAAAATATAAATTGCCTAGACTAACAGAAGAAGAAATAGTTTTCTTAAATAATCCCATATTGGAAAAAGAAATCCAACAGGCCATCAAAGAACTTCCTAAGAAAAAATCCCCAGGGCCTGATGGATTCACCAGTGAATTCTATCAAACATTCAGAGAACAGTTAATCCAAATACTATACAAACTCTTTGACATAATAAGCAAAGAGGGAGTTCTACCAAACTCCTTTTATGACACAAACATGGTACTGATTCCAAAGCCAGGCAGGCCAAAAACAGAGAAAGAAAATTATAGACCAATCTCCCTAATGAATATAGATGCAAAAATCTTAAATACAATACTAGCAAAAAGACTCCAGCAAGTGATCAGAAGAATCATTCACCATGATCAAGTAGAATTCATACCAGGGATGCAGGGCTGGTTCAATATTAGGAAAACCATCCACATCCATAATTGACCACATCAACAAGCAAACCAACAAAAATCAAATGATTATTTCAATAGATGCAGAAAAAGCCTTTGATAAAATACAACACCCATTCCTATTAAAAACACTGGAAAGCATAGGAATAGAAGGGTCATTCCTAAAAATAATAAACAGTATATATCCAAAACCATCAGCTAATATCATCTGCAATGGGGATAAACTAAATCCATTCCCATTAAGATCAGGAGTGAAACAAAGATGCCCATTATCACCTCTATTTTTTGAGATTGTATTAGAAACACTAGCAGTAGCAATTAGAGAAGAAAAAGAAATTGAAGGCATTAAAATAGGCAAGGAGGAGACCAAATTATCGCTCTTTGCAGATGACATGATGGTCTATTTAAAGAATCCTAGAGATTCAACCAAAAAGCTAATTGAAATAATCAACAACTTTAGCAAAGTTGCAGGACACAAAATAAACCCACATAAGTCATCAGCTTTTCTATATAATTCCAACACAGCTCAGCAGCAAGAACTAGAAAGAGAAATCCCATTCAAAATTACCTTAGACAAAATAAAATACTTAGGAATCAATTTCCGAGAGAAACACAGGAACTATATGAATACAACTACAAAACACTTTCCACACAACTAAAACTAGATTTGAACAATTGGAAAAACATTAACTGCTCATGGGTAGGACGAGCCAATATAATAAAAATGACCATCCTCCCAAACTCATCTATCTATTTAGTGCCATACCCATGGAACTTCCAAAAAAATTTTTTACTGATTTCGAAAAAACCATAACAAAGTTCATTTGGAAGAACAAAAGATCAAGGATATCCAGGGAAATAATGAAAAAAAATACAAAGGAAGGGGGCCTTGCAGTCCCAGATCTCTGACTATATTATAAAGCAGCAGTCTCCAAAACAATTTGGTACTGGCTAAGAGACAGAAAGGAGGATCAGTGGAATAGACTTGGAGTAAGTGACCTCAGCAAGACAGTATATGACAAACCCAAAGATCCCAGCTTTTGGGACAAAAATCCACTATTTCATAAAAACTGCTGGGAAAATTGGAGGACAGTGTGGGAAAGATTAGGTTTAGATCAACACCTCACACCCTACACCAAGATAAATTCAAAATGGGTGAATGACTTGAACATAAAGAAGGAAACTATAAGAAAATTAGGCGAACACAGAATAGTATACATGTCAGACCTTTGGGAAGGGAAAGACTTAAAAACCAAGCAAGACTTAGAAAGATTTATAAAATGCAAAATAAATAATCTGGAATACATCAAATTAAAAAGGTTTTGTACAAACAAAACCAATGTAACTAAAATCAGAAGGGAAGCAACAAATTGAGAAACAATCTTCATAAAAAACCTCTGACAAAGGTTTAATTACTCAAAAATACAAAGAACTAAATCAATTGTACAAAAAATCAAGCCATTCTCCAATTGATAAATGGGCAAGGGACATGAACAGGCAGTTCTCAGCCAAAGAAATCAAAACTATTAATAAGCACATGAAAAAGTGCTCTACATGTCTTATAATCCGAGAGATGCAAATCAAAACAACTCTGAGGTATCACCTCACACCTAGCAGATTGGCTAACATGACAGCTATGCAAAGTAATGAATGCTGGAGGGGATGTGGCAAAGTAGGGACACTAATTCATTGCTGGTGGAGTTGTGAATTGATCCAACCATTCTGGAGGGCAATTTGGAACTATGCTCAAAGGGTGATAAAAGACTGTCTGCCCTTTGATCCAGCTATAGCACTGCTGGGTTTGTACCCCAAAGAGATAATAAGGAAAAAGACTTGTACAAGAATATTCATAGCTGCACTCTTTGTGGTGGCCGAAAACTGGAAAACGAGGGGATGCCCTCCAATTGGGGAATGGCTGAACAAATTGTGGTATACGTTGGTGATGGAATACTATTGTGCTAAAAGGAATAATAAAGTAAAGGAATTCCATGAAGACTGGAACAACCTCCAAGGAGTGATGCAGAGTGAAAGGAGCAGAACCAGGAAATCATTATACACAGAGACTGATACACTGTGGTTCAATCGAAGGTAGTGGACTTCTCCATTGGTGTCAATGAAATGTCCCTGAGCAATCTGCAGGGATCTAAAAAATACTATCCACACGCAGAGGATAAACTGTGGGAGTAAAAACAAGGAAAAGCAACTGCCTGACTACAGGGGTGGAGGTGATAGGACTGAGGAGAGACTCTAAATGAACACTCTAATGCAAATACCAACAACATGGAAATGGGTTAGAAACAGGAACACATGTGATAACCAGTGGAATCGTGCGTCGGCTATGGGAGAGGAAAGTGTGGTGGTGGGGAGGGGAGGAAAAGAAAATGATCTTTGTTTCCAGTGAATGATGTTTGGAAATGACCAAATAAAATAATGTTAAAAAAAAAAGAACTACTAGTCAACTCATTGATAACAAATATATATATATAGAAATATATATATCTGTGTGTGTATGTGTGTGTAAATATATAATATATACTATATATATATATACATATATATAAACATATAATCAAATATATAATATGATATAAGGTATAATGTAATATAAACTTTATATAATACATAAATACAAGTTATATATTATGAAATACATAACTCTAAGGTATATACATTGTATAGCTATTAATTATATAAATGTCAATATTAGTAAATTATAAATAATTATTAATAGAAATAAATGACAGATTACATCATATATAAATATAATAAATTATTAATATATGTATATCTTCCTTCTTCTAGAAATAATTGTGTCATATTTTTTAGAATATTGTTAGGAATTTTATTTTTAGTGTGATTCATTTTTTATGTTTGTTCTGAGCTTGCCTGATTAACCTTAGCTTTTCATTTTAATTGATCTTAGAATTTTCCCTATAGTCTATATATCTCACAGTCATTAATTGTCTCTATCTTGATTTCTCTTCTGATCTTCTAAAAAAAGTGTTTTTATTTAGTGAAATTTAACTTACCAGACATTATATGAGCAAGTGCCAAGAGGAGCCCAAGAATACTTCAACTAAATTCAATAAGCATTATTCAGCCCTTATTATATACTAGCAGTATGCTAGGATACAAAGTTGAAAAAACACTAGTCTCTTCTGCAGCTTACATTCTATTAGACTCAAGTGAAAAGCACATAGAAATATTATTTTAGAATGTGTATTTGATCTTACCTGACAACTGCTTGTACAACATGGTCCAGAACCACATCTTGCTGATGGTTTCAATTTACATGTCTCCTTAACACAGCAATTTTTAAATTTACATCTAGAAAATTCCTAAAAATAAATACTACAAGTTATTAACAGTATGATTTCATACCACGAGGGGAAAAGGAGGGAAAAAATCATTCACCGGAATTATCTAACAAATAATTAGGTTTATGTAATTCATACATTCTTTAAACTCCTCTTTTGCTAGATATTTATAGGTTAATGTTGTTAAATATCAATTGTGTTGTCCTAAGATTCAAGAATATATAATAAAATAGACAGTTTTCCACATCTGAAAAATCCTTAAGGGACCTCCTGTCCTAAATGGCTGAAAAATGATAAATTCCATTTAAAGTACTTCAAGTTTTTTTTCTCTTATTGAGCTAAAATCTGTGCTAATAACCTCACAAACTTTTAAGGACAAGGTCTCAGGATCTAATTTAGGCTACTTTCAATTCCATATTGATCAGCAGGACTGTGATGCTCCATTTATTGTATTAGTGTAGAACTTGGTGCAGACACTGCAGCTCAAATCTCCTCAATTCAAGAAATGTCAGCCTCAGCTTTCCCAGACAGGCATGCCATACCCAGGTGAACCCTTTATTTTTTTATTGAAAATTTTTATTTAATTGATTTAGAATATTTTTCCATAGTTACATGATTCATGTTCTTTCCCACCCTTCCTCTCCCTCACCCCATTAGCCCACCTGCAATTCCACTGGGTTTACATGTGTCATTGATTAAGACCTATTTCCATATTATTGATAATTGCACTAGGGTGATCGTTTAGAGTCTACATCCCCAATCATATTCTCATTGAACCATGTGTTCAAGCAGTTGTTTTTCTTCTGTGTTTTTACTCCAACAGATCTTTCTCTGGAATACTATTATGCTCAAAGGAATAATGAACTGGAGGAATTCCATGTGAATCAGAATGACCTCCAGGAATTGATGCAGAGTGAAAGGTGCAGAACCAGGAGAACCTTATACACAGACACTGTGGCACAATCGAATGTAAGGGACTTCTCTACTACCAGCAATGCAATGATCCAGGACAATTCTGAGGGACTTATGAGAAAGAATGCTATCCACATCCAGAGAAAGAACTGTGGGAGTAGAAACACAGAAGAAAAACTGCTTGATCACATGGTTTGATGGGGATATGTTTGGGGATGTAGATTCTAAATGATCACCCTAGTGCAAATATTACTAATATGGAAATAGGTCTTGATCAATGACACACATAAAACCCAGTGAAATTGCTCACTGTGTAAACCTTAAAATTTCACAGACTTATGAATGTTAAAAATTTTACTCCACATTGAGGAATCCTCCAATTCCCTACTTAAAATAATTCCCTACCAGATAGTGAGAACTCTACTTGAATGTAAAAACTCCTTGCTATGGGAGTATCCCTACTCCACCCCTACTTAAGACTGCTTTAGGGGAGAAAACTCCTTCCTATAGGAGGACCTCTATTCCACCCTTACTTAAGAATGCTTTAGGGCAGAAAACTTCTTGCTAAACAATGAAAGTACCTGAAAACCATACTTATAAAGGAAAGGAGTTCTTTGAGACATGCCTATTTTGGGAATTGATACAATGGGATCCTAAGTGCCTATAAAGGTGGGGCAACTTATAAACTACTTAGACCTAAAAGGTGAAAACTTACTCAGAGGTTTTCTCTTAATGAAATTAGTCGACACAGCAGCATTTTTTTTTCTGACTTACTAAAGAGATTAATCTACTCAGCTGTGAATTCAAAATGGGCTGTCTTTTGGAAAACATCTACAGTGATTGGTAGATGAAAGAACTTAGGGGAGGTGACATAGGAGATTTTGCCCTTAAAAATAACAGCTCAGAGAAGAGCTGGAGGTCATTCTGAAACATTCAGATTGAGGAAGTCATTCTGAAACATTTAGATTGAGGAGGTCATTCTGAAACATTCAGATTGAGGAAGGACTGATTCTGAAACATTCAGATGGAGGAGGGAGCTGGTGAAAGCAGCTGACATGATGCTGCCCCGGTGTCACTAGAATCCTTGCTTAGGCAGACCTTGTGGTGAGTGTTAAAGGACTGACTGACTGATCTCTCACTCTTAAGACTCAGGTCTAGGCCATGTTGGCTTAAGGCCTTTCATACTTATTTCCTTTTTCTCTCTATTTCTCTTTTCTTTAATTCCACATTTGTATTAATTAAAATCTCTATAAAACCCAGTTGACTTGGGTATTTGAATAATTGGGAATATTTCCCTGGCGACCACCTTATATTTGATTTAAAAACCAAGACACTGTAGTGAAACATATTTTCTGCAGTCAAATTTACTCACCCTCTCTTATATCTATAATAATTTATATCTTCTATCATTTTAATCACTACAGTTTATGGGCTTCACTATTTTAAATCTCACAACTGGCTAAGGGAAGAAGGTAGCAGGAGGGGAGGAAAAGAACATGATTCATGTAACTATGGAAAAATATTCTAAATTTATTAAATAAACTTTAAAAAACTTCCTTTGACCTTACCACCTCAGATAGGTATCATCATCCTGTATCTACTCTCACCTCAGCTAAATTCCTTGAAAAAAATTGTTTATACTTCACTTCATCTTCACTAATTTTTTAAATTTTATTTTCCCAATTAAATGTAATAAAAATTCTCAATGTCTTCTGTGAATCTTAAAATTTCTCAGACTTGTGAATTTTAAAAATTCTCAGACTCTACCTTAGAACATTTTGTTAAGACCATTCCCTATTTTAAACAATGAAGGTACTTGATCAGGAATGTGAGAACTCTAACATTGCTCCACCCATACTTAAGCATACTTTAGGGGAAGATAAAATTGTAAACTCCTTACTGAACAATGAAAAGATCTTAACTCATACTTATAGTGAGGCAAGAGCCCTTAAGCTAAGTCTATTTTTAGATCTAATACTCTTTTAACTGTAACAGTTTATGGCAGACCACGAAGTTGGTGAAAAAACCCTCAAAAATTTCTCTGAAATCTCTTTCCTTTCTCTTTTTATTACTTGCTCTATCAGTCAGTCTTTTAAACGTGCTAACTTGGCTTCAGAACACAGCTGCAAGAGCAGGTGAGTAAAAAAATTTTGATTTCTCCTTAAATTAAATAGAATACAGCTGTTTTAAATTTTAGCAACAGGGCTCTAAGGTCCTGGCTAGGAGAGCTGTTTCTAAATATCCTTTCCTTTAGGGAACAACTGCCTAAATTAGGATTAAGGAAAACCTGGGGAAAGTTTTGGCCTTGTCCTGCTCTCCATGTGTTTACTTTAGAAATATGTGGATACAGCCAGTTTACAATGAACTTAACAACTGGCTATTCAGCTCCATGACCAACCTTGTAAAATTGGCATTCGTTGCCTCTCTGAAATGTCTCATACCATGGGGCTTATGGCAAAGTATAATTGACACGCTACTCCCCCTTGGGATTTTGATTGTTATAGCTATAATATTGTATTTCCTTACAAAACCCACTTCTCAGTCAAACCAACCAAGTGTTCGTTCTACTACTCAACAAAATGCAGAAATAAATATTCGGCTTGAGCTTATAGAGGAAAGTCATGGAGAGATTGTAGCTTTTATGAGAAGCATTAAAAGAGAATTAAGAACATTATCAGAATCTCCGTCCTACCCTGCTCTGGACACTAACCCTCCTAGCCAACCCACTGCTCACCCTGCCAACTCAGCATTAGAACCCTCTGCTCTTAACCAACCCACCCCTTCCGCTACCCCCTTGGTCTCAGAAAATCCTACTTCTAACCACCCCACTCCTCCCAATGCCCATGCTTGTGATCCCACACCTTCCACTCTTAAATTCACAACCTGCCCATGCTTCCAATCCCACACCCTCCACCCTGAGTTCACACCTCACCCATACTTCCGATCCTAATGCCTCCACTTCACACCCTACTCATTCCTCCAACCCTAACACCTCTGCATCTTTCCCCCCAGCTAATGACCCTTCTTCCTTTGCCCCTCCTTCCCACCCTGCCCAACTCAATTCCCATACCCTTCCTACCTCTGATCTTTCTGGCACTATGGGACAACAACAAACCCTCTCCCTCAGTGTGCCCAATCCTTCTCTTTCTCATACCTACCACATTGAGAATGGAGCAAGAAGCCTAGAAACAGGAGTAGGAGTACCAAATAATTCAGATAGATTATTTCCTTTAAGGGAAGTATCCACTTTTAATAAAAATGGAAATTTGCTATCTGTAAGACATAATACACCATTTAGCCCTGAAGAGTTAATTAAATTTTTTTCCAATTTAAACATTATTTTATTTGGTCATTTTCAAACAATATTCCTTGGAAACAAAGATCCTTTTCTTATCTTCCCCCCTCCTCCCACCGCCCCTCCCCTAGCCAACGCACAATTCCACTGGGTATCACATGTGTCCTTGATTCAAACCCATTTCCATGTTGTTGGTATTTGTATTAGGCTGTTCATTTAGAGTCTCTCCTCATTCATGTCCCTTCCACCCCTGAAGTCAAGCAGTTGCTTATCTTCGGTGTTTTTACTCCCACAGTTTGTCCTTTGCTTGTGGATGGTGATTTTTTCTCCTGGATCCCTGCAGAATGTTCAGGAATGTTGTATTGACACTAATGGAGAAGTCCATTACATTCTCTTGTACCACAGTGTATCAATCTCTGTGTAAAATGTTTTCCTTGTTCTATTCCTCTTGCTCTGCATCACTTCCTGGAAGTTCTTCCAGTCTCCATGGAATTCCTCCACTTTATTATTCCTTTTAGCACAATAGTATTCCATCACCAACATATACCACCAATTTGTTCAGCCATTCCCCAATTGAAGGACATCCCCTCATTTTCCAATTTTTAGCCACCACAAAGAGAGCAGTTATGAATATTCTTGTACAAGTCTTTTTCCTTATTATCTCTTTGGGGTACAAACCCAGCAGTGCTATGTAGATTTAAATAAATTTAAGGAAGATCTTCCATCATTTGAGGAAGAACCAATATTAATTATAAAAAAATTAGAGAAAATATTCAGAACTTTTGACCCCACTTGGATGGATTTTGAGAATTTGTTAGAGACATTTTTAACAAAAAGAGAAGAAAATAATATCATCTCTCTGGCTAATCAGAAACAAGGTAGGAAAGGACATTATTGGACAACTGAAGATCCACATAGGAACCCCAATGTTGAATTAGATCACACAAAACTAAACCAGGCCAGAGAAGCATTATTGACAGCCATGAGAGCTTGCACTGATAGACCTGAAAAATGGTCAAAATTTGAAAGAACCCGACAAGAAATTGATGAAACACCCTCCCAGTTTATGGACAGACTTATTGACGTAGGAAATACATATATGGACCTTGATTTATCCAGAGAAAGGGACATTAGGCAAATACATTGGCAATTCATTGAGAACTGTTGTTCAGTGGTAAAAGACTACTTTAAAACTATCTGTCCTAATTGGGACTCTATGGACCTCGAAGAATTGAGGAAAGTAGCAACATATGTTTATAAGGGTTGTGTAAAAAGACCTAAGGAACATAATACGTTAATGGAAGACTTAAAGAAAGAAATTGAAATGTTAAAGAGACAACTGAAAAATAAAGGAGAGACTATAGCCCCTTTGTGGGAATTCACAAATAAATCAGTAACCTGCCACTTCTGTGAGAAGAAGGGTCACAAAATGATAGAATGTAGAACTTTTCTCAAGATTATTGGAAGGAATATACAGTTTAATAACAACTTTAGAAATAATAACTAAGGAAATGATGATAATGGTCATAGAACCCAGAATTTTAGAAATTTTAGAAATTATAACAATGACTATAGAAATAACTATAATGTCTATAGAAATAAGAACTTTAGAAACCAAAATTATAGAAATAGGAATTGGGAAAATGATGACAATGCTCCAAATGAAGAAAATTATAACACCCAATAACAATATATAAAAAATGGTGCTTGTCCAAAAAATACTCGAGGTGCTAATGCCCCTCAGGGAGGTGCCCTTCAGGAGGGTGCCCAAGGAATGTCCCAAACACAATGAAGGTGTCTTGGGGGGGGGGCTGGGGCACAGGAATCAGAGGATATAACCTTTGATTTTCAGGAACCTGATGTCCTACACTACGTGTTGTTCCTATCCACTGCCCTCCTCATACTAATGAACCCCATGTTACCTTAAAGGTGGGTAACACTTATTGTGATTGTCTAATAGACACTGTAGCTACCAGGTCTGTATTGAAGAATGTACCTGATTTAAATTGTTATTCCGTTGATTCACAAAGTGTAGGGGGAGTATCAGGAATACTCCAAAGAGTTAAAAAACTTCCCCCTAGAATTGTGTCTGTAGGACCCCTAGAGGTACAACATTCCTTTCTTTTGATGCCTGACTCCCCTTTAAATTTGCTTGGGAGAGACCTTCTATGCAAACTCAGATCCACAATAACTTGCTTCCCACATGGTTCCTTATCAGTAGAAATACTGGAGGAATCTTTAAATTTACTACATGTACTTCTCTCAGAGAGCCAGGAGGCAAAAGAGCCTCCCACTTTTGAAATATCTGAGGATATACTGGAGTCTCTTTGGCCACATCTTCTTCCGATGTAGGCTTACTTAAATCTACTGTTCTGTGCAGATAAAAACTAAATCTAGCCCACCTCTTTCCATTCCACAGTATCCCCTCTCAAAAGAGGCAATTGAGGGTATTACACCAGTAATTAACTCATTAATTGATCAGGGAATAATAATCCCTTATAAATCTGAATCCAACATTCCTTGCTATGGGGAAATTACAAAACCCCTTATAGCACTAAGAAAAGATTCGTTCCCTGAACCCCTCAAATTAGAGCCTGAACACTTGTCAGCTCTATCAGAGCTAAAAAAGGCTATCATGTCTGCCCCTGCTCTAGGCATCCCAGATTACAACAAGCCATTTACTTTGTATGTACGTGAGCAAAGAGGAGTAGCTTCAGGTGTTTTAACTCAGACTTTGGGACCTTCTCAGCACCCAATTGCTTATTATTCTGCTCAACTGGACCCAGTAGCATCAGGAGCAACACCATGTCTTAGAGGAGTAGCTGCTATAGCCTTACTAGTGACAAAAACTGTTGATCTAGTATTGGGATGTCCATTAACAATTATGTGCATGTGCTCACATGAGGCAGAAGCATTGTTGCTAAAGCATAGAACACAGGCATTCTCAGATAAGAGAATTACAAGGTATGAAATAACCTTGTTAAATAGTGAAAATATTACCTTAAAATGCTGTACTACTCTTAACCCTGCCACCTTGCTTCCAGATTTACCTACTACAGGAGAACCATTACACAATTGTGAAGCCTTAGTGTCCATGGCAGAAAAGCCTCCAGATAATCTCTTGGACACTCCCTTAGACAATCCAGATCTGATCTTATTTACTGATGGTTCCTCTTTTATGAGGGATGGCATATGCTACACTGGAGTTGCTGTAGCCTCAGAATTTGCCACTGAGTGGTCAGCTTCACTACCCTCTAATATTAGCACTAAAGGGGCAGAACTCATAGCTCTGAAACATAGCTGTATAATTGCCAAGGATAAAAAGGCAGCAATTTAAATGGATTCTAGATATGCTTTTGGCATTTGTCACTCAGTCTGGATGATATGTCTCCAGAGAGGATTTTTAACCTCAGCTAGAAAATCTATAGCTAATGCAGAAATTATTAATGAAGTTCTTTCTGCTCTCTAGCTGCCTGAAGCCCTAGCTGTAGTTCATTGCTCTGCCCATACAGGTGGCACTGATCCTGTCTCTATAGGAAATGATTGAGCAGATGCCGCTGCAAAGCTAGCAGCCATAGAAGGGCCTGAATTAATTTTAACATTAACAACAACTGTCTTAAATTTATCACTTTCCTAAAATGAAAAGGAAGTGGAAAAATGGAAGCAAAAATTCAAAGTAAAACATTAATGGAGTATGGATGTCATCTGAAGGAAAACCCCTGCTCCCTAGAAGATTCTATCACCAAATTTGACAATCTATTCATAAAAATGGTCACTTTGGCACCCAGTGCATTGTGGACTCTGTCAAGAGAGTATGGATAGCCCCTGGTATAACCACTATAACCTCTAAAGTGTGTTCAGCCTTCTCTATCTGCCAAGCATATAACCAGCATTCATTCAGTGGAAAAACCTTTGGTGGACGTCCTCTGGCTTACACACCTTTTGAACATCTACAGATAGATTTCATAACAATGCCAAAGGCTGGATGTTATAAATTTTGTCTAGTCATTGTAGATCAACTGACCAGATGGCTGGAAGCATTTCCTGTGACCTGAGCTACAGCGGATTTTGTTGCTAAGGTACTTTTAAAAGAAATTATTCCTTGCTTTGGACTGCCAGCATGTATTGATTCAGATAGAGGAAGTCATTTTACTGATTCTGTCCTAAACCAGATATATTCTTGCTTGGGGATAACTCCCAAATTCCATGTTCCATATCATCCCCAGAGCTCAGGCCAAGTTGAGAGGATGAACAAAGAACTTAAAACTATGATTGGAAAATTATGCACTAAGACACATTTAAAATGGCCTGAAATTCTCCCTCTGGTCCTATTTTATCTCAGAAGCAGTCCTAATGGAAACCTACACATCTCACCATGTGAGATGCTTTTTGGACATCTGCCTATACAGGCTAAACCTTTTCCCCCTGCATATACATCACCATTAGGGGGAGATACTACTATTGCTTCCTATATACAGGAATTACAGCACAAACTACATGAACTTTATGAATCCGGAGCTGCAGTACAAGCCGGACCACTAGATTTTTCTCTTCATGACCTGAACCCAGGAGACAAGGTATACATTAAGAATTTCAATGTACTGGAGCAACTTAGCCTTCATGGGAAGGACCATTCCAAATATTGTTAACTACTCCAACATCTATAAAGGTTGGAGAGAAGTGGATTCATTGCTCACATGTGAAGAAAGCATCTTCTGTTGAGACTGATTGACTGTATCCTATCATATGCATTGGAAGATAAGAATCCATAGACAAGTGGATGCTGTTTTTCAAGAACACATTGGATTCCTGATTTTTCCCCTTATTTTTTATTACTTTCCTTTCATTTTTGATTAGAATATTTGATTTTTTTCTGTTTTTCTCATTTCTTGTACTAAAGGTACATATAATTAATATTTTTTGCAGTAATAAAAGTTTAATACATATATATATATATATATATAGTCTTGCTATAATATCAATGCATACCCAAAAGCTTTAAACTATGGGAACCTGCAATTTATTGATAAAATATTATGAGCCTATTATTAATGATTGTGTCTGAATCTAGAAAATGGGGAAAAAAAACAAGGAGCACAAACTTAACCTGAATAGTGCCAAAAAGAGCACACAGATCAAAATGAAACCAATCCATGTGGGATTGATGAACTTCTACGTCAATATGAAAGGAGCTGAAATTAGTGTGAGACTCGAGGTTGCGACACTTGACATATGTTAAGTTATAGGACTTCCTTGTATCTACACTCTTTGTGAAGTACTCAGACAAGTACAAAATTTGACTATTATGCTGGCTCCCTATATCCCTGAGAATGTCAAAAATCAGACGAGGGAATGACACTTCCCTATCAAAATAGAATTCTAGTTCCTCTTTCCTTCTTATACTATGGCAACTTCTTGTAGTCTTGGCTGCAAATGGGTAAGTGTCATATTACTGCATTCTGTCCTACAGACTTGTGGGATAGAAATTACTTTAAACTGGACCTATACAAGGGCCTATTTTGAATATTTTTCCTTATGTTTTTTGTGGTTTTTCTCTTTTTTTGATAATTGACTCATACACCCCCATAACTCAACATTGCATCCTGAGCTGAACTGGATGTTTTTTTAACACCTACTTCGGGGGGGGGGGTTGTATTTTAATTTAAAATCCAATATTTTTGATTTTTTGTTTGAGATTGTATTTTTATTTTAAAAATCCAAGATTTTGATTTTTTGTTTGAGAAAAGATCTTCAAGGAAAAAGCTTGCTAACTCCTAAATCCAAAGAATGAACTGTTGCAGAAAGATACTAGAAAACCTACACTACAGCAAGAAGATCAAGAATGAACTTTGGGTGTGGTTGTTTGAACTGAAGTTTGATTGAACACTTATTGTAAATGTACATTTTATGCCAAAAGGGACTGCCCCTGATTTGGCTTTCTGTCAATGCACCTAGCAAAACATTGGTTTTGCTTTCTTTCTTTTCTATTCCTCCCTAACTACCCTAATTTCCTCCTAGAAAATTGAATATTGTATGCATGTGTAGTTAGAAGTGCATTTAGGACTACAAGATGATTATGTTAACTGATCAATGGGGAGACTAGTCTCCCAATTATCATCAGGGGGGATTGCGAATCTTAAAATTTCTCAGACTTGTGAATTTTAAAAATTCTCAGACTCTACCTTAGAACATTTGGTTAAGACCATTCCCCATTTTAAACAATGAAGGTACTTGATCAGGAATGTGAGAACTCTAACATTGCTCCACCCATACTTAAGCATACTTTAGGTGAAGATAAAGTTGTAAACTCCTTACTGAACAATGAAAAGTACTTAACTCATACTTATAATGAGGCAAAAGCCCTTAAACTAAGTCTATTTCTAGATCTAATACAAAAAGGTGCTAAGTACCTATGAAGGTCAGGCAATGAAGGTCAGGCAACTTGCAAACTTGCAAGGGACAAGCTTAACAAAAGAGGTGTGAACTTACTCAGAAGTTTTAGCCTACCCAGAGAAGTTGAGAACTAAAGAAGATGTGAATTAAGAATGGTCAGTCCTGTGAAAACGTCTACTGTGAATGGTAGATGTGAGAACTTAGGGGAGGTGACATAGGAGAAAATTCTCTTTAAAAGGAGGTCAGAAAGGCCTCTGAGAGTCAGCTTGCCAAAGCTGAATTGGAGGGCTCGGTGGCTGAACTTAGTGGAGCTGAGGAGCTAAACTGAAGGGTCTCTCTGAACATTAGAATCTTGCTTGGGACAAATCTTGTGGTGAGTGAATTAAAGACTGACTGATCTTTCTCTTAAGGCTTAAGCCTAGGCTAGCCTAGGCTGGCCTAGTCTTTTTCTCATTATTTCCTCTTACTCTCTCTCTCCCTTTCATTAATTCCTTAATTTGTATTAATTAAAATCTCCATAAAACCCAACTGACTTGGGTATTTCATATTTGGGAATTTTTTCACATGGTGAGCACTTTATTTTTAATATAAAATCAAGACATTCTCTTGAAACCATATTTTCGCGGTCCCACTTCCTTTTCACTTACTTTATTGTAAGTCATCTTTCTGTCATCTCTTTTTCAATCTCAAAATTTAATTGTTCCCTTTGAAGTTACCAAAGGTTTATTAATTACCAAATCTAGTGGCTTTATCTTTTTCTTTATCCTTCTTTACCATTCTTTAGCATATCGTAGTATTGAGTCTTCTTTACATTTTTATAACTCTGGCCTCTCTACTCTCCTACCTATCAGGCTATTTATTTTCCATCTCTCTTTTGGTAGATCTTTGCCCAGTTATGTCCACTAATTTTCTCTGAACTGAGTTTTCTCCTTTCTCCTTATATTATATTGGTGATCTCCTCAGTTCCCATAAGTTCAGATATCATCTATGAAAATTATTTCTATCTTCTCCAACCTTCTCTTCTTCCAAACTTTCCTACTAGCCTCAATGTCATCCCCACCTCCTCACTTTCACACATCTCATATACAATTGAGTTATCAAATTTTATCATTTCTACCTCCACAACATATACCATATTAGCCCCTTTCCTCTATCCACACAGTCACCACAATAGGTCAGTTCCTCACCTTTTCTCCCCTGGACTATTTCAATAGCTTTCCAAATGGTGTTCCTGCTTCAAGTCTCCCTCTCCACTCTCCTCATCCATTCTCTACTCAGCCGCTAAAGTGATTCTGAGGTTTCCTCTTCTCTCCCCCTAAGCTCACAACCTATAGATGCTTTCAGCCACTCTCCTCCTTCACCCTGTCTCACATAATAAGATGACTTTTATCCTTGCCAGGGAAAACACCTTTGCTTGCACAAATGATCCCATTTCATCTCTTTTCCCCAGAATATTGTATCCTTTATCATCTCCATTCTCACTTATTTTCAGTCTCTCCCTGTTCAACAGTTTCTTCCCTAGTGCCTACAAACAAGTCCATTATCTCCCCCATTCCCAGAAAACCCTCACTTTATCCATCCATTTGTGCTAATTGTCATCTGATTCTCTCCATTTTTTGGACTAAATTCATTAAGGACAGTCATCTACAATAATTTCCTCCATTTCCTTTCCTTTCATTCTCTTCTTAACTCTCTACAAGTGAATTACAACCTTATTATTAAACTGAAAAATGCTTCCCTCTATGATACTATTGATCTCTTAATTGGCAAATATAATCATCTTTTCTTAATTCTCATCCTTCTTGAACTTTTTGCAGCCTCTGACACACTCTTCTCCTTGATAATCTCACCTCCAGGTTTTTGGAACATAACTTCCTGCTGGTTCTCCTCCTACCTACCTGACCATTCCTTCTCATTCTCCATTGCTGGATCTTCATCAAAGTCATACCCATTAATCATAAGTGATCTACAGAGCTCTGCCTAGGATCTTTGTATGTTCTTTTCCTAATTTTCACTTGTTTATCTCATCACTTCCCATGAGTTCATCCTCCCAAGGTGACTGATTAATTTTTATTGGTTGCTTAACCTTGAGGATCATCAAAATGTCCTTAGGTGTGACCAATATGAGAAAGGTTTGTTTGTTGACCCACAAGTCTCATACTCACACAGTAGAGACTCTTTATACCTGTAGCTTTGAAGGATACATGATTGAGGTGTTTACAGTCCTGTTTCCCTTTCCTTCTATCAAGCTGACTATACAATACTTGTCTCTTATAGTCTCCTTTACAAAAATGCCCTATTGGAGAAGATAGAAGGTGACATAGATCAGGTGAGTCAAATTCCAACCCCCACCTGAACCACTAACTCCCTTTCAGACTCCAATGGAAACAGCCCAGGACCTTGACCCCAGGAGTCTACCAAGACTAATAGCTCTGTTTCCAGTATAAACTTGCCACAGCCATCAATAAGGAGCGTAATTCTCTGAGGAGATAACTTTCTTTAACATCAACAACAACCACTGACCAAATACCAAGATGAGCTTGCATGCCCCAAAGCCCTGGCAATGGTAGTGCCTACCCTCTAGACTACAAGTCCTGCTTCTAGCCCAGTCCTTACATCCCATAAAGTAACACTTGTATCAATGTATCTTCACAGGTGCTTCTGAAGGTCCTAAAACCACTACTTCCTCAGCAACTTAAAGAACTACTGAAAGCCCAGAAAAGAAATACTTAACATCAAAGACTGGCACCTTCTTTTTCACTTTGCATTATTTCATAAATATATTTTTTTATATTCCACATACTTGTTCATCTTAACTGCATTATTAATAGATCATTACTTAGGATCACAGATTCATAGGAACATGGGTTTGTAACTGAAAGGGATTTTATGCTAATGCTATCAATTCCAACCACCTCATTGTACAGGTAAGGACCCTGAAGATCCAAGAGGTGATCACATAAGTAAGAAATTCCTGAGAGAAAACTGAACAAATTTAATTCCTCTAACTCCAGAATGCTGTATGACATGGCTATCTCTCCACTTATTACTGGACATTTAGATTTTTTCTAGTTTTTGTAATTGCAAACAATGCTACTACCAATATCTCTGAAAAGTTATTTTGCTTGAGATTAATCTTTCAGGTTACATTTCCAATGATGGAACTACTAAATGCAAGGAAATGTTATTTTTACTCTGTAATGTCATATTACTCTCCCCCAAAATTATTTATGATTCCATCACCAGTGAATGAATAGAACTTTCTCTACAATACTATTAGCATTTAGTTTCATTGTCCTTAATTATGTTTTTTGCCAATTTGGTAGGAATGAAGTGGTATCTTAGTTTTAAACAGATTAAGCACTTTTCACATAAATATAAACAATTTGTTTATGTAGGTATCCCTTCTATATTGTAGGGGTTAGGGCTACAGCACCCTTACCATCCTGAAAATCCATTAAAAATTTTTGATCTTCCCTTCATACTAAAGAAAGTTTGAAATTTTTCTTTTATGGGGTATTTATACTAAAGGAAATTATGTTCATTTATGGTGTTAAAAGATAAAACATGTTGATATTATATAATACTATACATATATTTTACATATCTATTGAATTTCTTAATTTTGTCTGTGTTGTCTGCTGGCCTTCTTGTGTCATCTATGGCTTCCACAAAACTCCAAATTATTCCCATTTAATTTCTTATGCAAACTTGAGATATATTGGCACTGCGATGGATAAAATCACAATGTGGAAAGAATACCAGTATTTAACAATTCCTTCTATATTTTACATGGCAAATTTTTATGTCATGTTTGCCATAAGTATTTATCACAATTTGTCCATTTTCTTGTAAATATTTGCCTTGGTTTACAAAAATGTTTTATCTCAATGTAGATGAGTACATCTATCTTGTCCCTCATAATTCCACCTAGTTTTTGAACAGGAAAAAAAATCATCTTCCCACCACAACTGTCACAAATGATTTTTTATTTCATCTTTTTTATAATTCAGTTTAAGAATATTTAATTCTCTCATCCAGTTGGAATTCTCTGAAATTTTTGGTGTGAGATGTGAATATATGCTCATTTCTTAAGTGTATACACTTTAATTTTCCAACTTAAAAGAAATGGACTAATTTCTTATTCCCTCTATTTCACATACATATGAGAAACACAAATATAAATCATTTCACTAAGTTTCCATTATTTACTACAAACCTTTTCTGATCCACAATCACACTCTTCATCCCCTTCCACAAAGCCATCTCCACATATTGCTGTTGCTCTGTAAACTGGTTTCACATATGGTTGATTTTGAAGACAGTCAACTTCGGGCTTTGAAATGAACTTTTTAAAGTCATTCAGACTGCAACTGCTAAAAACCTTTACTCCGCTGGATTCCCTAAAATTAAAGTATATTCCTCAAGTAAACAAGTATTATCTTAACACAAAAAAAATACTTACCTGAAAATGTCTGACATATGACAATGCTTACTGAAAGATGACTTAAATAACAATATTATCTTTCACTGAAAGGGGGAAAAAACCCCTGAAATGACTTTTCATAGTTAATATCAAATTCAAATTTGCTTCAACTTTCTCCAAGAAATTTCTCAAGAAATATATTATATTATTAAATCACTAGGGTATAGATTGTAATTCATCTTTACTTGTAAAGATCAGACTTATTTTCTGCTACTTTGTCTTCTACCTAAACAGACAACTTGAAGCTCTATAGTTTTCTCCTAAAACACCTAAATAATATTTGAATGTCACATGTTTCTCATTTAATTTACCTTTCATTTGTACAAGTTTTAGTAATGCCAACAAAAAATACATATCTCACATAAACATGTCTTCCCACCTTTAATATCTGTCCAGGTTTGATATCACCTTTAAATCAAAATTCCAAGATGAAAGATGTCCTTTAATTCAGAAATGTAGACATCACATTATTTCATGGTAAAGACAGAAAATCTTTCTGTATGTGTGCTATAATGACAGTGAAATCACAATATTATAATCTCTTAGAGCTAAAAGCATTTATGTACTTGTTTAACCCCTTATACCTCATAGAGGGGGAATCTGGGACCTAGAAAGGTTAACCAACTTGTCTAAGGTAACACAGTTAAGTGGTAACAGCATGATCCCATCTCTGGCACTGTGTTGATGTAGAATCTGGAACCCTAAAGACTACATTTCTCACAATCCCCTTTTCCTTTTCCAGTATGTACATCTCCATATGTGGAGGGAGTTTTGAGTTTCTGTTTCTACCCACGGGGTCTCAGGTTCCATGGTGGAAGAGGTAGGAGCAGCTTTTGGTTTTTGCTAGCCTTACTACCTTATACTTCAGGATAAATATTTAATAAATATTATTAAATATAATACTTGGAGTACTGGATATTAATTTTCAAGCCTCTGGAAGCTGTGAGTATTTGAGTATTTTATACCCCAGCTGCCCTGCCACACCCAGCTGCCTTAATTTAGGGGACTTGGTAGAGAAGCCTCCCTGCCCATGGCCTGGAGAGCAATCCAATCAGCCTGATTGCCCATTCCTGCCCGCAGCTTGGCCACAGCTAAGCAGCAGGCTCCCTGCTGCCTCAAACTACTACCTCAGCCACAGCACCCCTGACCTACCTCAGTACTGAAGCCTAGTCTCACCTGGCTTGGCTTCTCCTACCTGCTGCCCAAAGCTTCTGTTGTTTTTTTTTTCCTTAGCCAGAGCTAGTTCCAGCCTGGCCCCACCCCCCCATCCCCCCCACCCCCCGCATTGCTGCTGCTTCTGCCACTTCTGATGCTGCTTCTTCTGCCCTGCCCTAATCTCCGTTCCAGCTGGTGAGTATAAGCTTCCCTTTGCCCAGCCAGCTCCAAGGGAAGCCCCTTTCCCCACTGGACAGCTAATGGCCCCCTAGACTCCACCAGGCTCTTGCCTTGACTGGGAGGGTCCTAGCCCACTTTTTTTAAGCACCCCTAACCCCTCCCAGTTGTAGTGCTGCCTCTTGGTCACTAGAGGTCAATATTGAGCACTGATTGTTTTCTTCTCTTTTCTTCTTCCTTTTCTTATTTTTTCTCTCTTCTCTTTTGTTTTTTCCCCCCTTTCCTGCTTAGCTACAGTGGTTGTTTGCTTCCATTAGATGGCAGCAACAAATAAATAAATTTTTTGAAAATTAAAAATGTTTCCCCTTTCTTTAAAAATAAAAATCCAATAAAATCATAAAAAATTAAATAAGCTGAATACCCTCACCTTCCACCCCTTATAATAACAACTGAAAAATAAAAAAATAAATAAAATATACATTATTTTTTTCCTTTTTTGATCAAAATGCTAAGCAGCATAAATGCTACCATACATGAAAGCCTTTTGCTTTTTGCCAATTAGAAGCATGAAAATTCCAAATTCCCTTCTCCTTATACTCCTAGGACATTTTGTTTTTCTGATCTTCATTCTTAAGACAAAAGATGCCTCTATATGAGAGATTAAAGCAGAAATGCAGACCAAAAGGAAAATACAATCAAAAAATTTCAAACACTTACATGACCTAATGAAAAATACTGATCCCACCTAAAACAAGTCTGAATTTTGCGAGCCTTCTCCTGAACCACAAATAGAAGACAACCCTTTTTCTCCCAAAATGGAGATGAGACACCCCTCTCGTATACATACTCTGCAACATATTTCTCATACTCTGCAACTCCTGGCTGATCTTACCTCCCTTGATCCTTCTTCTAACCTCCCATCCTCTCCTGCCCTTTCTCTCACCCCACAACCAGCCCCTGCTACAAAGGAATGTCATGCTGCTACAATATCTGTTCCTACCAATGTTGCCTTGGCATTCTCACAGTCATTTTCTAAATAATCACAGACATCAAATGACTACTATTAAGTTATTTTCCCCTTAAGGGAAGTGCCCAAAATAGAATGCAATGGGGATGTGGTGACTCTAAGACACGATATTTCTTTTACTCCCCAAGAAATTAGAGAACTGAAATATAATATACTTTCATTTGAATCTGAACCTTTGGTTGTGACAAAGATGATGGCTGATATTTTTTATCAATATAACCCATTTTATAAGGATATTGAGAATTTGCTCATTTTAACAAGGTCTGGGGACATGGTGTACCACACTGCCCAGCTCAGGATCTCAGGACATGGGATTTTAACAGTACCAAGGGCTGGTTGCAATTACATCGTTGTAGGGATGCCATTATAACAGCTATGCAAGAATGCTCTGAGGATATGGAAGCATGGTCAAAATTTGAGAGGCTTAGACAATCAGAAAATGAGACACCCTCACAATTCATGGATAAGCTCATTGAGCTTGGGGGGGTCAATATCTACACCTTGATATTTCTAAAGACAAAGATATTAAGCAAATAAGGAGACATTTTGTCAACAACTCTTGCAAGGTGGTCCAAGATTATTTTAAGATGCATTGCCCATGGTGGCCTCAGATGGACTTTGAAGAGTTGCAAAATACTGCTTCTTATATCTTTAAAGGCCAAAAGGAAAAACAGGAAGAGGCAAATAATTTCATAAAAACCTTGAGAAAACACATCAAATATTTGGAGGAAAAGATTGATAAACAAAACAAAGGGCATGGTGATCAACCAATGGTGCTAGTCCCTCTCCAAGAACCTATCCAAGAACCTATCAGTCTCTTACCTGCCAATTCTGTCATAAGAAAGGCCACATAATGATGAACTGTATGAATTTTCCCAGGGTACTGATGAAATATACCAACTGGAGAAATTCTTATAGGAACAATTACAGGAATGATAATTATAATGGTGATTTCAGGAATCATAATTTTAGGACTGATAACAATCCTAGAGACATAAATCAGGCACCTAACAACTCATACCAAATGACCCCACAGCAGTATATTTTGAGTGGAGCTTGCCCCAGAACCCCCCAGGGAGCTACTGCCTTTCAGGGGGGAACCCAAGGTACTACCCAAAGATTATGAAGATGTAAGGGGGGATTGGGGCACAGGAATCAGAGGATACAACCTTTGATTTTCCAGACCCTGACGTATTTCTGCCCATTGTCCCTATCCACTGCCCCCCGCCCCATACTAATGAGCCCCATGTAGCATTAACGGTTGGTAACACCTATATGGTTGCCTTTTGAACATAAGACAATTACAAACAAAACTGAAAGAACTCCACAACTCTGGAGCTGCTGTTTAAGCAGGCCCCATTGATTTCTCACTTCATGATTTAAACCCAGGTGATACTGTGTTCATAAAGAATTTCAAACATACTGCTTATGATGGATCATTCCAGGTCTTATTAACTATAGCAACAGCCATAAAAATTGATGAGAGGGACTCATGGATTTATTGTAGCCATGTAAAATGGCTACTTCAGTTGTAAACTTCTGTTAATGGTGAATAATTGTTTGCACTGATTTTATTTGACTATTGATTTTGATTGGATTTCTTTATTGCTGGATTTGTACTATTTTGTTGCACTTTATTTGATTGATCCTTGTATTTGCTCAAATTGCCTTGTAGGGCAACACATGTACTACTTCATAGAAGAAAATCTGCATTAGTGACCTATATTGACCTGATGTGCCTTTTGTGCCTTTACTGATTTTTGGTTTTGTTTTTGTATTTTCTTGAATGTATTATTGCTTTGTCTACCTCATTGGCACTGACATTATTTTATCTGCTTTATTTGCACTTACACTGTGGATCATGGTAAGTAAAAGAAGAAATAAATATTATTTTTTTAAAACTAGTCCCTATGCTTTACCTCTGTAATTGTGTAATATACAAAATTTTAACATTTTATTTGTGTCATACACAAATATGTGTATGTGTCATATGTGTCATATAGTATTTGATTTTTTCCTTCTTTTCTCATTTTTTTGCTTTTGAAACACATGTCACTAGCATTGAAAATTGTTTTAACTATTTTTACTTTTTGCAATAGAATAAGCTAAAATATCCATTTACCTAGCACATAAAAAAAACATACCCAAAAAGCTTTGGACTATAGCAACCTGCCACTAGTTATTTAACTATTATGAGACTTTAGCTTGATGACTATGTCTAATCCAAGGACAAAGACCACAAAGGAGCACAGAACTTGACCTGAAAAGTGCCAAACAAGCACAAAAATGTGAAGGAAAGCAAACCAATCCTACAGGGATTGACGACATTCTGCACAAAAAGCACAATGACTTGATCATGCAAGAGACTCAAGGTTGTGGCTATTTAACATGTGTTAAATGCAGGACTTCCTTGTACCACACTCTATATCAAGCCTATGACTTTGTTTGCTCTGGCTCCATTATCCCCCCAAAATGAAGAAAATGGTTGAACTAGGAAACTCTATTTCCCATTTGTCTCGAGATCTAGTCTCTTTTTCTATTTTCTCTCATGATGTGACAACTTACTATAGTCCAGACTGCTAAATTGGGTTAGTGACTAATTGTTGTTGTATGCTTATGGGACATGGATCACTACAAGAACCTGTTGTGAGTTGTGATTTTTTTTCCTTCTTCCCAGAATTTTTTCAAGTTTTCTTTTTATATTTTTTATCTGACTCAGAAGTCTTTTTTTTTAATTTTAATTTCTTTGATTCCTTGATTTTTTTTGATACTTGATTCATATGCCTTATAACTTGACCATGTATGTTCTTGTGTAATTCCTACATGCATCCCTGTATCCTCCTGGGGGGAGGGATGTATTATTATTTTTCTCAGGGGAGACTATGTTATTGTTGTGAACTTTGACTTGCATTTGAGCCAAATTTAGAACAAGAGACTACCTCCCAGAATCTAGAAAGCTCCGTGAATATGCCTGCAGATACCACAAGCTGTCCAGAAGATCCAGAGTGAACTTTGAGATATGGCGAATTTGAACTTTGGAGGGGTTGAATGCTTTTGTTTTTGAATGTACATTCTTATGCCAAAGGGGACTGCCCCCTAATTGGCTTTTTGTCAATGCACCCATTATTGGTTTTATTTCTTTTCAAATTATTGTAATTTCCCTTTAAAAACTGCAATATTTGTATATACCTCTAGTTCAAGTTATATTAGTTATATTTTCATGATCAATTGGGGAGACTGGTCTCCCAAAGGATAACAGGGAGATTGTGTTGATTTAGAATCTTGAACCCTAGAGACTACATTTCCCATAATCCCCTTTTCCTGTTTGTGCATCTCCAAACATGAAGGAAGTTTTGAGTTTCTGTTTCTGCCCACAGGGTCTCAGGTTCCATGGTGGAAAAGAGAGGAGTGGCTTTTGGTTTTTTGCTAGAATTATTTCTTTATACTTCAAGATAAATATTTAATAAGTATTATTAAATATAATACTTGGAGTACTGGATATTAATTTTAATCCTTACAACACTTATTGGCTGTATTAACCTAGGCTTAATACACTTAACCTCTTAGTGCCCCAAGTAACTAAGATTCTTAGTTTTAAAAACTTTTCACTCTTTAGTGACAGAGTGAATCTCTTCATAGGGAATTCCTGTCATCAGTGAAATCATAGGTCCAGTATAAAACATATACACACATACAACCATATTTTGATAGAAAAGCATGAAGTAAATCAACAAAGTATGAAAGTATGGCATGGCTAAATTTAACAATAAAAATGTCTATTATGCTTATAAAATTGTCTTTAAAAAATACTCTGCTTTGCAGAAAAATGATAAAACCACTACTACTTATACAAGAGCAGAGGCAGTTAACTCTGAGAATAACTCCTATATCTTACACCCTTGAATCAATAAGTAATGCAACAAATATACAGTAAAGAAAATGCAGCAATTAAGAAAAAAACAAAATATCTCCACAATGTAAACCTTCTGCAATAATAAGGGGTGAAGAAAATACACCTCAACTTCCATGCTGCCCACACTCCCTTCTTCACAGGCACCTAGACTAAGCCTCTACATTACCATCCACCCCTTACCTACATTTGTGAGGAAAGAAGAGCCTTGAAATCATCTAGCTCTACAGCAAATGAGGTCAAAAAACTAAATGAGAAGGGAAGTATTCAAAAGCACACAGTTGATCCTTGGTACCATTAATTTTGATGCTCCTTGCAACAATGCAGAGCACAATCCTTTCATGTATGCCCCTCCTAACCAACTGTTGCCAATGTCCTCCCAAAGGGGCCCTTTCCCACTTTTTCCTGATGCCATAAGGAGATTAGAGGAACCTTCAGACTGTCTATCTGCCATTCCTCACAACTGCCACATGACCACTAGGTCTTTCCAATTAAGTATTTTCTTGATGCTATCTTTTGCTCTGTTTTATCTCTGAAGTTACTAATTTTTGCTATGTTGTGGTCTGCTCATACACATGCACACTATGTACTTCCCCATTGCCTTGTGTCATATTCATCTGTCAATTCTTTAGAGCACATTATGTTCCATATGTCTGTCATAAAGCCATACTGGTATAATAGTTGTACTAAATAGGTGGGCCTTTGTTTCTGGGAGAAGGTTATGATCAATGCGGGAACTTAACAGTTTTCTGAAGGCAATCCAGCCTACCCTCCTCAACTTGTTTAACTCTTGGCCCAACTCATTGTTCATTTTTATTGATTGTCATATATGACATATTTTTTATATATTTGTACTATACCAATACTAAGTATTGATTCCAAGGCAGAAGAACTGTAAGGATTAGGCAATTGGGGATAAGTAACTTGCCTAAAATCACACAGCTAGGAATACTGTCTGAGGCCAGATTTGTGAAGGTTTTTATATAGGTGAGAAAATAAATATGCAGGTCAGTTATTAATACTCTCAATTGCTTTCTCTCAATATTGAGGTACAAGATTTTTTCCCACAATTTAGTATCTTCACCTCCTTTTGATTTAGTTTCCTTTCATCAGATCTTTAACACAGATCTCCTCTATGTATATATGATCCAATATGGAAGCTTTTTCTACTTTTATTTACATTATTAATATTTCTACCTCCCTATAAAAGTATATTTAGGACTAAGAAAATAAAGTTTAAGTGTGATGGTTCTGCTGTCCTTGATGGTAAATTATTTGCAATAAAAAAATCCTTGCATAGCTTTTCCATTTTTCTTCTGTTTGTTATCCTTCAACTTAAATTTTTAAATGCCCTCAGGATGACTTTGATCAACTTGATCTTTTATGAGGGTCACTTTAAGCTGATTTTACCCATAATTGCCTTTCTGTGCTTTATGATGTGACACTACTCATGATAATCCATTATCCTTCCTTGGAAGATTTAATAAATAGAAGTTACATTTTAAATGAGCATTACATTTGACTGCTACCTCTTTCCACCTGGTAACCCATGTCTTTGTTAAGTCATTTTTAGTCCTCTTCTTATGGCAATGATATATATTGATTATTCCTCCTGTATAATACTGTACCTGATATCAATGTCAATCTTGCTGTCTATTATCCAGTTTTCATAAGCAGTTATTTGTTTAAATAGGCCAGAATGAGTAGTTTCAATTATATTACCATTACCATTATTTTATTTCTTCTAGATTCTTACTAATTCTTTTTTTCAAACCCTTATCTTCCATTTTGGAGTCAATACTGTATATTGGCTCCAAGGCAGAAGAGTTATATGGGCTAGGCAATGGGGGTTAAGTGACTTGCCCAGGGTCACACAGCTAGGAAGTGTCTGAGGCCAGATTTAAACCTAGGTCCCCCTGTCTCTAGGCCTGGCTCTCAATCTACTGACTCTCAATCTACTGATAAATGTACATAGCACCTGGCCAACGATCCACTAGGGTACAAAAGTTTGTTGAATCCAGTGGTATAAGGAAAGGAGAGAATTGAGTGTAAACAGGTAACAGAGAGGAGAATTTGCAGAGGGAATATGCTGGACTTTACCACATGCCATGCCACTGCATAGGCTGTGTTCTGGAATGTGGGGAAAATATAAGAGAGGACACAGAGCGTTACTAAGGGGCTTTTGGTTTCCTGTTTCTGGGAGCACCTGAAGCTACAACTTATTCTTGCTTGCGATCTGTGTGAGCCGAGTGGGAGTTTGTTTTCTACCGCTTTGAAAGCCGAAGCTACCAACTCTAGTGTCTTGTTTGGAAAAATCCTTCGATACCTTGTGATCCACTCCTGTTTCCAGCCTACCAAAAGAGTGTTTCCAGCTGCTCTGAAGATCTGTGTCCTGCCAGCCTGTGAACCTGTCTGTTGTGGGAAGGCCTACAGCCATTTTAGGCCTAACCAGCCAGGGTTGAACCCTGAGAATAAAGGGTCACCTTAAACTACTATGAAGAACTATATACTTTGCCAAAATTTATCTGGGAGGATTATAGAGTCAGTTAGTCAGATAGATGGGGAAATTTTTAGAGAGTCAGTGTAGGGAATTAAGCAGCTTGGAAGACCAGAAAGCACCCCTTTGCAAGAAAGGCGGGGGGGGGGGGAGGAGTAGCTAGAATTCTTAGATTAGGGTACCTTATTCCCTAATCCTCCCTTCTAGTTCATCATGTTTCAAAATAAACCTCTATCTTGTTTTTAAACTGGTCTGAGTCAGAGAAATATACAGAACATGCTGTAGGAGTTGATAAGCACAGTTCTATAAGTGAGGCTTCCCAAAATTTTAGAAGTTTTTAAGTTCAATAGCAGAGGTAAAGCAGATTAATTTGGGAAACCAAACCAAAAATAACATGCTGGTGCTTTTCTTTGGATCTTAGATTCAGAGATGGAAAATTGAAGGAAACATCAAAATGTGGTGCTGTATACTTCTTAGCTCTTTACATAAATATTAAATTAGCCTTTTCTTTACAATATTATGCTCATTTGATAATTCTGACTTGATGAGAATCTTGCACATGGACAGTATAAATATTTACTGCTGGGAACTAAGCTATACATGTAAATGTAATTAGGAAAGAGAACAAATAGGATCTTTGATGGCTTTTATAAGACTAATACATATATAGAATTGATGAAATGAGAAATATATTAGCTGTTCAAGACCAACAATCCGAAATACACAGATGAATCAAATGATTCAAAATAGAAGTCATAAAGTGTTCTATTTTGAGAGTACAAGAACCTATAGCAAAAAAGAAAACTATTCTCTACAATAGAGGATGAATTGACTACAATGCCTAGAAAGTGAAATTGTAGAATCTTGTATTCATGATGACCTCAAATCATAATCAAAATTCATGAATTCAAAAGTTGGAACAAAAAAAAGTCACTAGAAATTTTTAATTGTAAAAGGATTTCCTGACACAAACATTGCTTTAAAAAAAATTTTTTATGATGCCTAGGCAAAATGGAAGATAAGCAGAATTCCCAAAAAATGGTTCTAAAAAAAGCCTTAGTAGATATATTCAGGGATTAATAACAACATAAAGAAAAAGAAACTTCAATTGCAAGGAATTTTAGCTTTTAAGCATTTTATTTTAATTTCACATTTATCAGACTCAAGGATCTTTAAAATTCAGAAACAGATAGGAATGATTTCAATTCACTCATTAGTTCTAGCCTTTTCTCATTAGCACACTAGTTAACCAAAGATGTTGGTTGCAGAATGTGATAGAATTTTGCTTAAACTTGCCCAATTTCTGGTTAAGGCAGTGTCTTCACTCACACCAAAACTCCCCAAGCAGGATCCCCACAAGAGGTCACTGGGTCTTTTCTGAAGGAGTTAGTGGCGCTAACTGGTACAGAGGAGTAATAAGGTTTCCAAGCCACAAGCCAATTCATT